>NC_071335.1:13837500-14197500 GCF_027744825.2 Synchiropus splendidus | reverse complement strand
TGATGAGGTTAGAGAGGAGTCACAGTGGACTATGATGTTTGCCGACTATATAGTGATCTGTACTGGGAGTAAAGCGGAGGTGGAGAAAAAAAATAGAGAGAGAATGAGTTTAGGTATTTAGGGTTGTTTGTCCTTGGTAATCCAGTGGAAAATCCTGTAAAGCGTGTTTACCGTTTTGGATCCAGGAATTTCCTACTTATTTACTTTGTCATTGGGAGGTGTTGTAAAGAGTGTTTTCAGCGAAATATTCCACTTTGATGTCGCTTGAACATGACTTGAGGGAAAGGTAAATAGTGATGAAGAAAAATCCTCAGAGTGACACAAAGTTAACTCACTCTTTTCTATATTATGATGTCACCAGGCGCCGGCCATAGTGACCTGGTCGTGTTGTCATGGCTGGTCATGAAGATCCGACCCGATTGCTTGTTGGGGGCTGACAGAAAACTCAGGAGAGCGAGGATAGTTTTAACAATGTATTCACAGTATAATATAAACATAAAGAGGTGAACAGGAACGATGAACCAAGGGTGTCAACACCAAAATGCGGAGTGAGGAACACGAACAGGGGCAGGGAAAAACCTGGAAGAGGAAACAGGAGAATAAGGTTAAGCCTGACTAAGGGGGACAATGGAAAACGCACTCGGAGGTTACTCACAAGGCCCAAATGACAGAACGTGCTCGATGGTGGTTCTATACACAGGCGCGAGGAAATAACTATAACACGGGAAAACAGAAAAGGTGAGTTTAAACAACAACACTCACACGCAAACAAACAGCAAGAAGAAATAAAGAGAAAACGGAGGAACAAGAGTTAAGTGAAGAGGCGACTGAAAAAACGTCAAGCACGCACAGAATTTAGATATACAGGAGCACAAGAGAAACGAGTGACAAAGGATTTTACCGTGAGGACGCGAAGCAACCATCTGGCAGCGTGAGCTGGCACTAAGGTGTAGATACCCAGGTTCAGCTGATTAGAAGATCGCTGCCAGCCGTGTCTCTCGGAAGCTGGAGGGAAAACGGGGAAAGGAAACACAAAATTACAAAATAAAAGCACGAGCAACAAACGAAACATAACACCTATGATCCACCGGTGATACTATTCCTTATCTCTCCTGCTGGGCATCATTTCTCTTGTTTATGGCGGGACTGTGAACACCCCACCGCTGTTTGTAATGCATTTTTAGATTTTAAAATTTCTCAATTTTTATGACCCCTGCCATGCCTTCACCACGTCCTTGGACACAGTGAATCATCTGCGCCAGCAACAACATGTGCTGTTTCAGGATTGTCATGGCGAGCAGACTCACTGTCACTGAGTGTGAATATTCCTCTACAGGATCTGAGTCGATCAAATTCACTCACTTGCACTATGTGATGCTCCTACTTCCTAACTACAACCTTCATCATCTCCACAACTGGAGGGCGTTATTTCCTAAAAAACGTTGACAGAAGACGCCCACAAATGTGGCTCAGATTGAGGTTACAGGTGTCCGCCATCTTCTTGTGCACGGTTCTGACAAGATCAGGCTCTGTTCTGGCAGCTTGGCCTGTTTAAATGCAGCAATGTTGCATGTTGCTACTTTGGTCTACGATGTTATATGACAAAATACATGTTGAATCCAAGATTGAAAAGCTGACCTCCAGGCTGACCACTCAGGCAGTGTGGATTCAAAGTGACTATTTGGTGGGGTGATAAAGGAGCCTCCTATGCAGAGCACTTTGAGGCAGCTGGTGTGAATGGGTTGGAAGATGGTGGGGGGATCATGTGTGATCCCTGGAGGAGCACGGGCTTATTTTAACATTGCATTACTTGTACATTGAAATTACAATTTAACAGATTTATTGGTCTGTGAGTGTGTGTGCAGATGAGATGTTGAGCACCTGAAGGCAGAAGTTACTGTGTCGGTGACTTATCACTCTCTTCCTGCTGCTGAGCCTGGATCAGTCCACAAACAAACTCTGACAAACCCGACTCTAAAGTGCTTTTGACTGATGTTAACTGATAATAATAACAATTTGTGAATTAAAAATGGTAGGTCAATGTTTTTTAAATTGCTTCTACATCTTTTGCTTCAGCCTCAACGGAAAGAAAAATCTTTGGTGGTGTTGGAGGTGTATCTCCATATCACTCCACATTGTGTTGAGTGGCAAGAATGAGCTCAGCGTCCAGGTCTAAATAAACACTGTAACAGGAGTGTTTTGGAATTGTAAACAGGCATCAAGCAGCATCCTAGTAAGGATTTGTTTAAACAGTGGCTAATGCAACTGAAGTATCAAAACACACAGACAGTATTAAATATGTATTTTGCTGTAAATGAAAAGAGTTGTTTGAAGAGTTGTACCAAACCACCATGTGCTGCCACCGGTATGTTGTGTGCTATATTTGTGGCTGGGTGGAGGTGTGTGCTTCAGCTGACACGTATTTGTGCTCATATTTTCTTTAGTTCAGGAATGTGTGTGAGCTGTCTGAACAGAGTGGTGATGCATTTTTGTGTGTCGAAACTGACACCCTTAGATGGTTGGTTCAGAGCCTCCAGCTTGACACCTGACACTGGTCGTCAGATAGGAATTATTCTCCATGAAAGACATTGAATAAAATGTAATTTCGCTTGGGTCTTAATAATGATCAAATAATGTTGTCCTTGTGCGAAGTGACCTGGGGTTCCACATCTCCACAAGCTTCTTTTGCACATAAGTTGTGAGAGAAAATCTCTAAATTTTGTGAGTTTTTTTCCTCCCGATTTATTTCTAGAGGCAATACATTTTCATAAAAAGGTCAACTAAAGAGGCATTACTTCATAAACTACTATAATATAATTATATAGCTATTTAATAAAAAAATGTCATTTTTTGTACCTTCGTTTGGCAGACAATTCTACAAGACTATATCCCTGTTGAGCTGCCTTGTTTGTCATGCAGCCTGGCAATGGGGAAGGGTGAAGCTCCTGGGAGAAGGCCCGGCCAAATCCAGCCTCAGTGCGCTGGCAGATGTCGTGCTAATGGAATCCCGCGGTTGCTGGATCGACACTGTGGTTCAGGCATCAACGGGGAGCACACAGAGAGAATGCCTGCCTGGAGAAATGTCAGTGGCTTTTAATTCCGAATGATAGCGAGCGAAACAGTGAGAGAAGAGAGATGAAGTTCCTCGCCTTTATCTCATGCTGAATTGGTGAGCTGACATGATGTGAAGCTTCAGCTTCTCTTCATTTGTGTAAAAATCCAAACAGAAATTCATTTATATTTACAGTGGAGAATAAAAAGGTTTTTGGACACTCAAAAAAATTTCAAGATTTTTTTGCTTTGGATTTCGAACGAAAATCCTGAACTCGAACCCCTCCGAAATCAGACGGAAAAAACATCACGTGCGCGGACCGATCAGCTGACCCACGATGCTCTTTGTTATTGTGTATAACGCAGCCTCTGCATGCAGACGTGTCCAGTTAGCTACATTTACTGACTGTTTTTTCTTCCTATTGAGGTGTAAAACCTTTGCTGTCTCCACACTGGACCGTGGTAGAGTGTCACTCTCCACACCTCCGAGGCTGGAGCGCTCACTCCAGGGTTTGATGTCCTGTTGTGGGCTGGAGCTGGGACAGGGATGAGGCGAGTCTGGGACAGAGCGTGACTTGGTTTATGACTTTGTCACAGCCAAACTGCACAGAAGCGCACATTCAGAGCTGGACACGCACCGGGCACCTCTTCACTTCTGGAGAGACGTCACTCACTCGGCAACCCCTCCCACATGCAGCGGCCACACACATAGAGGAACAGCGCACCTGCAGCAGACACTCTACATTCACTCCTACAAAAGACTATTTTAAGGCTTGGAACGCATTATTTCTTTTTCCATTCATTGTAATGGGAAAAATCGATTCAGATTTCGAACAATACACTTCTCGAACGGCGTCTGAAACGGATTGTGGTCGAGAACCGAGGTACCACTGTGTATATATATATATATATATATATATATATATATATATATATATATATATATATATATATATATATATATATATATATAAAGCAGTAATGTACTGTAAAATAAAGGCTCATTGGGAACATTCTGCATGTTCGCTTCACATGGTTTGTATTTGTCTAATGCAGCCATGCATCCCACCAGTCTCTCCGGCTCACCACTCACTCATCCACCACTCACCCATCCACCACTAGGCTCGGCAGTCAACGGTCCTGCTGAAGCTGCTGTGGTGTTCCGTCATCGTCCACGATGTGTTTGTGTTGTCTCATGTCACTGTATCAGTTTAATTGGCCTTGAGAGCTGTTGAAGTGAAAACTCTGGGACAAAGCCTTTTGTCCACTTGGCTCGCAGCTCGTCCGTCTGTCAGCTCAGATGTGCTCTGGAGGGTCCCCTCTGCAGCCAGACACTTGGCTTGACTCTCATAATGGCCGGGGTTCTGTGGACACTACTGTGGCATTTGCCCGGATCAAAACATCAGTGAATTCAGGGTCAGAGATGGGCCAAGTCTGAGCTGTGAGTCACAGTGGCTCAGAGAGAATTGAAATAATGAGTCAGGACAACAGTGCGAGTCGGCAATTTGTATAATCCAACGTGGCAACTGCCGACTCATACGTCAAACAGCTGCATCAAATGGATCTAAATATTCACCAATGTGAAGCTGACTCTGGAGTCAAGTCATCATGAGGAAGAGTGAGAGAGTCGTTTGATCCTCCACCGACCCCCAACACGTTTCCCAATACTCCACACTATACTACGGTACTGTTCTTCCAGCCATAATACACACAATAAACAATGTGTTTAAGTAATACATTTACACAATGCTTAACATGTAAAATCTTGTCATGTACAATTTTCATTCTTCACTGCAACTTGCAGCTCTTTCCATACATCCGTGATGCCAGACTGCGTATTTAGAGTTCTACACCCGCTCCATTAGAACTCAACATGGCGAGTCAGTCTTCACCACAAAGGAACGAATCAGTTTTACTGAAAAGAGTTTTTGTGTCATTTTAAAGTTCACGATTCCCTGTTTTAATCCCTCGGATTCTTCCACCCATCAGATCCTCTCCTGCAGCTATTTTAAAACAGCGAGTGCTTCTCTCCTCCGCGCCCTCTTTTTAACAAGTGCGTTTGTGCGTCCACTCTGAATGTCAAGTGGTTCCTGCCACAAGCCTGGTTCTTACAAGAGGCCTGCCTTGTAAAGAAAGCAGCTGCCGCAGTTCACTCTCTTGGTGAAGTTCCTCAAATGCCCCGTGTGGGACTGTGTTGCGGAGCTCCACACAAATGATGGCGTCATCGAACATTTAAAAAAGCAGTGTGAGTTATTGTGCTCTCGTCCCAGGAAGTTCAGTCGAAAAACAGTGAATATTTCCAAAAAAAAAAAAAGAAAAATGTGGAAAAATGTCTATTTACAAAATATACACTGGACAGAGTTCCACAAAAAGATCCAATTCAGGGCAATTGTAAGCATGTTTTGCCATACTTGTGAGGACCAAATCTTGACAAGCCACCTTCTTGTGAGGACATTTTTGCTTTATGAGGACATTTTGGACTGTCCTCACAAGGTTTAGAGGTTGAGTATTACAGTTATTATAATTTGGTTTAAGTTTGATTCAGAGTCCTGGTTAAGGTTAGCCATATGTTTTGGAGGGTTCGGTTTAGGGTGAGAGGCTGGGGAAAGAGTTGTGGCAATGAGAGGTCCTCAGAAAAATAGCGAAATAAACGTGTGTGTGTGGGCATGCAGGCTTGTACAAAACACTATTGTCGTGAGAACCATATGACATTGTGGGCACATTTGGCTGGACTCCACAAGGTTAAGCCTCAATTTGAGGATGAAGATTTCAAAATAACTGGGTCATTTGGTTTAAGTTCTGTTCCTAGTCCTGGTTAAGATTAGCCTTATGTTTTGGAAGGTTAGGTTTAGGGTGAGAGGCTGGGGAAAGGGTTATGGTAATGAGAAAACTGTCCCCAATGAGTGGGGGGACTAAGAGTGCACAATCCATCTAAAACAGGGTCGAAATGTTGAACAGATTTGAATTAGATATTGTGTATTTTATGTTTGCAAAAGAGACGCTAGCACACAAAGTCACCCGAATAAAAATACATTTGGGACCTCAGACAGCACTCGGCTTGAGGCTTGAAGAACAATGAATATTGAACAATACCAGTTTTTTGGATGAGAAGTTTTGCTCTCATGCTCATACGGACATGTTTGGTGACCCACTCGAGTTGAGAACTACAGGCGTGTTTATGAAAACGCTTCATATCAACCCTCCGTCCATCAGTCGATCTCCCCATCTGGATCTTTGTCCTTCAGTTCCCTCCTCGGCACGCTTCACTCCGTCAAACTGTACTTTCAAAGATAAAACAAAAAGTTTTCTCTATCCACGCACGTCTATTTGACGCACGTCACACTTTTGATTCCATCCTTTCTTGTCGGCCAAACATCTGCTCCTCCTTCAGGTAGTGATGCGACTCATATCACAACTATCCAGCTGTTCAGTTTGAAATCCATTCGACATTATTGATTGATCTATTAGTCCATCTATCCTTAAGCGATGCATTCTGCACGTCTCAGCCCATCCATCATTCACAGGTATAGTGGGCCTGCAGTGACATCACGAATGAGCATAATGTGCTCCAGCGTTCCCCCCAGGAGGTTAGTCTAAACATGGGGGGTCTGTCTGCCTCCCCCTGCTGGTGTCGCAGAACCTCTGACGAAAAGAGGACGGCAACATTTGCAATCCTGCCACGTGACGGAGGACCAACAATGAGGCTGCGCTGTCATTACGACTCACATTTGTCTACAAAGGTAACAGAAAGGACCCGCTTCGATAGGAGAAGCCTGGCGTAGGGGTCGAAAAAATGGGATCAAAATCGTGGAGTAGTGGGCCCCGAATGTTTCAAAAATATCACCCTCCTCATTTGTAATAGATGCGGCTCTCAGCTTCATATACATAGATGTGTAAGCAAATATTCTTCTAAAAAACATAAATAAATATATTGTGTGGTCAGTTGTCAGAACCGGTATTCTGAGCACGGACTATAGTTCTACCACTTTATATTAGGCCACATCTGGATGTAGTTTGGGTCCAGGATCCTTGTTCATCTGTCTATGCGTTTTTTTGCAGGTGGATCTCTCACGCAGCTTGATAAAGAACAGCGTGTGCACCCATCCATTTCATCACTGAGGGATATGGAATGGAAACCCTCAAATTCATACTGCACTGCAACAGTCGTATCTGTAACTGTAAAGCAACTTAAGCGAAAAATACATTCTTTACAACAAAAAGAACAGAAGACAGGCATGTGTTTCAAAGGTTTCATTGGTTGATATTCATCCGTCATGCAGCTGGACAGGTGTCACACTACAACAATTCAAAATCACCACATGAACATGTCATCGCTGCTGAACGCCTCTTCCTTAGAAATAAATCCAAGCACAGCAAATCTGACACGATAAAGAACAGTCACATGAAACAGTCACGCTTGAAGCTACACGTCTGCTCATGAAACTGCACACCATCCCTGAGCCAACCCTCTACCTTCAACCAAGCGTCAGTAAACAGCAACACACCTTTGTTGGTGCAAACAAAAGCACTGGATAAGTACGTGCCACGTGGAATGATTTCTAAACTAATATATGCATTTCACACACAGGAATGCCGCACGGCTCAGACGCGCCACTGAGCAGCAGTGAAAAGGATGAATGGCAGTTCAGAAGGTTTAAAATGATCAAAGGCGCACACATCAAGTTAGCACCAGTAAATGAATTCATATTTAAAGCATACATAATACATGAGACCCCTCAGAGTTTAAGATACAGCTTTTAAAAATAACATCTGGAATACATTGCTACATGTTGGACAGGCTACACTCCCTCCCGCTGTAATGTACCTGATCTCCACACCACCTTGGTGATGGCCTTCAAAGGCCCCACAGTGCTGCGAAACATGGTGGTACTGACCGTCGTGCTTTGCTTTGACTGACAGGTGAGTTGACTGGAGATTTTAATGTTCTGTTTCTAAAGAAACCACACATCAAGAGACAAGAAGCACCTGAGAGACTGTGTCATGAAAAAAGCTACGGTCCACTGCCTCTCGCCCCAGTTTGATGGGACAGCCACTACCCCGCTTAAAAAGCAGGGACATATTAAATTATGAATGACAACAAAATCAAAAATCTTTGCCCAGAATTTTACTGATATGATCTATTTTTATTGGAGGATAAAGCCCCGCCCAGATAAAAATATGGCACCAGATGATCGTGGCAGTTTTATATAAACACACAATCTTCCTCTATATCATAAATTCCATAACACATGATACAAGACAGATGCCTAAGTTGAAAGTATTATAATCCATATATTTGCTTCAATCTCTCTAAAGTCTTCAGCCAGAAAAATGAATCCCTTCACACTTTGAAGTCTTATCTTGGCGTGAGCTCTCCGCAGCAGTGACGGAGACTCAAGAACCCACAGGAGGATTATGTTCATCATCGCAGGCTCATACGGGCGTGGTCCTCCTGTTCACACCATCTTTCAGCTCCTTCTGAAAGCAGTTGTGCACTTGAAGGAAGTCCTTCTCTGGACTGTAGGGTCCAACGTTCCCGCTTCCCACCTTCAAAGCGTCCCTGCTGAGCGCGTACAAAGACAGATCCCCGAACGGCGGAGCCCTTCCCACTCCACTGCTCGTCCCCTCTGCCGTCTTCAAGCCCGCTGGAGACGTGTCCCTGGACGGATCGGAGGACCTGGAACTGGATCGTGACCGCCTTCGTCTGTAGCGGTAACTGGGTATACGGGAGTAAGGTGAGGACGACGATTTGATGAAGTCCCGTCTGGCCCGGAAGCGCGACTCTTTGTTCTTCTCGATGTAAATGTTGACGGCAAGGACGCCCACCGACTCTGCCACGATGAAGGAGAGTGCGCCGAAGTAGAAGGACCAGCCGTAGTTGTACTGGTTCTTCTTGTCCTCGTCCTTCTTGTCGCTGGGATCCCCAGTGTTGCTGGAGATGTAGACGATGATGCCGATGATGTTGCTCAGGCCTGAAGAGAGTCGACATTTTGGATTGAAGCAGCTCTAACATCTGAGCAACATTGCTCATTCAAAAGAGGGAGAGAACGGATGAAAAGGGTGTCATTGCTAAACACAAGCAGAAATCCATCTGAATTCTCAACTGCTTAACAGAAAATGAAAAGAACTGTCTCATTCATACTCAAAAAATAGAGCATTTTTTTATTATTGGTAACGAAAAAGGCAAATAGAATCTATATCTTCCCAAATAATTTTATTTTACTGAATGAAGAAGTTTTTGAAAATTTTGAAAAAAATGTTGATTTTATCTTTGGCTATTTATTAATAATAAATGTACCACTGTCGAAAGTCATATTTTTTTTCTCAGAACCATCAAAACATAAATGTATGAGAAATAAACCCGAGATACCGCAGCGCTTGAAATCCCATGTTAAGATATTAAAAAGCAACCAACTGACATCTCTCTGAACCCTCTTCGTAGGCACTCGACTGAAGTTGATATTTATGAGTTTTGTTTTTTGGGGTTTGACTATGGTTTGTTTATTTTTCCAACAATTTGCAACATGCTACCCACAGAGTTTTTTTTAAATCCCACTAATGTGGTGCATCGCTTCATGTCAGATCTCACTGGAAAAACTCACTCATCTCATTCTTAGTCCCTGATGGGGTCATGGGGTCGCGAGCCTGTCCCACGATTTTGTATGCTTTTGGACTGGGGGAGGAAACCAGAGTGCTCAGAGGTCAAGTCCACAAAAGCCCTGGGAGAACATCCCAGTCAAGCCTACAACCTTCTTGCTAAAAACACAATGAACGTAAGCCTTACTTTTCCCTCAGAATTCTGGGTTTGAATATGTTTAAACAAAACAACAAAATATTCAAACAAGGAGTGGATTTGATAGAAACATGTCCAAAAAGAAAAAGCCTTGTCAAAGGCCAGTCACATTATCATGGGAAGAGTGTGCATGACGTCGTCTTCATAATTGAGATGCTCCCGCTTGGTTCGTACCTGCTGCTACAAACAGGATTCCAGCGCTGAGCAGGATGTTGTTCCTTCTGCTATAGATCCGACCGACCCCCACGCACAGACCCCCCATCATGAGCAGGATGGTGCTGAGGATGGGGAAGAGGCTGGACGCTCTGACGATGCCTGGCGAGGCGAGAAGCATTTGTGTTGAGACTTGAGAGAACACAGGAGGAAAACACTGCTCATAAACCGTGACAGCAATGAATTCCTTCAGCAACAGTGTTGCCTACACAAACCTCACATGAAGAGCGTGGACCTCCACCTCGGACACTCAATGCCTCTCATGTTACTTTCACACAATATCACCGTCCACCAGCAGGTGGCAGTGGCGTTACGGGACACACATGCAGTCAGTGAAGAAGATTGTTAGCGGGGGTCACATGAGAGTCTTTCAAGATTTGTGGCTCCAGATGGATTCTTTGGCTGAGACTGTTTAGCTAGACACATTTGTTTGGTGGTAGAGAAGAAAGCGCCACTGTGACCATCATAATGTCTAATAGGTCGTCCTCCTGTCATGAAAGGAAGGAGAGGCTTCGAGCCCGTCGCTGGTGCGATATAACAATGCAACACCAGGTCTTGGTCTCGTCGCTGCTGTGAGACAGTGTCAGGTGTGTCACCTCATTTGTCTGGAGACAGAGGTGGGTGATATGATGACATTAAATCATGACTATTAGAACGTGTTGACGTTCTAACTGAACGTGAGGAGATCACATGGATTCACTGACATTCTCTCTATCCACTATACTGTAGAGCTCCAGTGTGTTGATGCGCTGATCTGTCCGTCGGTCAAAGCAGCGCTGCTGTGGTGCGCGGCGCTCCTCTTCCCACACACTCACAGCCAAGAAGCCGCTCACATGCGCGACTTTCAGCTGTTTTTAAACCTGATGCGCCTCTAACTTGACCTCACACTTTCACCACAGAACCATGGAGGGACTGATCCTTGTCGGACCCGCCACGCCAAAGACTGTTAACAGAGTTAACAGAGCTGACGGCTAATGTGACGTCTCACTTCAAAACTTTACTGATACTCATGAACTGCCAGGCTGCTTTGTGGTTTAAAAGTTGGCGAAAAACTAAATGCACAACTAAATAAATGTGCTCCAAAATGTGAAGCAAGTTCAGGCAAAGAATGCTGAGGATTTGTCTGGAAACACAAAACTACAATAAAATCACGCAAAAGAGAAGTGAAAAAATCGAAACAGTGATTTAAAGTAAGTCAGCAAATAAATAAATCATGATGTATTTTGCCATATAGCCTGCCACTTTCTGGACACATTTGAAATAAATACATTTTCTGCTATTTGTTTCTGCAAATAGACTGGCAAAATAACAACCAAGTGTCAGTAGCTACAGTTTTTTACAAATGAATAGGGACTTTCTCCAGGACTTGAAGCACAAGTGGGCTTTGGCCGAGGTTCCTTTGGTGGTGTGACCTGGGATTTTTTCAATGAACCAAGGGTGCTGGGGCTAAAAAAAGGTCGAAAAACACTGCCGTAGCATAAAACCACAAACACACAGACGGAAAATCAAACGTCACGATCTTTCTCTCCACAGCAATATTGACGGCTCAACATGCTCCAGTAAGCTTGTCTACTGTAGCTCTTCAGCAGCTGAGCCACACTGCGCCAGTGTTTCCTTTGTCTTTCTGAAACGAATGAAGACTGACAATAGCAAAGCCCACAGCAGCTGCTGGAGGGCAGACTGGGGCGTGATATTAGAAACTCATTCAACTCCAGAACAAACTGAAGCATTAACAGCCAGATGAACTTCCCTTCTTCCTGTCTTTGAAGTACTTTGTCAAATGCTTCCACTTACATCTGCTGTCGTCTCGCTCCAGAGCGATTACTCATGAGCGCCATCGTCCATGTATCGCCCATGACTGGGAGGACTTTAATGGGGGAGGGCCAGCGATGTCATCATGTGTTAGTATGTATTCTTCTGATAGCGCCGTTGAAAAATACCCAGAAGGCTGAAGGGGAGAAGAAAGATAAAGCTGTTGCGCTCACTTACGTAAGATGTACTCCGAGCTGTCAGTGTCGTAGTCGTTGTCATCCGGAAAATGATTGATCCGAAAACAGCTTCCCTTGTTGATCCCTGCAAAGAAGCCAGAAGCTGGAGTGAAGAGAACAGATGCACTTGTGAGATCAGCGGACTGTTCAGAACACGTCTTGAGGTTGGATCCAACTTTATTAACAACACAAAAAAGTCAGCAATGGCATCAGTCCTTTGTGTATAATTCAATTGTCTCGGCCCAACCTCGGTTTTCCAACGTCCCGGAATTTGAACAAATAGGAGTTCCAACACCTTCCACCTTGCCATCCTGGAACTGAACTTTCAGCTTCACAGGGAAGACACTGCGTACCGGTACCTTCATTTCCAGGAATCTTGTCCTTATTTCCACTTGTATCTTTCTGTCTTTATAGCCCAGATGTGGGTGTATCATGGTCGAGCAACCCTCTAGTCTTCCTTGCTGCCCTGAGAACCTTGAATTTCCCGACTTTCTGTTGGAGTTTCACCAAGATGGGTTGAGGCCTTGCACCCACAGCATTTGTATTTTTATCATTGAGTGCCGTGAATACATTATAATTCTTAGTGGTTGTAGTGGTGTGAGGATTTAACCCCAAAATAAAACTGGAGGAGCAGTTTTCTAACATGATGCTTTCAAGGCCTGCCATGTTGTGTTTGACCCTTCTCTTTCCACCTGCTGAGTAGCAACCATCTCAGGACGCCAAGTTGCCTTTCACCGTCCACCACAGGTCACAGTTGTGAGTCACTACTTTGCTTAGCTGAGAAGATCTTCATGGATTGAGCGTGCCATCATCCATCCTGCCGGGTGTAAAGATTAGATCCATGACAATTAAACTGGAATCTCCAAGATGACTTGCTCTTTGTCCTTTCTTCACCTCTGTGCACGTCAGACACCGTAGCAGGCAGTTCTGTGTTTGTGGGTGTGAAGTTCTGGAGCCCTCAGGCTGCTTCTATTCAAAGACTCAGCAAGAGAGTCTGCGCTGCACTTTTAAAGGAATAAAACATTGGCGCTCCATGAATATTCAACAGAAACAGTTGAGTCTGGCTGCTGATACTGATGGGCCACTCTTTTATTGTGGAAGATGTTTTGACAGCAAACATGTTATAGGAACGTGAGGTGGTCATATGTGAGTCTAACATTTGGTTTTATGGACTTTAATTGACATTTTTTGTGTTTATCAGTTGGATGTTATTCATTAGTCTTATATTTAATAATTAATGATGTTGTGTAAAACAGAGACGGTTGGAGATTTAAATGCTAAACAAACATGTGCATTAAGAAATCTTACTATGTCCTCAAGTGGAAAGGTCTCTAGGAGAAGAGTTGCAGGAAGAGGAATCGATTTCATGCTTGAAGCGCAAGATCATTTTTTTGGAGATGGCTTCCCTGCATGGAACTTCATGATAGTGTGAGGCTCAGGCGTCTGGTAGGTTCTCAAAGTAGATCATTAGCTAAAGGTGAGTTCAATTGCGAGAGGGAGTGAGGTGGCGTTGACAACATCAGTCTGAAACCTCACAGGTTTTTGTTAGAAAAGCGTGGAATTCTCCTATCCAGGTCCAACGATTGTGGTTAACACAAGTGGTGCGGTTGGAGAAGCTTGAGGTCTTGAGTGACGGTAGGACCCTTGGTCATGAGGTCACAGTCTTGGTTAGTCCAGGCGAAGAAAAGGCCAAGAGGCAAAGCTCTAGTTGGGTGAGGTGTCCATCCCTGATGTTTGGCCGAGTCGTTGTTGATGACAAGAGGAGTCTTGTCATCACTTTGAGGCAGAGAGTAGAAGTGAGTCTCCATCACATGGAAAGAAGCAAACTGAGGTGGCTCAACCCAGAAGAGGTGATGTGTCTGGCTTCTCTTTGTTATAGATGAAAAACTGGGAGGTTGGAACAAGACCAGCAATGTTCAAGACCTTAAGAGTTTTCACTTGTAGTTCAACTGCAGTTAGTTATCAGTGTTGCCTGAGACCTGGACCAGAGCATACAGAGACCAAGACTTGGAGGGGCAGAGACCAAGTTGAGAGTAATGAAGGGACCAAACAGAATACAGAAGCACAAGTCTCTTACTCATAAAGACACACATTTATTATGGTCTTTTTTTCCTAATAAACAAGAACTAAAACACTATCATTGGAACAAACTATCATCGGGTCCTTCATGTCCCCCCCAATGGTACGATGAATACTGTTAGATGCTGGAATGGACTCTGCTGGTGTGGTCTGCCGCTGGTGCAGTGGCTTCTGCGTTCCTCTTAAGAGGGTAGAATGCTGAGCCTCATGAGGCCCTCGAGTACAAGGGAAGCCAGGACCCTCTCTGACTGACCAAGGTCACATGACGCGCAGGTGTGACCTTGCTTATGTGAGCATCAAACAACTACATGGACCATCACATGCAGCCCAGATCTTTTTCAGACACCACCTGCTGACTCATCGTGAGGAAGACCGTATAAGAAGGGCTGGAGCCCAAATGAGCTGCTGCGACAGTTTCAACTCAACCTCTGAGATTTGGTCCGAGCCGGTGGCCTCGGCATGTCTGGTTCCCTTGCATGGATGGTCTGGCTACAGCCAATGACCGCGGCCTATTAAGTTAAGACCATGGATATTTGTCCATCACTTATTTATATGGTCTTTTCAAAGGCATGTTTCGTTGCTAGGGAACACGTGTGGAGAGGGAAGGTTCAGCAGGGTGTAGTTATATGCGCAAATACAAACATAGTCTTCTATTTTGGTGTGTCAGAAATCCATGGTTTAGAGATAAAAATCTGTTTTTTGGGGTTCATTTTCAAACCATCAGCAGATATAAGTGGCAGCTTTCTGCTGTGAATGTAAATCACAGAGCCATTTGTCTGTCTTGTTACAGTCTGAATGTTTAATACCAGTGTGTGGGGAAAGACCTCACGAAACACATTGAACTGGTTATTAGAGAGGAATCTCAGCTGTGTCTCATCTCTGTGTGCCAATTATCTCTTCAACCGTCGTTCTGTTTTTGAAGAGCAGCACGTATCCTTTAAATATTTCATAGCACTGATACAAAACACATCTTGAATAGAATATGAGTGAGGTGTTAAACTTGATGTTTCACGCCAGGGTGGCATCACGAAGGGAGTGAACGCCAGCATCAGGCCAGAAAGGGAATTTTGATGAGGCACTTTATTTATTGACACTGAACAAGTGGAGGGTGGAGATGTTCCTGCCTCGCAGCAGCAGAACGCCAGCGATTTGGGCGACTGGAGGAAGGAATGTCACACCAGCATCCACATCTCACACAGGGAACAATCCTGCTCCAGTTCTGGCACGATTAAGACGCCATCCTACTTTCGGCGCCACACGTTACCAGGGGGGTACGTTGGGCGACATGACAAGTTACTAATACCTTGATAACTGTAATCCATGTCATGATACTTCACAGGCAGTATTTTTCACAGCATTTGTTGTGAGTGAACTTTATCAGAATTAAACGCAGCAATAATGGTGGTCAGTGAGTTGTTTTAGGGGGTTTTGTTTGGGAGGCTGAACGGTTTGTTGCTGTAGGGGTGGTAATAGTGGCTGAGGGCATAGGGAGCTAAAAGTGGAGCCAACAGTTACCCATGTCTTTCCTTATGTGGACGTCACCTCCTTCTGTTTTTCTGTCTGCATACACCAAGAGTTTCCAGCAGCCCTCTTTCTTGTGGGTGGCTGTTCAAATAGTGGCCTACATTGATCATACTACCCCAATTTGAGGCAATACTTTTGCAGCACACTGCATCAGAGCTACGTGTAGCCCAATGTGACTTGTAAAAACTGGCCGCAGTTGTTTTATCTCAGTGTGGCGAGATGAGAAAGAGTGTGGGAAAAGAAATTCAATGCCTGTTATTGAATGCAACTGTGTGGCAATTGAGTGTGCACTCAAATATTCACCATCTAGTCATGGTCCAGTCTACTGCCCACAGGGGACAAGCCGCGATACATCGGGCATATTCGATATATCGGCCAGCCAGAGGCGTAAGAAGTCTTGGGTAGCAGAATGTGAACCCATCACACACAAGGAAATAACTTGAACTCAGACCAAGACGTCAGAGACAGACTTGTCCACCTGCCAAGAGTAACTTCAAATTTAGTCTTGGTCAAAACGGCGGCTGCTGTAAGGTTGGTTAAGCTCACACACAAAGGATGGGGGGAGGATGAAGGATCTGAACGCTGGCCCTCGACAGCAGCCGCCTTATATCAGCTGATTAAAGCCCTTATTGGCGATGACAGCTTTCATGGATCAATTAATAGATGTGATTGTTTGGCCCAGTAAAGCGAAGACAAGAAGTGGAGCGCACACAGATCACGAGTAGCGCCACTCTGCTCACCCCCTCCATTTTCAAAGAGGTCCAGCAGGAAGGAGAGGTGAAAGCCCACAGTGACGCCATTCAAACTTCAAGCTACCTTTCATCTCGCAGGGCTATTTTGGGTGGATGCTGCCAGCAATAGACATCCAGATTGATCTCAACATCATTGCTGAGCTGATGTTGAGGAGGGCTGAGCTACGAGCCTTGACAAGTGTCACAGAAGTGTAAATGCTGCCGTCTCTCAGGCTGGATCCAGTATTTCAACGGGATTTAATGATGGCCGACAACAGTAGCTGCAACAGCTGTCCTGCCTCCAGCTCTCGCTGACTGAATTTGTAATAAAAGTATTGTGCGTGACCAATATAGTAATGTCAGTAATACTTGTTTACAGCTGTGAAGACAAGACCAAACATCCCAGAGCACAACAGAAGAGTTGGGGGTCGGGGTTTGTGTTTGACGGAGGGGTTTCATGGGTAGATGAAGAAGGCTCTAGATGGTGGGTGTGAGGGTGTTTGTTTTCCTCATCTTCATTAAACAAGTTTAGAAGTGGAACTCACAAACACCACTCCCACAGATTGTCCAATATAAACTATTTAAATGCATTTATGCATTCGGCATATCGTTTGTTTCAAGTCGAACAGCAGGCTGTTGTCAGGTGGAATCATCCTGTTGCCGTGGAGAGCGACCAAATGTTTCAGCACTGCTGGGTTCTGTATGTACAGTGTGTCACGCAGAAATATGTCTGAGGCAACACTAGTCAACAACATCAGGAATGAGTTATGCTTCACAGTCAAGCAACTAAGAAGAGTCAGATCATGGAAACGCCTGTAAACCTCTACTCCGAGTCTCTGATGGCTTTGCTCTTCCGTTGACCGTCCATTTTGTGAAATCATTTTATGGTTATTACGATTTATTCTCCTCACAGTTCAGTTAGTTTGCTTTAGAAGTGGGACTCACAAACACCACTCCCACAGATTGTCCACCATTAAACAAACAAATACAAAGTGGTACAGAGCTGCACTTAGTTTATCATTTTGCAGTTCAAATATTTACACTTTTAACATAGTGTTTGCATCATTCGAGGTTCTTAAACATAGTTACTGGTAACAGTAGGAATGTGTGTCATTGAACATCCATTTGAAAATAATAAAAACACAGACGGGTAATGTGAAAGATGATAATAAATATATAAATGTTGCACAGGTGAGTGGGTGTCTTTATGGCGCAAGGTTTTTCAGTGATCAGAAAGAAGCGTGTGGCACTTTTTGGCGTCTTTACCTTCGATGCAGCAGATTCGCCACAGTCCCGAGTGGGTCAGGTCTCCCTTGACTTTCTTGCTCTGCATCTGCGTCTCGTCTGCGGTGACGTTCGTCGCGTTACAGATGTGCGCCCGGGAGTAGAGCCAGTAGTCGGTGCCGATGGCGATGCTCATGAGACTAAAGGCAGCGAAAGCCCCCACCACCGCCAGCAGGCTCTGAACGCTGCGGTCGCAGCGAGCCATCCTCACGGGACCGTGTCACTCTGGAGCAACTTCTCCTTTCTTCCACACCAGTCTCCCTGTTGTTTTCCAGCCAAAGTTCAACGGAAGTTAAGTCCGGGGGTTGTTCGGCCACGTCAGCCACAGGTGGCCACAGCAAACTAGCCACCTAGGGATAAAAAAAATGTGTCGAAATACAAGAGTTAAATACAGGGAAGCGGCTTCTTCCGACAGTGAGAGACGTTTGAGACGCGCGAGGATGCTCCTGACCACACCTTCATCCTCTGTGACCAATGACGGCGCGCGCACACACGCGCTTATGGAAGACCTATAATAACTAGTTCGTCCTAAATTTAGCCATTAAAACATGAGTATAAAGTTGTGTTCAATTCAAGTGAGGTACAAACTGTAATCATATTATGTCAACATTGAATTTATATACTGTATTTATATATTTTTTTATTATAATAATAATACTTTTTTAAAAAATGAATACCACAATGCTCTTTTTTCCGTTATGCACAAAGAAGACCGTGGATCAAAAATTATTATTATTATTATTATTATTATTATTATTATTGGACAAATGTATTGCCTACAAGTGTCACCGTATGAGCTACACTTGTGAAGTAATAAGCATATAAATACAGTCTGGAGTAAGTAAATCATTCTGCCAGCCTCCTCAATACAGTGTTTGTGTCCTGTTCAAGTCCCCTTTAACGTTATATTTGCAGTTCACTGTAGCTCTTGATCTTCCTCATGAACTTTGTCTTTTAATATCAAAGCACTTTCTTTGTTATTAGTAAGGGAAAACATCTTCCAACGAAACAGAAGATGAAAGGTTGTGTTTTGGGGTCGAGCAAGTTTAAGCATGTTGAGAGGAAAACAGTCTGCGACACAAGAAGTCAGTCCACTAGAAAGGTCATAGAGGTTGAGGAGGTAGTCACGAGTCCTTGTCCGCAGTTCATACGAACAGTGCTTTGTTTTATTGGACTTTATTGCTGACCACCGTCTCACCGCTTGAATTATTCACTGCGTAAACTGGGATGCAAGTGTGCCGATGTTCAGCCTGTGATTCTGGAAACTGCCCCGCCGTCTGCCATGATAACAGTCGATACACAACTTTTGCATGAGCATCCGTTTGGATACTATTTATCCCTTTGGATGAAAGATCTACAAGAAAACAAACCATTCAAATCCTCTGAAGAAGGAAGAAGAGATGTTAGACAGTATGAGATGGTCCTGAATGGTGAAGTAGAAAGGTCTTAAAAACTCCTTCAGTGGGAACTGGACTGTTTACATTTCACAGCGAAGCGGATGGCAGTTTAGTCTCGTAAGAGTAAAGGCAGGGACGGCCTTGGTCCTTTGATAGTCAGGATCATCCAACTGTCTTGTGTACGTGAGGCACTGCCATCCATGCTTGCTTCATTGCCTAATAGACTTCATTTTTTTTCTTGTTTTTACACTTTTAACAATATTATTCTCATAGTTTATATTCGTCTAGGTGAATATATATGCATTTATGCATTCAGTAGCAGTTTCATATCATTGTTGTAAGTCGAACAGCGGGTTGTTGTTACGTTGAATCATCCTGTTTCAGCACTGCTGGGTTCTGTATGTACACGTATGTGTCACGCAGAAATATGTCTGAGGCAACACTAGTCAACAACATCAGGAATGAATTATACTTTACTGTCAAGCAACTAAGAAGAGTCAGATTTATGGAAATGCCTGTAAACCTCTACTCCGAGTCTCTGATGTCCATTTTGTGAAATAATTTCATGGTTATTAACATTTATACTCCTCACAGTTCAGCTCAGACAAAAAATGTTTTTTAAATCTTCATCCTCATTTCACTTGTTGAAGTACTGCATGCAGCACTTTTTTGGATTGATGTTGACAATATATCTTTTTTTTTGTACATTTTTTGAAACGTTGTTTGCAGTTATTGGCGAAGCACGGCCCGAGGGCCAAATGTGGCCCTTCGCCTGCTAACATGTGGCCCTCATGAGATCGGACTACAGATACTATTTGAATTCAATTTTAAATTTTGTTATAATTTACCCCATTTCATGCCAGTGTTTCTTCCCCCACAGCAGTTAAAGCATTGCATTATGTTGGATTCTTGAATAAAACAAGAATATTTTAATACACATCTTAAAATCATTTGTTGTTTCTCAAAATAAACTAAATTAAAGAGATTGGGTTGGAAAAAAAAACACTTGAAGTACTTGACTTAGTTCTGTTATCAAGATATTCAACACTGAAAAAGTCCTCCAGTTCCTACGATTTCGACTGAGAATCTTTTTACAAAATGTGTACAAACTGAAACTGTATATAATGATATTACATGTGTGAAGCATATACAGTTATGGAGTAATTACACTTTTTTCTGTCTTGTTTTCTAATATTTAGTAACAAAATTCAATTTAAATTTCAGACTATTTTTCACAGTTACAGTACGTAGTGTCCCACCCCTGCTTTAAAGTGAGAGTTTGCCCTCAGACAAACAGCGTCACCCACTCAGTGAGGATGGAAGTCCAGTGGAGGTGGAGGAGTCCAGGTATCCTGGCATCCTCTTCACGAGTGAGGCACCGGTGAGACTCTGACGAGAGTTATAATCTAATCCTGTCTTATGAGTTATGATGTAGATGGCGATGAACGAAAGCTGAAGCAACGGTAATCTTAACTACAGGAGAGGATTATATCCCGACTGCAAAACTCAATGAAGTTTTGAAAAGGAAGCGAGGATTATCAATGACCAAGACATGAGGCATAGTTTCAGGAGTGTGAGGCAGAGATAGAGGAGTTCACACTTCACATGTTAGGAATTAAAAGCAGCATAAAGCTAGGTGTGTGAGAGCCGGAACACATCAGGCCTTAATCCTCCTAACTGGGAGGTGAGAGGGTTAATCCCAGCAGGTGAGCAGACGGTGGATCTGATGTCTCACAGACGTAGTCCCCATCACACAGACGTCCGTCATGAGGAAATCAAAGCGTTTGCTTCCGCTCTTCAGGTCCATCTCATGTCCCAGAGTTGTGGTCTTTCAAGCACAAATCAAACCGGGAACGTGCAGCTTATTTTGGCCAACAGCAGGTTATTTTGGTCTCGTGTGAGAAGTTGTTGTTTTGACATACGTCACCAGATGAAGGAGGAGAGGAGCAGGCCGGATTTAGCTGCAACTGGATTCGACTTCATGGATGGCGTGGATGAATTCATGGTAAACGGGTTTCAAGGTGTCTCCTCTTACCGTTCCGGGGTTTGTGGGTGACCTTTGAGTTGCCTCCCGCCTCACCGACCATTTGAGGTGGGGGAACTGGAGGGTCACCATGGAAGAAACCACTCAAGGAGGTGGTGTTCACTCCTGCCAGCACTTCCAGTTCCAGGCTGTGGCCAAGTTTATCCATACCTGCACGTCTCCTGAGGATCCTGCACCTTGATGTTGGCAAGACTCGAGAGGCAGCAGCAGCAGCAGCAGCAGCAGCTTCAAATACCCGTGCGATGCTTTGTACCGGCGTTTGAGCAGCTGCATCCTGAAGCTGGTGATGTCTGAAGCCTCCTTCACGCCTCTTGAAAGAGCTGGGAATCAGCCACAGCTCTCCTCACTGACTCGTCCATAGCATTCATGTATTTCACTCTTTTCAGACCCGGTTCATATCGTGGAGTGGTTTCCTCGTCTGGTGAGCTCATTACCACAGGTGTCTACAGGTGACTTCAGTGACCATCATCATCCCTGAAACATGGAACGTGAGTGTGAATAAGTAGAAGCTGTGAAACACTGTGGAATGCAGTGGCTTATTGAGACCTATTCCAGGGCTCCTAAATCTCAGGGGACCACCCTGGATTCCACTTTAAACAATACTGATTCATTGTATTCCACTTAATAGTGTCATGGCGGGGTTCAGGAGTCCCAGCTGCTTAGGGAGTGAGGCTTGGGACACCCTGGACTGGACACCAGCCCACTGCAGTCCAAAGACTACTGCAACACATGAAACCCACAGCTATGATCTTCCACCCTCATGCTTTTCTTAGACACTGACTATAAGTGACAGCAAATCCGGCACTGACACGTAAGTGTTTAGTTGTGTTAGCGAGCGCACAATTTCTTTTCTTTTTATTTTACATTATTTTACAGCTCAAATACCTGCCATAAAAATGGTGTTTTATTCACCGTTTATTTAGGTGGTTCATGTTCAGATGCTCAGATGAGGTGCTGTGGAAAATAACCAGGAGGGAGAGAAAGTTTCTGCTGCTGTTCTCTTGTTTGAGTCTCATGTCCCGCCCACATGAGCGCCACAGATCATCATTTTCACTCAGCATGTCCTTGTGCGCTTTCATTTGTCGGCTTTCCCCAGCATCCAATATGGAGGTTTTCCTCCACAGGCCGAGACAAAACACAAGCAAGGGAGTGGGATCTGACCCCTCAACATGAGAGTGGGCCTCTGCTTGTCTTTGTATGATCAGAGTGCTCCTGATCACTGAGTGTGTTTCAGTGGCCGCAGTACAAATGCACCACGGTGGATTTAAATAGATGCGCTGAGGAGATGCTCATGATGAAATAAAGGAATCCGCCTTCAGAACAGTGGCCAGTGTTCGCCTCCAAATGTCACCACTAATGAGACACGGAGGGAGAGAGAGAACATCTTGACCTCTGCAGAGACTCACACCAGCTCAGTGTGTTGCACCGTCAGTGGTTTGCCGACGCAGAGACATGCAACATCAGCTTCTTCATTATTTCTGGTGAATTCCGGGACTGGCTGCCATATGCTGTACAAGGTCCGACAGGGCACACGAGCCACCGTGGTTACTGACTGGCCCCCGTGAAACTGCTGATCCATGGAAGCTCTGCTGTGTGTTGAAATGAGAAGCATCATGTACGGAACTCTGTCGATAAAGTGTGGATTAAAAAAGAGCTTTTGTTTTTGTTGTTATTTATGTAGCGCAATGTTTGGTGGAAAACAAGCCACCACAACAGGAATGGTAACATGTGACTGGCAGCTATGTTGGTCGTCCCTGGTGGTTTTCAGTGTAGTTTGTGTTCTTCATGTATTTTGTTGTTTTAATGCAAGACGTTCCATGACGTATTCAATGAAACTATTCTTATGTTAGCTATCTTTTGTTTCTCAAACTCAAATGTTCCATTTCACGTTACGTTCCACTACTATGGTTCAAATTTAATAGTAGACAAATAGGTATCCAACATGAATAAGAACGGTACGGTGGGAGAATTGAACGATAAAGAAAAAGACAAGTGCAGGTCAAAACACACTCACTGAAACACACTCAAGCAAATGGCAGACAGCAGGGGGGGAATATTTTTGAGCTCAGAGCCAGAGGAAGGACAGATGGCCTCATGAGGATCCCGCACTTGTTGCTGGACTCACTGGGTTTCTCGAGGCCACAACAGGTCTGAACAGCAGAACACGTGGAGTAGTAGTAGCCAAAGACAGGAGACAGAACAGGAAGTTGGGTCAAAAAATAAAAGCAAAATATAAAAGCATCACATGACACGTAGTGCCTTACCAAGTTCAGCATATACTGCACATGAATGCTCTGATGTAGTTCCATTGGTAACACGTTGGAGTTCAACTGGGTCTTTTCCGACATCTAGTGGTTACATTTAAAATTGCATATAAAGAACAGGAAGGTCGAGAAAAAATAGAAATGATGATAGAAATGTAACTGTTTGTTTGTCCAAGTATGCACAACATAAGGCATTTAAATTTTCGCAACATTTCATCGCGCTCTAAGCATTTTCAGTGTTATATAATATAATATAATATAATATAATATAATATAATATAATATAATATAATATAATATAATATAATATAATATAATATAATATACTTTCTTAGCAGTTGGCCTTGATATGTTTAGTCCAAATAAAAACACAGATATTAAAATAGAATCACACATTTCTTTAAACATTCTTTCGGGATTTATTCATGTTGTTTTGACAAAGTATAAAATCCTTCCTTCGTCCGACAGAGATGACTGCTTTGGATAAATAAATAATAATAAATAATAATAAAAACATCGACTCATCTGCCGCTATTTTTTCTGAGCGGCAGGGGGCGCCCGTCCAGCCCGGCCACACCGGAAGAGATGCAGAGACCCTGGAGCCAGTCACCACAGGACGGTGGATGAGGACAGACAACCACTCACACAAACACCTTACAGTTCAGAGATCCCATCCAAGCACGGGGGAAATCCTCTTTGACACCAGGTGGCAGCAGTGTTCAGGCTTTTAAACAAACTCCAGAATACTTTATTGAAACACTTCCACAGTTCACTGCACATTTACCATCAAGAGTAATAAAAATACACACATGGAAAAGCTCACATTCTTAATGTGATCAAGAGGCAAAGATACACTTTAGATGCATGAACCACCAACATCAAAAAAAACTCGCTTCACACAAATGGTTTCACAGTGTGTACAGAAATGAAAGGAAAGCTTGTGAAGGCGATGCACTCACTGATACATATCATACAGGTGGAATATTCAAGTCTACACATGCTGCATGCCAGTAAAGCACTCCACAACATGCAACAGCAAATACGCGTGTCCACCGATACACTCAACTAAAAGTACTGCACAGGACTAAACGTGTGATGATGCATGACACGGACGTTTCCCTTGGCAGGCAGACGACAGACGTCTTTGATCATTCAGATTGAGAACTAGAAAAATAACAAATGGTTTCGCCTCTTCTGAGAGACGTGCATCACTTTTGCCACAGAATCTCATGGAGCACTTTCCTTCTGGTTTTCTTACATTCAACACTCACATTCTTGACATCCAACACCTCAGTCACAGGTGTCCCACAGTACTGCACTCAACATCACGTGTCTTTCCCGAGATAAACAGCCGTCCTTCAGGTGCCAGCCTCCTTACACTAGAAACTAGCAGCTTCAAAAGTATTTACACCCTTGAGCAAAATATAGGAAAAACATGGATAATTTCACTACTTTAACATGTGTACCAAATTACAGATTCGGACCGTCACTTTACTTCATCATAAAGTCTTGACTTCTTTGGGAGCAAAGGGCTGAAGTAAAGTGAAAATGTCGGGGTGGAGGGCTCGTGGGTTAAAGCCTAAAGTGTTCTAGTGCTCAACGTGACTTCGCTGATGTAGCTGAGGTGGATGTGTAAGAGATGCGGAGGTGGGCTCTGGAAAGGTAAACTCACAACAGTAATGTCTAATGTTGACTTCACACGCTCAATACTTGGATTTTTCCTTTGCATGTTAAGGTTTATGTATTGGCACATACATGATATTAAATCAACTTAAACTGTGAATGTTTTTGGAGGAAGGATGGCGCTACATTTGTCGCCCCATTTGAATGAAACACAGCGACACTATTCAATTCACTCTCATGTTTAAGACATGGATCATGAGAACAGTGAGGTGGAACTCAAGTTCCAGGTGTGAGTCATTTATTCTGGCTCTTGAGTCATTGAGGACTCACAGAAAAGGTAGTCATATTTTCAAAGCTGTTGTTCTGTTTAATATGAATGATAATAATTCTGCAGTCTATGAATGGAGCACTGCTCAGGTTTCAGCACGTCAGTGAGGTAGGGAGGAGTCAGGCAGTGTCACTTCACATTGTTGGAGCCACAAATGCCAAAAGCTCTTCAGAGAAACTTGATATTAAATCCCACTATTTTAAAGTATCCCAACCAGTTTAGTTTGTTTATTTGTTCAGCTACGCCTTGTTTTGTGTTTTAAAGCTGCGTTGTACGTCTCTGCTTTAGCCGACCATGTGCTCTTGAGGAACACTCCCAGCCAACCGTGTCAGCAAGCTTCAAACTAGCGAAAACCTTCCGTGAGGTTCTCTCCAACCCAAAGGGACTCATTTGCTTTTGATGTTTGGCTTTCTCACAAAATCAAAAAAATCTGACTCACAATATCTGCAGTCAAAAGTTTACAGAGACTCGGGTCATAGTGGGGATGAAGTCAGACTACTGTACAGGTCCGTGACCCCTGCGAACTCTCAACAAGGAGAGGAAGACATCTGCTCGTACTCGGGACACTTCAGGAGGGCGGGGTAGTTGGAGGAGTTCATCTGCAGAGAGGCCTCTGAGGAGATGGAGGACGGGCTGCGACCGCGTCCCGCCCAGGCATCGGGGTGTAGGAACTGACCCGAGTAGTCGGAGCAGTTGCTGTGTCGAGGCCGGTAAAAGCCCTGGTGAGGCCGATACATCTCCTCGGCTGTGTAACGCTTCATGAACAGATAGATGGACATGACTCCGGTCGTCTGCGGAGAAGGACCAAACAGAGCTCATACAGTACAATTCTTAGCTTTGTCAAGTTGTTTTACTTTGAAACTTTTAGCTGGACGTCCAAGGATGTTGGAAATATCTCCCCTGTTCAAATACAAGCATTAAAACATCTGTAATATATGTGTAAGAATACTTTTCTCCAAAATGTTTTTGGTGTATAAGACATATTACAGATGTATAGGGAAGACATTCATGTTGACTACAGGTGATCCCTTGACTCATTCCTTCAACACGAGACGGAGCGTCCTACCTCTGTGAGCAGGAAGGAGAGGGCGGCGAAGGCAAACGACCAGCCGTACTTGTAGCTGAAATAGGCCTCATTTGTCTTGGTCCGATTCAGCATTTCGTCGTTTATGTTGGAGATGTACAGAACCAAACCAACCACCAGAGATAAACCTGACAGCAGAGTGACAGTCCAAGTCAAAAACATCAGTTTGACCCATAGCTTAAGACTAGACCAGACCAGAAACTGTAGTAAACTAGCCATATTTCCTCCTCTGGACTTAGAAAACGTCAGACAGAAGTCAGAACTGACCTGATAGGATGAAGAAGATTCCAGAAATGAACGCCAGGATAGTGTGATGGGGTCGGATGTGACCAATGTTGCTCAGCACGAAACCAATGAACATGAAGAAGAGGCTGACCAGAGGGAACGGTGTCGCTGAGCGGATCATCTCTGCAGGATCAGATACACACTTCAGTAAACTTGGACGGAATGGTATAAAATTCACATGAAGACTTCATATGAAGCACAATGGCAGCCTCAACACACTTGTACAGTGAGATTCCAGAAGCTGCATCAGCAGGCCAACACGACCTCTGACCTTTTGCAGCCAGACCTTACGCCGCCAGAATTTAACTTGTTACCATGTTGCAATATTCAAAACTCACTTGATCTGCATGTAACAATAGTAAACAGCAAGTCAGGGCGCGTCCAATACTCACTCAGGACACTGATGGTGGACTCAGAGGTTATCTGGACCTTGGTGGGCATCACATACTCAATGGTGAAACAGCGATCTTTGTCCTCTCCTGGAAGAAAAAAAGGAGGGATCAGGTAATTATACCTTCATTACACTGGTACAATTGGATTACAGGAGATATTTTTCACATCTATAGCTATTCTCCCCATAAGGAAACCAAGTGGTAGAAGATCAATGAATGAATGAGACATGCCTATTGTCATCCATAGCTTACATCAACGGCTGCTTCCTCTCTGACTCCCCAGAGAAGCCACATGAGGCAGCTTGAAGCTTTGCGTGTTTGGAATCCAAACCCTCATGGTAACATGTCGGGTTCAGAGAGAGGTGTAGTAAGTGACGTCAACAATCCAATCCGAAGCGAGGTGTTTGTGTGTTGTGTTGTGCGCCGTCCCGCTGGATTCCACAGTGAAATGGATTTTCTCTACATCACATCGAACACATGTTAACATCAGTTATCAGGGTTCTTGCTCTGTTTAAAAATCGAACATTAGCCCATGAACTTTAAGCCGAATCAATAACCACCCTGCACAGCATGCCGCTACAGGGATGCATTTCTGGGTCAAACAGCGCCGAGGAAGATCTAAGCGGGTTAAAGAGCCATTCAGTGTCCCTCAGGATGGTAACTGGAAAGAGCTACTGCGTGACAGGAGCACGACTGCTCTCTCACCACTCTGAAAGCAAGTTTGTTTTTTGTTCTGACGTAAGGGTTTGTGGTATAAAGAGGAACAGTAAGTGGTGCGTCACATGCATCACATCCATCTTCAGACTCTTCTGCTCACATGCAGTTTCATGAATCTCACATACTTCAATTTGTGGATCTGTTATTCAGACGTTAATAAATAACAAAGTATATTTTCTTCACTTTCTGTATTTACTGCACTCTTCAACAGAAAGTTACCTAAAGCAAAAATAAGTATGATGTACCCTGAAAAGAGGAGGAAGAAGTCAATAATTCCAATACATTATTTGACACATTAAAAATATAAAAATATATAATAATAATAAGTGAACAGCAAAACTGACAAGAAATAAAAAAAAATAATACACCTCTTTAAATGAAGACGTCAGGGTTTATGATCTTATCAAATCCATGCACTTTTTATTTTATTATTTATTTATTATTTATTATTGCACTTTATTATTGTCACCCTGGTAGTTAACTACTGGTGTTTATATGATCATTACTTGCCTGTATTTCAGTACTATTCCACTCTAGTTCACATGCAAGTGACAAGGTGGGATACACAGAGAGAATGACACAAGAGTCTTTCCTCCATCATGACAGAATCCATTGAGATTGTAGCCAAATCATGAGGAAATATGTTCAGCCTCATCAGTCAGCTGCAATAGAAGCGGGTCCCAGGAGGAAGGCGAGAAAACAGAAGCAGCTGCAAATGTGCAAATGGAGCAGCATTTGTCGGATCATTCTGCAGAGCTAACTGTAAAATATTCATGCTTAACTTTTCACACATGCATGGTGAGACGTGCCTGATCATGTGGCGCAAACAGTCAAGACGAATTCCCAAAATGAATCCCTGAAATCATACTCAAACTCCTTCTGCTTCTTATCATATTCTAATATTTCTATATCTTCTAATCTATAATATTTTCTCATTTGTCTCAGCAAAGTTGTGACTTGGGACATGCTTCATCCATGAACATACCAGCCATGAAACACACCCTCCAGAGTCCAGAGTGGAGCGACATGCGTATTTCCGTGCTCTGGTTGAGCGGTAGGATGACTCCTTCCTCCAGGTACAGCCAGTAGTCGGTGCTCACGGCGATCCCCAACAGGCCCAGAGCACAAACAGCGAACACGCTGCTCAGCAACGTCAGCGCCTTCCTGCCACATAGGCTCATGCCACAGCCTCAAGAGCTAGGGGGCGCCGCCAGCAGAAAGAAGATCTTAGAGGGCAAATAAAAGACATTTTAGATGATCAGCTCAGGAGCGGAAATTGTCCTCAGTATCTGTATGATTTAGTCAGTTCTTACCGCAGAGCTGTCTCACAAACACTGAGCTAATGACAGCAGAAATGTGCAATACTTCTTAGTTAGGTCACTCACACAAGTGTAAATAAAATACACAGCAATAATACTATCACCTTCTATATTTTAATCCAGGTTTAAGCAGTGGGGATTTTAACCCAAGGGTGGAAAGGAAAGTTCCATCGACACAAACTGTCATTGCAAAAGTACGATTTTAATGGTCATACTAGGGCAAAAACTTTAAACCATAGGGTCTGAATCAATTACTGACACACAAGAGTACTGGAAATAAGTGACGGAAAATCCGAATATAGGAAGAAAAGATGTCATGTGTGATGTCATGTCACCGTTCAAAAGCCTGAAAAGAAAATTCTGGTTTTGTCAAGACAAGAAAAGAAGAAGGCATCTTAGAAAATGTAGAAATGTGGTCCTGATTTAAGGTTCTTGTTCCTTTAAATCTCTGTCACATGTTGGATTTAAACATGAATATACAGGAAGTGCTTTATAGGGAAGCTAGGATTTGTCTGCGAAGAATCCAGGGTCTGCTTTTGCATATATATCGGCAAACACACAGAGACATAGAACTTTGGAGGATGAATGAGTCCATGAAACTACTAAGAGTGTTTTAAAAGGGTTGTGTTTCGACTCTCCCTCTGTAGGAGGGTCAGCAGTTCTACAACATAGTCGGGACCAGGCTTTAAAGTTATGAATAAAATCTCAAAATTAATGCTAAGGTGGACAGGAAGCCAGTGCAGAGAAGCTAACACTGGAGCGCTGTGCTGAAACAGGTGCATTGTGGATGCTAGTGTTTTGCTTTCACTCAGGGGCTCATCACCAAGAGCTTCATTCAAAAGTCACATTTTTGCAACATGAATGGAAACTGTGATGACAGTCCTGTGGTCATGTGATGACTTGAAAGGAATGAAGACGCTGCAAAAAGAAGTATGTGACTTAAGACCTTCAGAAAACAAAGCCAACACAAGGTCAAACTTCCCTTTACACATGGCAGTGCAGGAAGAATCATGGCTGTGTCCAACATTAAGTCATGAGCTCGCTGCTGTGTCCACCTCTGTCGAGGGTTGGTCAGCATCACCACATGGATTGTGCTCACTGACCCAGTTACTGGGGCGTATCCGTGAGCCTGACCCCCTCTGAGGCTGAAAGTGTGAGTTTCTGCTCATGGCTGATGAAGCCGGGTCTGGCTGGATCCAGAGGACGTGTGCGCACACAGCAGGAGAGAGCGGGGAGGAACAACACAGGGGAACAAAGCTGGCAGCTGACTGCATCATTCTGTGTCATCACAGACACTCAGGAGGAAACAGGATGTACGTACACACGTCTGCTGAACTCTGTCAACTCTCCACATATGTTCGATAATCTGCCCACGGTTCCATCTTCAGACTCATAAATGGGACACGGTTTCGTCCCCACAAACCCACATGTTGAAACATAACAATGATAAGTCCAATAATAACTCCTCATAGTCTGTGAAACTGTAATGGGTGTTTTTAATTCCTCAAATTATACGGTGAATGCTGCATTTGTGCTGCATCAAACTTATCCAAATGCTCACTTCTGTCTTCATGCTGTACAAGGTCAGTTCTCAAAGCATCTTCTCAGAAAGATAGCAGATCATCGCCCCTTTTAAATGTTGAATGGAAACTCTGTTGTCTTGCCCTATGAAGTGGAAAACCTAAAGTCTGTAGAGTATATATGCCACTGGTTGACATGAATTATTAAACATGTGTATGGCTGTCCACATAAGGACGCTGCAGCACTGTCAAGTTTGCTCGCTGTACTTTTAAGTAAAGTGGCAAGATAAATGCAAATACCCCTTGGCAACAGAGTCAAAGCCACAGTGCAATACAGTTCATTCCACACAGGCTTCCACAACTATAATATAAAGTCAGACTCCCAAAAAATAGCACAGACGCATCTTTAAAGTAAAGTCACACTACTGAAGACATGCTAGTTACAGCCAGTCTATTCTGATCACTGAAAGAATTCACAGGTTTAATTGTTTGCAAAACTGCGCTGCATAAAAACAGTGACCCCAGATTACCATCCACTTGGAGTGTTGACAGTCTTCCCTTTACAAGTAATTGACTCTGCACGTTGCCTGGCAACACAGTGAGAGAAAGACCTACAAATTAGTCAAGGATGAATGGAAAGCGAGTCCCAAAACAAGGGTTTTCTACTTGGCAGTGAGATGGGAAATGCACGGGCGCAGGGGAGAGAGAGAGAGAGAGAGAGACGGAGCCAGAGATGTGGAGGTGACACCGAGAGCCACACTCAGTAATTACACTTTCACTACGTGCTATCCTTCGTTTAATCCTGTTATTGTTATTGTCATTACTCCTGACAGCAGGATATAACTTCAATCCTTGAATTGAATTTGAAGCTCTCTTTTTCTTTTTTTACTTTCGTTTAAAGCAGACTTGGGCAAAGTGTGGCCCGGGGGCCATATGTGGCCCCATGCCTGTATTGTTGTGAACTGTTTGATTTTTCTGCCTTTTTTTGTTCTTGCTCTTTTAGTCCCCACCACCACTTCAGCAGTAAATACAGCACATTCTTGTTTAAAGACAAACATTTTCTTTTCATTTTTGTGTTTTTCTTGTCCCTTAAAAATAGATTGAAGGAGTACTGAAAATATATTTTCAAATAAATTGCCCTAATATTTCATCTTCTTAGGTTCATTTTGTCCTTGTTACTTAAGAATATATTTTGGGATATTTTTACATCATGTTTTGAAGTCATCGCTGTCTTACGTTTGGCATGATGGCCCCTCAAAACCATCACAGTTTCTAACGTGGCCCTTTAGGAACTTGAATTTCGCACCTCATTTTCATTGTTCGCACTAGAATAACTAACCAGTTGCAACAGTGTTTTACATGAGTCACTTGTGTGCCATGTGACCACCGATTGGAAGATTTGGCAGCCTTTAAATGAACTTTCTACTGTACTACAGATGTTAACCTGCATGACTGTCAGCCACAAAACTCTAAAAGCAGAGAACAGATTTCATTGAAAAATACCATTTGGATCCAGGAATCATGTGAAGGATTAACCAACAATAAAACAACTTCCATGCGACAGTGGTACCAAAATGTACAGCTGCTAATGCTCCACATTGTTTTAAGGTTGCTAAAGAAGCGCGCAAAAGGCTCGCCGACTGAACCACTGTATCATGAATGAGCTGTAATTGTAGGACTTCGGGTGAATATGGGCAGCTTGGTGGAGGTCTTTACGCTCTGAGCACGTTTTTCTTATTTTCTCTCACTAACTTATCTCCATGTCCCTTGGTTGTGTTGGGTTTTTGGAGCCTAGTCCTATATTTTCAAATGGTATCTAATGCAGAGTCCTACTCATTCATGCTAAAGTGAGTAGTTTCCTTAAGAATCTGCATTTTTTTTCAGGTTGAGAATACGTTCTCCTGTGAACATGTCGTGACAACAGTGGAAGGATTCTTTCATTATAATCATCTTACAACTTTACTTTGTATTCACACAACATGTTTCCTTTTGTGCTAACCTCAGTTTGAGATTAACACTGGACAATATTTTAGCAAAAATAATTGACAATCAGCGGATTCTAAATTTAGCATAATTATACTCATAACAATGCATTTTTACACAGCATCTTTAATAGCAACGTTCCTCTGGAAATTCTACAGGCAACACAGAAGGAAAATAACCAAAACTAGAAAGACACCCTGCAGATTTCGCTCCACACCTGTTGAAGTCAGTGCTGTTGAGTGAATAGAATAAGTGGGTTGAAACCTGTGTCTACTTCCATTTGCACACCATTAGTAAACATTTGTTTTGCATTGGTCCCCATGGAACAGTCAGGAAGGACGCCTACAGCAGCTGCTGCTATTCAACAAACACTCAACAGCTAAATTTAGTAGATTATTCATTCTCCACTCGTGTAGTCCATTTATCAGCTGCACTATGTATGTCACAATTTCTCAACCAGTCAGCTCCAAATTACGGTGTTAAAAATAGAAAGATATTATATATATAAAAGATATTTAACACAATATATGTGCATTTTCCCCTCACACATTTCTGGAGGGGATTCGCTGTCCATGGTGCTGAAATCCAAAAGCCAATGCCGTACATTGACATCACTATTATTGGAAATGCAGTCGCTTCAAAATGAGAACAGCAACTTCTCAATTTATGTCAGAAATGATTTCCTCCTTTACATACAGAGGAACATCTACTGTTTAATCTGAACAACACACAAGCGCACGCGAGCAACGTCTGACCTTTAGCAGCACCGGGATCTAATGAGGAAACTTGGATGTCCGGAGTGAGCGCACCTCACCACACGGAGCTCAAACACATGGAACACACCTGCTGAGAAGTTCACCACACACCGAGGACCCTTTGGTTTTGGACGCCCCACTGCTAGTTTGAACTAAAGGGGAGTGTGTTCCATCATCAAAACAACTGCGGTGATGAAAACATGTGAGTCTTGTACAAAACAACCAGCTTCTCAACATGTAAAACCAAAGCCAAAACAAACGTCGTCAAAGCACTTACCTTCACGGAGAAGACCCGAACGCCTCGCGCCGTCAGTTGAAGTGTTTCTTCTGCTCTGCGCTGCTCCGTGTTGCCACTAGTTTGGCGGGAAGCTCGCGCGGCACGACGGAGGCTCGTACTCCCCAACCGTTCCAAGCTGAAGTGACCGCGTGACACCAGGAAGAGAGCGAGCGCCAGGAGCATGACGCGTTCAAGGGTCGTGGTTCATTCGACATATTGCTCATGGTACTTTCACCTTTATGTTAGCTATGTTAATCTGATGGAATTATATATGGATTTTATTTCTGCCTTTTGATCATCTGCTCTTTGTTTCTTATCAATATGGGATGAATATGTGGTCCGTATATTTATAATGTTATGACACAATCCCTCCTCAGTTTCCCTTTTTAACTTTATTTCAGCATTTTGTCCTGGTTTTTCCTCCGTCATGTTTACTTTTCTTCGTGCTTTATTTCAGTTCACTCTATTGTCTCTCACTAACTCACTGAGGGTATATGAAGCGCCGCCTGGGGGACACGTCCAATTGCAAAATTCAAAGAGCTATAATGATTTAACACATGTTCGGTATGCCTGTAGCTTAAATGGAGGAAAACAGTGAGACATAAAGTTGTTTAATAAATAAATAAATCTTCAGACCTTTAGTGACTGCACTGAAACATCAGAGTCACATGGGACTACTTGTCTTATATTCAGTACAGTGCATTATTAAATTGGGTTTGTTCTTTAAAGCATCAGATTAACAAGAAATAGAATAGCAAACAGCAAACAACTTTTTTTTTTAAATGCGACAGTGAAAAAAGTGAGAAGTTCCAGCTCTTTAAGTCCATTAAAAATGTACACGTTTATATGAAAAAAAGGAATGAAAAATTAAACCACATAAGCAGATCATTCCTGTGGGTAAAAAATTTTTTGAAAAAATGTTATATATAAGCTACATGAATATCTGCTCTGACACATTTTGCACAGAAGACGAAGGACACATGTTTTGAAGAGTAGTAAGAGTTGTATGGAACCACTCTGCCTCATAACCCTATACTATCAGAACCATTATCACAAGTGATGACACTGCAAACATGCTATTGTACACAAGGAAAACCACTGCTAAGTGCTAGGACTGCTGCTCACTGTCACTTCAACAAACTGCCAACGCACACCTGCTTCAGACTGAGACCACTGAAGCCCATCTGCTGCTCACACTGGTGTTTTCCTAACAAGTGCTGGGGATCAAACTGCTCAAATGAAGGCGCCGGTCCGTTGGCAGAGTCCTGAAGATGTGCTCACGCTGACCCCTGTCCTCCGGGAGGCTGAATAGCAGCACAGATTTCCTTGATAAGAAACAGTAATTCAGAATTTCATCCGTTCCATTTCATCTGCTTCTCTCGCTCTTCTCAGAGTCTGGCCTCCCGGACCTTGTCTCCTAACTTCTCTAAGCACTGACCCTCAGATATACTTGTTTCTCATCTCGTCCTCTCTTGTCTCTATCAATAAGAACCTTGTCTTTGTGACAGAGCTTCTGTCTCTAAACCACACATCAAGGCAAATCTCCCAACTGTCTGATGGAGCTTCTCTTTCAGCCCAGTTGCCTCTCTTCTCTCGTAGATCAGATAGTTGTCTCCACTCCTTCCACCCCACTTCTGCCGTTCTACCCAATACTTATCTGTTTTCATCTCCCTCACCTTCTGCCTCTCTCTCATTTACACACATGTATTTCATCCTTCCAGATCCTCCGCCGGGATTTTGTCAGGCACAACTGCCTTCCCACTCTTCATCCTAATAAGAGCTTCCCTCACTTTCACCTAGTCGATTCCCTCCACTACTAGGTCCACTATCTCCCCTCTATCTGCCCTCTTCTAGCTCCCATTCTCCTTAGTCATTAGTTCCTGAAGTATTCCTTCCATCTGTCACTCTCTCTCCTCTCTTCTCTCCCTTATTCTGGGTGATGAACAATGGAAAGAAAAGACCACACAGGCAAGTAACTTATTCAACTTCAAACATTATTGCTAAATCATTGTAATTTCTCTTGGAGTATTTGAGAGAATTCAAGTTTTCCAGTCAGGTGTCAAAAAAACAAGCTGAAAAACGCAGCAGTTTTCATGGACATGAACAAAGGCAATGACCGAGTGGAATGAAGTCAAAAGTCTCCCTCCCAACACAGGAGCTTCATGGTCTGCTCCGCGGACATCTGTTTCGCTGTTTATCTCTGGTAACAAACAATATGGCTGTTTGTGCAATAGAGGGAGAACGAGAGAAAACCAGTGGAGTGAAACATATAGGTGTTAAACAAAAGCTCACACACCAGCTGGGCCCACAGTAAACAAGCCACGGGGCTTTCTCTGATCAGTTGGCAGCAAATCTCCGGACTGGAAACATTTACATTACATCACCACAAACAGAAGGAGATGAATCTCTGGCGGCCAGTGTACATCGAAGTGGGAAAGAGGTTCAGCACCACCGAGACTGAGGCCTTATCTATGTCACATTGTAAGTCAGTATTGGCTATATTTTGTGGAATTATTTGACACATGTATGCATAACTTGCATTAAAGTTGCAGCAGTTCTACTTTGAGCCTCTGGCGGACGACTGAGCTCCTCACCCCGAGAGACTCAGTTTTCAGTTTGTGGTCACTGGCGAGAGTCCAAACACAAACATTCTTGCTTAAATAAATAAAAAAAACAACTCCACCAGTTTGAACCTTATTTTCCTTTTATTATTTGAATTATGGTACATTAAGTACAAATGACACTATTAGATACAAGGTAAGAAGCTGAGACTCAGTTTAAAGGTTTCAGGCCGACGAGGGAAGATAACAAACACCATTTTTGCAAAATACAATATATTCCTTTGATTATAATCTATGCCGACAACTATTTATGTACACGGACGAGGGGGGGGAGGGTACGTAAGCACAGACAGGAGAGTAAGACACCGAGTTACTGCCAGGGTGAGGAGATAAGGCATTCCTGCACATGATTGATCTTGTCGCTCTGTTCCATTCAGGTGACCTAGAGTGAGGCGGACAGAGCGCGGCTGAAGGGACACGATGCGAAGCACATGTAGAGGAGAGCTCTAGTCTAAGAACCGCCAAAAAAAAAAAAAGAAGAGTAAACATATGTTTGCTTTCTGAAAAGTTACATCCACTCCATGACATAAGTTACTTCATTATTTGACCGACATACACAAAGGTTAAACCCGAATTAAATGTAAACAAAGTAAAAACACTTATCACATATGGCTCCTTAGTAACATGTCATCAGGAGAATGGGGGGGGCAATTTGGATTGGACAAGAGGGAGGGGGGAGGTGGAGGTCGGGTTCTTTTAAACAATCCCTTCCTTCGCCCAGTTGATATTGTCGACAACATTCATTTCAGCGGCACGGGGAGGTCGAACAGATGGCGTCACATCACAAACAAAAAATAAACTGTCTCAGGACGGCACGTCCCGAGAGAAAAATCGATTCATGACTCGATTCATTATGAAGATTCGGTGTGATAAAAAGCTTCTAAATCTGGAGGTTCATTTTTTGACCATGCTAAAAGTACATTTAAAAATCATATACAGAGCCACAACATCTTAAACTTCTGCTTCATAAATAGAGTGGCCACTTGAGTTGGTATAGGAATCTGAGACGACACTTGCTTCATGAGAGTGAGTCGTAGTTATAGCATTAGTGGGCGCAGACTGGCAGGATGGGTGAAAGATTACGACCCTCTCTTCCTGACCTGGGAACACTTCTTGATCTGTTGACTTGTGCTTTACTTTGGGCTCTGAAGTCTGGAGAGAGTAGCCAAGCACACAACACTATCACAGATGATGTGGAGTTTTAGAGAATTTAAAAAATCTTTTTACTTAGTGCTCCCTTTTGGACATACGTATTTTGAAGGCTGGGACATTAGGAGGTTAATTGGGAATATCAATACACTTATGAATAAAGTTTCCGTCAGTGGGAACATGGGGAACAGCCAATCTCTCAATGAAACGGACACTTCCCACCTACATTTGAGCATTTGGGAGCCAAATATTACAATGAAATTAATTCATTAAAAACCTCTCATGAGTTCAACGTTTTGTTTTTTTTTTTTTTATCAAGTCTCACAGTATTTTGATGAATGGAGATTTTGTGAAACACTAGGTCCATATTCTGTTGAAGTAAGGAAGTATTTCAATTGCAGCTAGCGCTAGCATCACCTGTATGTGACAGTATAGCCAAAGCAAGAAAGCACCAGACAAGGACAAGACATGTATAACATATATAAAGTAGGAACAGGTGCATAAGTTAAGAAAGAAATCATTTATGGTCTCTGAATCAGATCTAACAAGTGGACAGCTGCAGTGCGCTGCCTTGGGTGGTTGTTTATGTTAACTGGCGTCAAACGTAGCCAACATTTGGCACGAGCTAATTCCAAAATTCAATAAAGAACACCTCAATATTTCAATGCGTTCCTTAATGGTTAATCATTACACTGACATTACAACGATGCAAAACACATTTCAGCCGACTAGTTGATTCTGTTAAATCATTAATGGCCTTTACATTTTCTCATATTGGCCTGATAGATTTCAGACGAATGCCCATTGGACAAATAGTCATTTTCACATCCATGCAGCATGTGAGCGATCATGCCTGTGACCGATGCCTCCAGCATGCAGAGTCAAAACCGCATTAGTCGTGAGCGCAAAAGAAGGGCGACGACAGTCGACTGGACTTCAGTGTCACACTTCCTCCTCACTTCATAAAAGAACATTCATTAGTTGTTACAAAAACAAGCCTTGAAATGAACCGTGATTATTTACACCTGGGTGAATGAGTCGAGAACGCCATGAGCTCAAGACGAAGAATTTAGGCAACGTACAAGAAATACGTGCGCTGGAGGGGTGGATTATTCTACTGAGAAATCTGATGATAGCAGAGATGAAAATGGCCCAAACCTGCCGCCGAGTGTGGGAATACAGACGCGCACAGGCAGACGATAACACTGACTACTGTCCAGTAGTGACAGACTGTAAACTTGCTGGGTCAACTTTAAGGCAAAATGAAAGCTCGAACTAATAGGAGAGAGGTTCTGCAGCTCTGGGAGGTGGAGGACGTGGTTCTAGGGCAGCTTTGACTGACAACAAAGAAACATCTAACCCCTATACTTTCATTTCATGGAACAACAGCACAGAGGAAAGTGTAAACGGGATGCAGGAAAACATTGAACCAGGAAGATTCAACATCTGCCCCATCTGTCCTTCATGTTTGGCAACTGCATTTGAGTTCGGCTATGATTCTAAGCATCTCTGTGGTACACACGTTTGGAGATTTGATTGAAAGTACTTTCATTTACATATGAACTGAACACCGATGTCATCTGTTCCTGTTCTTCCCGGTGTAAACATAATTCATTCCCCCTTCGATATTGACTTTTGTGTCTTGAGTGGCGATGTTTCTCTAGTTACTTCACAAAAACAGACAGAACTAAAGCTGAACCGAGGTCAGAATGAGTCGCAGCATGCCCCCTTCTCCAACCACCAGCAGGTGTGGTCCAAACCGGCAGGGTATTATTCTTATTAGAACTCAAAAACATGCCTTAAACATCCGCCGAAGTGAATAGTGTGCCTTGATTTTTACTGATGCCAGGTCAGTTTTCAGTTTGGGGCGGGGAGATGGGTTAAGAGGTCGCCTGGTTTCTTCAGGCGCTGTTGCTGAGCGAGGGGCGCATGAACTCCGGGTTGATGAAAGAGAAGCCGGCGAACTCGGCCTGGTCGATGTTGGCAATGACAAGCTCGTCGGGAGGCGTGAGCTGAGGCTGAGTGCGGGTGAAGAACTTGTCAAAGTTCTCCGCACCTTTGCCACACTGCAAAAGAAAAGAGGGTGATTTAGAACAGAAGAATTCCACACACCCACACGTCATGTTTGACCTCTTGCTCAGTAGCATTTGCCTTACATGTTGGTGTTATGTACGTAACAGGAACAGCACACAACTTTTTTTTTTCAACAAATATTACCGGGAATTTTTAATTCTTGTTAAAACATGCAATTTTTCATGGTGGCATAACAAGGAATAAATATATTTGGGATAAAAAAAATCTAAAGTAAAAACGTATATAATTGTAAACCATTCATTCATACATTTTTATTTAACACGAGGAACAGCATGTATTTCCATGCTTAAGATAAATCAATTATTTCCCTCATATTCTCTTATATCTGTGATACACTTCTATCTTGAATATTTTCCATAACAGTATTGAATTTAAACCAGTTATCAATCTTTTTAAATATCTTTCACTCCATACAGTCTCAGGTCTTCTTCAGGTCTACTATTGAAGCCATAAGAACTCGGGTCAACTGGGCCACGAACAAGTTCAGAACTCTTCAGCTGTTTGTTGTGCGCAGCACGAGTCTGAAGTAAACCACATCACACACCTGAGCCTCCGCAACAAATGTTCTCTGTATTACATGAAGATGAAATTACATGCTCTATATCACATTCCCCTCAGTCCCCATTGACCCCCTTTAATACACAATCACACATTGAAGGAACTGCCAACCCCGCGAGAGCAAATGATACTCAAGTATCCTGCACATTGGCGAGCACCTTTTTAATATCCTAAATCGGGCTAAATATCCTTGAACAGAGCAACAAAATACAACATAAACTCCCAGATCAATGTCTTACTTCCCATGAAAGTTGTGGGCAAGATTGTATTTTTGACGTACATTTGCATTTGTGCTCTTGAGATTAAATGTAAATCAAATGTAAATCAAATTGATTGAGCATTTTGATTTACAGTACATTTATTTACGGTAGATCTAGTATATCAGAGCCAGTCAGCCTCCCTCAACTGAGCTTCTATTGACCATCCATGTCAGTCATGTGGGACTGATATTGTCAACCCTCTGGAGGGAGAATAGGATCACACACCTTATTTTTTGATGGAATCTGTCATCTCTCAATTTGTCTTTACTAGATAGTTCCGTGCGTATCATTTTTAACTTCACATCAAGCAAATTTTCAGTAAACACTTCCAGTTATTGAATGGCCTTGTGAGTGACTTATAAGCATATTCAACTATAAAGTTATACATGAAAATTGTGAGTTGAGTTTCCACATAATTCTTCATTCATAATGAAGGTGTATAGTGGTCACACTAATTTGGAATAACTGCAGCAGTATTGATGTCCAAGCTAAAGAAAGGATAGTGGTTGAAAAAAAAAGGAAGAGCCAGGAATGTGGCAAAGTAAGGTCATTTTGACCATATCTGACCGAGCCTCAGCCGGCAATGTCGCGACCCGCGGCCCTGGAGGTTTGGAAGCACGTGGCGTCAAACCCCTGAGGATGACCGTAGTTACCAGTTCCATCACAAGCAGAGACACAGTGAAGGGTGAAGGTTCTCAGCAACACACGGACAGAAACATCTGACCAAAAAGTACTTCCATTGAATCCTCGTAACTCTGTAATTATGGGTAATTAAAAGGTCATGTTTTCCTGAGGGCTGAAAATCCTTTCTTCATATGAAAATGAGCTCAGAGAGCGTGAGCCCCTGCGGTGTTCGCGAGCTGACCTCTGCTTCAACACATTCGATTCCAAACGACCTCCGTTCCCCTGACTCAGGCAGACTGTATATTTATGAATGTCATTATCACGCAGGCAAACATGAGTCCAAATAAGAGTCAAAGCCGGACAATTTTGAATCAAAGCACAGTATTATCTTCTAGATCTTCTTTGTGTTTTCATGCATGTGCTAAAGTTTGTCAGCACACACACAACGTTTTTAAGTCCATTGTTTTATTGGAGATGACAAAAAAACAGGTGAGGCCAAGAAGACCTAAGAAAAATGGGCCTGTCTCTCAGAAATCCTTCAGAGTTTCATGCTCCTGACAGGTGACAGTTGCTTCCAGTTATGACCAACCCATCTGGCCAGATAGGAGACAAGGGGAAGGACAGGAGGCAAAAATCTCATTCTCATATAGCAGACACCTGATGGGTAATAACCAGCGAACTTGCCCTGCTGTGCCCTTCCATGTCCACTTGTCTTCTTCCATCCATCACAGACAGCTGTTTGCTCATTCAGGAAACACAAAATCTACTCTGACCCCAAGGTGTCTATTTTTACACGTGTGTACTCTTCACCTCAAGTCAATATCTATGAATCGTAATTTCCCTAAGAGGAAAAGGTCTGTGCTTCAGACTATGCATGAGATGTAGAAGTGGGGTTCACTGTTGCTCCTGTACCTCCAATATCACATCTCTCCCTCACTCCCAAACAATATCAACACATTGGACACGAGAAACAGACAGGTACGTCAGTCAAGACCCACGGCCTCCGACTTACTCTTGTTTTAAACTCACCGACACACCCATACCGAAAAGAACCCCCTCACTGTGACTAACAACTTTCTGACACAGGATTTCCAAAATGTGTTTGCTTGGTTTGTCACAGTGTGATGCAAGCAGACCTTCTGGGTTGACGACTGTTGATTCATCCTCACAGACGCACTGGCACAGTGTCCTACATGGGATCCGACCTAGTTTCTCTCACACAGAGGAATGCACACCGCTGCAACTCAAGCATATTAAAAGAACACTCAGCTACTTAGGATGATAAATGGCTGTCTGCCAGGAAGTAACTCCCTCTTGTCCAAGAGGCTGTGATCGAGACAACAATGAGAGGTTTCTGTTTCTAAATGTAATCTACGGTTCTTCGGGTTCCACTGCGTTTACACCCGAAACATTATTGTTGGATGTGAAAAGTCTGACACACATGCCCTAAGTTAACACGGGTGACGCTCACATGAGGAATGATAGCATAGGAAGTATTGAACTCATGAATCACAGGGTAAGCTGGGTTAACACAGCCACAGTGAGCGGTCTACACATGGCACTAAAGTGGCGCTACATAGACAAAAAAACAGGAATGAAAGTGTCTTTACAATAAAATCAGGGACATGCTCCAATAGTAGGGCTTATGTCTCCACTCATTTTAATCCCAATATGTGGGTGCAGACTGCGATTTATTGTGTTTTCTTATCTGAAAACAAAATTTGAATCAACACTTTAAGAAATAATATATGAAGAGTAATCTATAATTGAAGTTGGTTAGGTATTTGTGGGACTATAGTTAGGCAACCCAGTACTGTATAGGGACATGAAGTCAAGCACTGTTTTTCGCTACTACATATCACACAAAACCTGAAGTAACTTTTGATGCCAGTCAAAGAGCAGTGCTCCCACGGCATTAGAATGTGCCGTTCAAATTCATCATTTGTGAGATCTAAGGCACATTTCAAGCAAGATCAGAAAATAACTTTCATCTCTCCATTGACTCCATTGATATGAACATATTTCTTGTTCACTAAGGTCCAAAGAGTTGGAAGTAGATTGGCGTGGCTTAGGCTCTGCACACGTGCAATAACAAGGTTCAAGAACCCTTTCTGTATAATTTGACTCAATGAATGAATTGACTAAAGCTCTTCTTTGTAGATACATAATCTTGGGAGAAACGTTGAGTGCAATACGGTGCAAACACGTCCATATTTGATGGAAAGCAAATATAAAGGAAAAGGAAGAAGATCAACCTGCAAACATTTGCTTTTGATCCAGCCTATTTTTCTGAATGCAACTGAGGTGATTGTTGAAGTTCAGTGGTATTTTACTGTGAAGAACAGCAAACTACACAAACTACAGACGTCCAGTAAGGACAAAAACAAAGGCAACAGCTTTTGTCACTTGTTTTCTCACATTCGTCACAACAATCCATATTCAAATTCAGCCTCAGTCTCCACCACTGTGTTAGTGTACATGTGCATTTTCCAACCAGACAACTGTTCCAAGTCTTCTGAGCAGTGACTCAGTCTTTTCTGTCCTTATTTACCTCCCACATCAGAATGAACAGATTCATCGTCTGACCTACTTTTCCCTCTGAAACCGAGAAACAGCCAGTAGGTGTGAAGACTAAAACCGGTGTTGTACTCTGAAGAAACGAACCTTCATCTCAGCGCAGATGCTTGTTTACATCACAAGTCTTAGGTGAGGTTAAAAAACAAACAAAATGTTTGACTAAAATTTGACTTTAAGTACACACCAAGCCAACACTGAGATGTAGACACAGCAGGAGATGTCACATCCATTTTAGATCAGCCACTCTTTCCTTTGCCTCTGTCTTTACTGTATTTTCTCTTTTCTTTTTTGTCCTTTAAAAATACAAAGGACTGACCAACAACCATTGGCTCTACTCCATATTACAGCCAGAATACAACAAAGAAAACAACACAGAAAAAAATATACATACATATATAAACTAATTCAGTATAGTTTAGGCAACATAAATTAGTATAAGATTAAACCTTTTACAATGAAATTATTTGAAAAGGCTGTAGCTTAAAAGTGGTTAGAGATAAAGCAGACTGTAAATGAGAAAGTGAGACCCAAAGTTTGGCAAGATGGGTAGTAAAATCACTCATCTAGTACGCTTGTAATGATGTCACCTGGCCATCGTGAATTGCATACAGATGTTCATAGGGTGACTCTTCCTCATGTGATGGCTGGGCATCATCATTATAGTGTACTGCGTTTTCTCGTGGCTTCTTCTGCTTCTGCCTTCCCGATAAACAGTGTTTTGTTTGTTTCTGACAATGACGCCAACCTGTCTGTTACAGTGAACGACTGTGCTGTCATGAGGCACAGAAGCAGCTTCACTTTCTGTCTTGCAGCATCACTAAACATCACCAAAGGATGAATAAACAAGTGTCCGCCATCTGCCTGTGTAACTACATGAGGCTCCATATTGGCAGCAGGACTTGTTTAAATGCTGCAATAATGCCAGTCGCAATTTTGCAGCTTTGGTGCTTAAAGGATGAAGTCAGGACCACCAGATGCTAAAGTAGGTCCTTGTTAGTTGACCTAAAGTCAAGAGTGAAATGTAAGGGTGACATCTTTGCCAGAGCAGATTCAAAAGTCAACATGAACCTCCACCCTTCAAACAGCTTTTATTGACAGTTTTTGAATGTAACATTGTCCTGTTTTCCTAATGAATTCCACTTTTGCTGAGATTATATCCAAGTGCATACATGCCTATGTTTATACACGTGTAGACGCTCTACACTATGCATATTCTTGCTTAGCTTTGTCTGAAAAGCACTTTGTGAACTGCGCTCTGAAGGCTCCCACATAAAGTTTTATTTTAACACTATTTGTTGGTTGGGGATATCATTTCAACGGCGAGCTTCTTAAATTCAAAGCTAAAATGAGAAAATGGAGTGACATCACATGACTGAGATCCCAGCTGTCTCACCAACAAGCTCTGAAGCCGTGGTCCTCTCACTCACCAACCCACATGACAACTGGTGTCAGAGGTGGGATGAGAGGCCCTCAGAAGCATATTCAGATCATTCTACTGTATGAGTGTGAAGGACCCACTCCACACGGTGAGGTCAACCCATGAGAAGAAGCACAAGGACACAGACCTGTGAGGGAAGTACAGAGAGATGTCTGATGAAGTGAAGTGCAAGCTTCCGCTTCCAAGAGTAGTAAAGAGAGTGAACAGTAAAACCTCAAACAGTGTTGATGGTAGCCATATGTATCTCTTGGTGCTGTGTGTGAAAAAGTTTTAGCCAGGTATTTAGATATCCATTGGCTACTTCGGCCAGTGTTGAGGACTTTTAATATACCTTTACTGAACTATGTAATACATGTGTCACGAGGTTGGACCGCTTTCAATGTAGACAGTTCTTGCATGCATATCTGTTATCAGTGGCGGGAGAGATATATTTATGGATACAGCCTGAGTGCACAATGTGGGTGCAGTCAGTACATTCCGGCCCAAAGCTGTTTGAATTCCCCATGGTCCATTAGAAACAGATCCTTTGAATGTCTGCAGCCATATTGGTTGTAATTCTTCTGCTGTCACAGGTGGAAAAGGTGAGGTTGAGCCAGGATGGATGAGTGGGGATAAAGGAGTGGATTAGGGCGAGACATGAAGGGTTAGAATCAGGTGCAGAACCATAGCTATTTTCCGGTAATGGACTCCATAAAGGTGCGACATTACATGACACACAGTCAGAAATAATGGATCATTATATGGCAGGCTATGGAGGGCACGCTGTGCTTCTCACTCTAAAGCCATGATCACGTGTGGTGCCGAGCACATGCATGGACTATTCATGGAAAAATAGCAGCACTCTCTTCGTTGGGCACAAACGAAACCAGCACAGAATATTCCAATAATGACCCCCAGAACTGGCTGAATTATTCAAAACACAGAGGTAAGATCACACCCAGCATTTCCAAAAACACCCAGAGGGTGCACGTGGCATGCCAGCGCACGGACCATGAGGCCAGATTCACCTTGTTAGAGCAACTGGAGCCCTTGAGGCTTTACAGCAGAAGAGAACTACAATGCTTGAACTACGCAAAAATAACACACACACAAACAGATAAATGACCTCCCTCAATGTTTTTGTGATCTGGCATGAATCTGTGAGAACACAGCCGTAAAAAAGGTGGACCTTATATAGCAATACCATTAAATATTGATTTAATGTTAATTATAGATTACAATCAAGCATTCTAGATTACTCATAGTCCATGGAGCAGTAGGTCTGAGAGCCGTTTCCCTGCAGGGAGGAGATCAGTCGACATTATGATCATAAATGTGACTGTCCTCCTGAGCAGGAAAGATCAGGATGAACTGAGGTCTATTGGAGATGTTGTGCACAGAGTGAGGTGTAATTACACACACTGCAAGGGTGCACGGTTGCTCAGCAACAAGTGTGGATGTGAAGCTGAGGTCTGGTCGGGGCTCATCAGGGCACTGGCATGTGAAGAGTGTCTTTATCACAGCACTGTAATAGATCCACAAAAGGCTGAGGCAGTCGCACTGCCCTGGGATCAGACGACTAGGAAAACATCCACCCACTAGCTGTTGTGTTAACTGTAAAACAAAATATATCTCAGATGGAAGAGGCTGGCACACAAACCGTCTTAGCTGGTGGAACTTCCAACTATCAAAGCCACAGGTCTAGTTTACTTCGCAGCTTCCAGTAACATGTGGTGCTGAAGTCAAAACCTCCCGTTCACATTAAGGATTATTTGTTCAACAATGAACCTGAATGTACTTGCCCATCCAAATTGTCTCCTCCAACTTCAAAATGGAGTATAAACAAACCAAGCAATGCTGTAATTATTCATTCCATTTCGAACAAGACACAATTCACCTTGTTTCACACCTGTGTGCTATTGTAGTCAAACAGCTCCCTCCACATCACTTATACTACAAAAGTGGTTGTCAAGCGGCCTGGTTAGGTCTAATTTCAGGGAAAATAACAAAAGTAAAACCACATGACAAAACACTTTTAGCAGCCCGTGTTCTCATGGAGCTTCGTGACACAGTTCAGGTGGTCCAGATGTGTGTCAGTACAAGACACTTAACTCCTAATGGAAGAGATGTGCTGCTGCGTCGCAGCCTATTACCATCAGCGTATGATCGTGTGAGTGAATGGGTGACTTTGGCGATCAGCGGCACATTAGTCACACATTTTGCATCTGTTCTGACTGTAAAATAAAGGAAGATTAAATCAACACAAGAGGCACGATTACTGCTTACAATGTTATGCATGCTTTTGAGCAGTACAGTGCCATGTTACAGCGCTCCACAGCGCCTCTTATCAGGATGCAGGGAAGCAAACGGACATTTTTCCAAATAGAACAATAGAAAAAACGTTTGCTCAATACTTCATAATACTTTCAAGACCTGCAAAACAGCCAGGCGATTGTGCTGTGAATATAAAAATCCAGTCAGATCAATATTAGCATAGCATATTTCTATTTGTTGACTGTTCAATATACATTCATCGCGTCAACAGAATATGAAATATTAATTTAATTTTCTTTATATTAAAAACTAGGTTTGTAAAAATCTGTGCGATAGCAGAGGGGGTAAATGACAGACTAGATTTTAATGTGCAATACCTAGTTCATCCCCAACTAAAAAGTGCCTCAGTATTACAGTGCCATCCTCTGAGGAACCAAATGAAGTCTAAGTGACCGAACGCCATTATAAGAAATGTGAGCTAACATCCCAGTCAGGTCAGTTATTCATGCTCTACCACTCATACCCATTACGTGGTTGCGCTCATCAATTAACCGCTGTATGGTTTTGTACTGTGGGAGGAAACCGGAGCACTAAACACGCACAGAAAGAAAGACTTCATCTTCTCACAAACCTTGCTAATGGCAGAGCTCTTTCTGCAAAATAATGTTTGTGTTGTGGCAGTGGAATCACGTAAACAGTGTAGACAAAGGAAGATTGTTTTTAAGGGCACACATTCAAGTGTAGTCGAGTGTTAAATGCACCGTGAGGGAGTTGAAGTTCTGCTATTTTAAGGAAATGCCTTGGTACATAACAACTTCAGACATCCAAAGGGAGCCTGCTGCAAATGAGAGGAGGATGAATTCTCATGTAGGATGGCTAACTTTGTTCCTCCAGGACAATAATCTAGCAGAAAAATGACCTTTGAAAGTGCAGCATATTCATCAATGACAGATTTGGGACTCACAATAGTTGCAGACTTTGGCTTTCCTCCCAAACAATATTTCACACGGTAACTGTTACGGTAAATGTTATTTTTCTGTTTCCCAAGTAGGACCGACTCACCACTTTAGGTTTGAAGGGTGGCTGTATCTCTCTGTTCTCCAGACGATCCCAGTCAATGCGTCTGAAAAAGGCGTGTTCTCTGATGTCACGCTCTCCCTCAGGTCCGCAGCCAAGGCGCTTGGATGGATGCTTGGTCATCAGCTGTTGACGTGCAAATGTTTGAAAGCATTAAACAGTGACAACAAAATGGGTATTAGATAAAGGAAAGTGTCAAATGAGGCAAGTATTTCTCATGTTATCAAGTACATAGTATATGTAATAGTAAAGTTGGGATCTTCCTACAAGCACTGTTGGATGTGGATGCTTTTTGTAATGCACTGCATACAATTTAAGATACACTATCAACACCATGATGAGGAGTCCGCACAACAAGAGCAACAGAATGTTCCCAGTGTGCAGAAAACTTCCTCAGCTGCTGATGAGGACAGAAAAATCCACCTCAGCTTTCTGTCTGTTCGCAGGATCGTCAGCCACAGAGAGATACGTCCTGACTGACACCCACGGTCACTTTGCACCTGGAACATTCCCTGACAGCAAGTGACTGACGGCGATGACCTGTCAATCAAATGCAGATGTTTTGTCTCTGACTGCCACAGATGAATAACCAGCACGGTTGTTAATAATCCTCACACAAGGAAACGTGTTGATGATACGTGCGTGCAAACGTTACAGTGGAGAAAGCTCTTTGAAAATGATGGTGAGCTAAATCCCAGTTGTTCACTCAACATCCTGAGGAAATAAGATGACATTTATCTTGTCAGTGATCTGCAAAATAATGCGCTTGGCAATGGCTATGGCTTCTTTATAAGGAACCCAAAATGACTGATGGCCCAAATAAAACTGAGAGTAACAGCCGAAGCAGTTTAAACAAACAGAAGGCAGCTGGCCGTCTGAATTAAAATAGCAAGGAATAGAATCATCGGCAATGAAGGGGATCATGACTTTAGTGGTAACAGTACAATAAATAGACAAAGTCACACCGCTGTCAAGGAAGGAAAGTTCAATGGGAGTCAAGAAAGAGACAATAATAATAATAATAATAATAATAATAATAATAATAACAATAAGTATAAAGCATTTTCCATCTCCAGCAAGATGGAATGCTCTTGTTCTCTTTCTGTAGCCATGATGAACTGCGAGAGCAGACACAACCCTAATTGAACGTCACATTACTGAGATAGATGTGCATCTACCGCCATGACCTACTTAGCCAAATCATACGTTATTATGCCATGCTAATAATAAAAACTGCAATGGTTTTTGGCTAATGATGATGGATGTGAAAGGTAAAGGCGCAATAATGACGCAGGTGAATACATAAAGCTTTTAGATGTGGAGGCTAAGGCTAAAATAACTGGGAGTCAGAGAGGGAAAAATTGTGATCGGGAGAGAAACATTGAGAAGAACAAAATCTACAAGGGAGCTCTTCACTATAAAATGGTGGACAGAGCAGTTACTATTTAACCGGAGAAGGACCAAAAATTTTCTGCAGCTGATGACACCCCTGCCAGGCCACCAGGCGTCCAACGTTTCAGTGATTGCCTCCCTCACCTTCTCCACCAGCTCACTGCCACCGTGAGGTTCAGGAAGACTTTGAATGAGTCGCTGCACTCATAGCCCTAATGGCAGCAGTTTGCCCATGAATTTTAACATTCTGCCATTTACCTTCGTCACTTTGGACCAGGAACATCTGACACCTTGTTCCTCTAGCAAGCCAAATGTTGCTTCTATAGTCCGCTCCAAATGTAAGTTTTAGTTTAGATCAACTTTTAGGTTCACCAGGGTTTCATTTAATTGTGGAAAAAAATTTCCAATCCATCCAAAGAAAACACACAATTGGACTTGTTCGGAACTAACTTGAACTGAACTAAATAACATGATAAGAACTCTAAAATGACACACATAAGGTGCTTAAGATTATAAATTTGAACTATTCTGCATGTCTACAAAAGCAAGCATTCAATCCACCCAATTTTTTTTGAGTGTGAGCGCCAACACCTTTAGCCACCGAGCCAGAGTTAGAAAAGGCTTGGTTTGAAGAACACACAACTTTCAGGCAGAGTGTGAGAGGTAGAGTGACACAGAAGACTCAGACAAAACAGTGGGTGATTGGTCCCAGAAAAGGTCAGCTCAAGACACAGTCGACACTCGAGGATCTCAAGAAACGCTTCATCTTGAAGCGACGATGACGGTCGATCATGACAGAGGTCAGAGGTGAGTAGAGGCCACCCCAAACACGGCTCAAATTAACGCTTTAAATTTGATTTATGTAAAGAATTAATATTATGTTATATAAACTTGTATATAAACTGCTACTTAGCCATAACAATACATTATTCGCTCTTAGTCACAGTTAAAAAAGTTTCATTCACAATGAGTCTCTAACATGTTTTTGTTCTGTTTTTTCCAGAAAGTCCTAAAATAAGCCCTGTTCCTCAGCCACACACTAATACAGTCTGACTTTTCAGATAGACAGTCTACATCCAGAAAGCTAAGAAAAGCCTCCAGCATAACAAGCGGGGGAGGATCACAATCCTCTAACATGAATTTAAATAATCTTGGCCCCATCGCTATGATCCGAGAGTTTTAAACTGCAGAGAGACGAGCTTTGAGAGTTACCACGAGCATATTATTGAGGATCCCGAAAGCAGCTAATATAGTGTTGCTGTTTTGTGCTTTCTTATTCTCTGATCAGCTAAAAACTCCCAGTGAATTCATTGAAATAAGACTGTGAAAAACATAGAGAATAGATAATGTGTGACAATCTTCTTACCCCTTTACAAATGGAGACGGCTTCTTTGGACAGGGACTTGGGGTAGGAAACATTGTGCTCCATGATGGACTGGAACAGCTCATCTTCATCCTCTCCATCGAATGGCGGCTAAAGGCAAAGTCAGAAAAACAAGTCTTATTTCGATGAATCCTACATTGTGAGAAAGACAGATGTAAAATAAGAAGCAGGTGTTCCAAACAGGCCACATTATTATTGATGAGATTGTAAAATCTCTGTTTACAAAATATCATTTACAGTATATAACAATGTAACAATCAACAAATATAACAAATATATCAATGAAGAACTAACACAGAAATAGCTGCTGTGCTTCCCGACAGAACTCGCAATTTGAAATTGAGCTACCTCACGCATCTAAAAATGGGGCGCAAGCGGAAAAAAAACAAATTGTAGCGAGTTAAATTATATCGAAGAACCAGGATCATGAGGAGAGAATTTGTTGAAAGAAGATGGAAGTTCGTTCATCAAGAGGAGAAGGTAGTGATGAAAGAGGACAACTTTTTTCCCGTGACACTCACCACAGAGAAGCAATACACTTAGATTGGCCTCTGGCAATTTACATGAGGACTGACGCCGCAATCTGTTCTTACTTTACTATATAAAACATGTGACCCTTCGATGGCCCAGTTGGGCTGAGTTCTTATATAAGGAAAGGAGTCGAAAATGTTGAAAAAAAAAAATCTTTCCCCTTCCTTTCCTTTTTCCTAAAGCAAAACTCTCTCCAAGTCAGAAAAACAAGTCTTATTTCGATGAATACTATATTGCGAGAAACAGACACATTATTATCACATTATTATCAATGAGATTGTAAAATCTCTGTTTACAAAATATCATTTTGTGTTTGCAAAATATCATTTTGTAAACAGTAAGCAGGAAAAAAATATTTAAATAATGATATAAAAATATATCATCTATTCACATTGCATGTATAAGGCCTTAAAACAGATGTTATGAACATTAACAATCCTGCATGACAACTTGTACATAGAGGTAACAGTGTTATTAGCTCTAATATATACGGTGCAGTTATGCAGGGTTGGGGTTAAGTTATTGCAAGGAGTTCTTGAGTCTTCATTACTGGATTAAGTCCACAACTTATTATACTTCATCAACCTAAATGACCACACAAGATTATGAGCATAACATCATATATAATGCCTCATAAAAGCATTATGATGTCATATGAATGTTCAAATAATGCATTTCAGATTATTAATTAATAAATAAATTAGAATACACTTAAATTTTCTTTTGTAAGTAGTTAATACTGCATTGTATTTTTTGAGCAAAGCAAATAAAATTTTACTAAATTGTGACAAAATGAAAGTGTATTATTAGGAACAGTGTCACATGAGAGTGTGTTCGGTAAAGGCTGTGATGAGGCTGGTAATAACTGATTCTTACAGGAATAAATGAAGCAGAGGCAGGACGTGATCATCTGCTCGCTTCTCAGACATCAGCTCTGCCACTTCAAATTAAGCGTGAGCCAGCGCCTCCCAGGATATCACGGTGCAGTACGCAACTGTAGCAGGACTGAAATAGTTTTATGTTTCAGCACTACCATGTCATCAAACTGGCGTTTGAAGGGTTTCGGTTTGGGACCAGCACCGGTCAAAAGATTTAACCCATGAAAATATGTCCTTTTTTTATGGGCATTTTGGAAGGTGAACCTTTTCTTAAATCATTTACTTAAATTAAAAAAAAAAAAAAAGATTTACAAAGTATATCAACCGAATTGGCATTAATAATATTTACTAACAATATGAGAATAAGAATAAAGAATAAATATGCACACATATGTATAAACCAATTAAAATGAAGAAAGATAGAATATAAAGTACAGCAAAACAAGTCTAAATTTGTACAAAAAAAAGTCGGCATGTCTGTAGCAGTATAGAATCCATACGTAGGTGAGCGGTGGTGGGAAATTCAGCTGAGGCGGCCACCTAAACACACTACTCAGTCATCAGCCAATAGGAAACGTGGGAACGCCGTCCTCAAGAGCAATCTGTGCTTTGCTGTTACCACAACATGGAAAGGCTTACACAAGTGCAGGGCTTCTCAGCGTGTGAGGAACTCACCTGTCCTGCAAGCATCTCGTAGAGCAGCACACCATATGCCCACCAGTCCACTGAGCGTCCATATGGCTGATATGCGATAATCTGTGAGGAGAGATAAAAATAACTTCAGATCAAGGGCTGAGTCGCCAATCACAGTAATGGTGCATTCATTTGATAAACCAGATGGTTTATTCACAAGGAACGACATGACTAGTTTCCATATGTAGCCTGTATGTACGGTCAACTGCTTTTGCGCCTGGATATCTCATCCGTCTCTTACACCATGAGTTTGGAGACTTTTTCAGGGAATGTGTGATAGTTTGGCAATTAAAAGATGCCCGCCCTTCTAAAAAACATTTTTTTTTACACAAGATGATTTCAGCAGACTTCATTTGGATCAGTATCACAATACTCTGGGATAGTATCCTGTTATGTCGCGATGCTCACCGTAGCGCATCATCACACATAGCACATTACATACAAATGAAATAGAAGCACACATTTGTGGGAATAGACTTAGAAATAAAGATAAACTTCATAGTCTCAGCACCATCAATTTCTCCTGTGCATTTCTTATGTCTCCATGAGTGTTGGGGAACATATATGAACTATTATTAGCCAATGACTAGCGCATGAACTGTAAATCAATAACTATGGTGTGGTGTCTAGAAGTTATTTGTTTTTACACCTCTGGGCAAAGGGAAGTTTTGAAAAGAAAAAATGATAATGAAGATGATGCAACCTCCACAAAAGTAAATTAATTTGAACATTTTATGGCGTTACTTTCTTTTACAATTTACTGACATTTCTTTAGTATTTATTTTGAATATAAAACATATTATTTTATTTTATCATATTTTGATATTGTTTTATTATATTAATTTTATTCATGATGTATAATTTTACTATTTTCTCAAGAGTTTGCATCAAGTTTTTTTTTTTCGTTTCTTTTTTTCTTTAGTAAATTTGACAAATATAACTTGCAACTGGTTCTGCTGGTGGATGGTTTCATATCATTTCACAGGGCTTTGGTTTGTTTACATGTATGTAGAATAAATACAGTTAGAGAAATGAGTAATGAAACAGAGTAATGAATCAGTTCTTTTACTTGAATGGGTCCCAGAGCCATTTGTTCTGGAAAAGGTGGACCCCGAGCTCAAAAAGGTTAAGAACCCCTGGCTTAGCGTGAACTTTCAGTGACCATTCCAGAGCAAAATATGGGATTAAAAAGACACAAAATAGAACTTTATTATACAGGCTAATATCTTGCTCATGCACATATGAATAAGTTGTTTATTTATGGTAATATATGTTCCCTAATCTAAAGTGGACCCAGGAAACTAAAAGTTGCCCACAGACCAGCGTGGAAATCGCCACTTGCCGTGTAAATAAACCCACATTTTTGCCTGAGAAGCAACGCGTGGGAACTTCCAGAGTGTCCCCCCCATCGTCACCACCTCACCATCCAGGCAAACACACCTGACATCACCAAATAATGTGGTAATTATCACGGTAATGTCACAAAATAAAATATAACAATCATGAACTAACACAAAAATAGTTGCTGTGCTGGCAGGTATAAGATTTCTTTCCAGACAGAATTCGCAATTTGAAATTGAGTTAACCCGCGCATTTAAAAATGGGGAACAAGTACAAAAAAAAAAAATGTAGCGAGTTAAATTATATTGAAGAATAAGGATCATCAGCTGTTGAAAGAGGATGGAAGTTTGTCCATCAAGAGGAGAAGGTGGTGATGAAAGAGGTCAACTTTTGTCCTGTGACACTCACCACAGAGAAGCTCTACACTTAGGTTTACATGAGGAATGACGCCGCATTCTGTTCTCACTTTAGAATATCAAACATGTGATCCCTCGATGGCCCAGTCGGGCTGAGTTCATGTTTAAGGAAAAGAGTCGAAAATTTTTAAAAATAAATTCTTTCACCTTCCTTCCCTTTTTCCTACAGCAGAACTCTCTTATCGCTGCGACCCAACTACAGGTAAACAACACCTACAACTTACATAACTGTTCCAGGGTCAGCGATAGCTTTAAAGCCGGACCTGGACTGACACTGAACGTGACTTCACCTGGCCACCGAGATGAGAGTGTCATTGCTCTTCTTGTTCGGCATCTACCTGTCTGTTGCCAAGGTCTTCGGAGGCGTTTTCCCTTTGGAAAACACTGTCGGACCTGAAGATGTCAGCCTGCTCAAAGACCTGATGATTCAGATTCTCTCAGGTGTGTAAACCCTTCTACCATAAGGACTGAGATGAGTCTGACAGCGTTCTCATTTCAAGACCAGAGGAGAGCGTTCGCTGATGATCTTTTGGAGGACCTGAGGAAAGAACTGGACTCTTTAAAGAAGGGATTCACAGGTCACACCTTTTATTCTACACTTATTCATAGAGGTTGTGGGGACCTTTTTTTGTTGAATTGACTTTTAATATTTAAAATCAGACCATGAAGCCAGACTGAGAGTCAGTGAGATGCAAGAAGAGGAGCAGAGGAAACTAGTGCAGCAGGTTGTGCGACAGTACACAGGTAAGAGTCTAACCCCAACATATCGCAGCTGATCAGTAAGGACGACCCTTCTCAATGACCTGCCTCCTTTTCCATCATTGACCAGAACTGGAGGCTCGACTGGATGAGAGTGACTTTGAAGGACGACTGGAGCAGCTCGAGCTGGCCGATAAAGGTCACGAAAACAAGAAATGAATTTTTTATAATTGTAGATGTCTCCTTTTCTAAGCTTGTGTCATGATTTAGACTTCCCTGAATGTCTGAGGTGATGAAGTATTTATCATTTTCTTGGAACAATAGTGCTGAATTTCCAGCTGACAGACCTGGGGAACACACTGGGGCGAGTGGAAGCGACTGCCAAGGCTCTTGGGGAAGATGTTGCAGGTAAATAATTACAGATGAGCTATCGCTGCTTTATATGTAGTAATATTCAACTCAATTCTCATGTGATAACTCACCAGGTCTGGAGGCAACGTTTGATGACTTCTATGTTCAGGGGGAGGAGCAACAAGAGGAGGTGACAAAGATGCAGAAGCAAATTCAAGGTAGATTTTCATATGACTATCAACAATTGCTTCACTAAAGAAGAGACCACTGGTCTGCCTGACAAACCCAGGGTTATTACAACATTAATAAAATAAAAAATAAGCGCAGTCATAATATGTCAGATTTTGTCTAATATTTAAGGTTCTTTTTAAACCCAAAATTCCAAATGAATTTGCCAAACCGACTGTGACCTCTTGTATGTTCCTTCCTCTGTCAGGTTTGGAGTCTAAACTGGAGTCAAGCAGCAGCCTCGTGCAGGAGCTGAACACCCGACTGAGAAATGCAGAGACTGAGGTCAATGATTTAAAGTCTGTGGATGAAGGTGAATTCATTAGGGCCGGATTTATATCTACAACAGCGGACATTAATCCATCACTGCTCTGAGCAGAACTTGTGGCCAAATGGAACGCCAGCAATATTGAAATGAAATTGGAGCACCTGCAGACAGCGAAACAAGGTGAACACTGCCACGCTACTTACTGTGTTTTAAACAAACCATCTGTTTGTCCTGACACTTAAGTCTCAAATAAAACATTCTCAGACTGGTCACTTCTGTGTTTATGCAACAGAGATGAACATCAGGCTGACAGATTTGGAGAATAACACTGCAGAAGTGGATGCAGAGTTGCAACTTTTGAAGACAGCTGATGAAGGTCAGTATAAATCTGTTTGACTTAACTATCATTCTGATATAATGCATCAAGATATCAACAAAATGCATACTGTTTTTTGCTTTTTAAACACACCAAATCCAAAAATAAGTATAAAAATGCTGAGAAAACAAAGAAAAACAGATGTTCAAATATTTCAATGTGATGACATAAAACAAATGTGATTGATATCAAATGTATCACGTCAAGAATCTGATGACTCTCCGCAGTGCTGGATTCCAAGTTCGTGACCAGTGAAGCTGTGATCAGTGACATGAGAGTGAGCATCACAGTAGCCCAAACCCGACTGGATGCACTGGAGAGATCAAATAACGGTCACCATCTATGAGCCACGCCTTCATTACTCGGTGCTCAACTATGGCTCATTAATACGTTGGCTTTTATTTCCCTGCAGCATTTGAAGACAAGATCAATGCAACAGAAATCTGGAGGCAGCAGGTTCAGGCTCGGCTTGAAGAAGCAGAGACGGCTGTGAGTTCACTGCAAACGTCACATCAAGGTCAGCAGATAACTACAGATGGATTTATATTTTATATTATTTTTATATTATATTTTATCGTTTTCACGTGACATCTTTTTTGAGAGATCTTTATGGTGGATATTTTTTAAAAATCTTACAAAACAAATGATACGAATAAATCAAAAAGTAAATATGGTTGGGAAAATTGTCTTGTCTTCTGTTGGAAAAATAAAATCAAAGGAAAAAATCTTCAAAGGAAAGCCCAAACATACTACATTATAATCACTATCATTTATTTTATGAGTGAGAGGATTGAATTCCCTGTGAATATTTTTGCTGCCAGTGAACTGAGAAAGTTACCCGTTTATCTTTTTTTTCCTTTGCAGAGTTGACAGACAAACTGGAGGCCAGCAAAGTTGTACAAGACAAGCTGATAAGTAAAGTTGACCAAACAGCAGCAGCAGTGGAGGAGGTGGTGTCAACTATGACTGAGGGTAAAGTTCCCGACATAAACTTCACTAAACAACTTAGCAGAAACGAAAAGAAGCACAAAACACGCAAGCTTAAGCTATGTTACTCAAACGTTTGCATCATCATCCATTCATCCAGAGTAGTGGTTCTGTTTCTTATGAAATAATGGAATCGTTTTAAGTCATCTGAACAACACCCCAATCGGTCAGCTGCTCATATCTGGTGTTTTTCTCTCCATGAGAGATCCTGCTGGAAAAGATCCAATTTTTCCCTTTTGACTCTGCTCTCTCTGTGCCCTGACCCTTCCATCCCTAAGATAACCCACTTGTTCAAATAATCTGAACTAAACTATGGCTCCTTACTTTGTCATGGAATGAAGTTTCATCTTTGATCTACAGTATGCTTCTTGTTCACAGACAAAGTGGCATTTTCTGCTGCTTTAGTTGAGAACCAAATGAATATCGGGCCATTTCAGACTGAAACCACACTTGTGTACAAGAAAGTGATCACTAACATTGGTGACAGCTACAACCCCTCAACAGGTACGTCGTAGTTGGAACTGAAGTTTGTACCTAACATCTGTCATGGCTCATTCTTGTCTCTCCCAACGTCCTCAGGAGTGTTTACAGCTCCACTCAGCGGTGTCTACCACTTCACCCTCTACTTCCACAGCCTTGGGGGTCACCGTTCATTTTTAATGCTGTACAAGAACGGAAAAGGAGTAGTGGGAACAGCTGATCACCCATCCACCTCCGACAGCACGGACAACGCTTCTAATGGAGTCGTGCTGCAGCTCCAGAAAGGAGATCAAGTCGATGTGCATTTGGAGGCTAACTCATGGATTTGGGCCGACAGCAACCGTAACCTCTGCACTTTCAATGGTATTCTGCTGCACCGCGTGCCAGGTGACATTCCTAAACCCTCCCTGTAAAGTTTATTAAAATTAAAAATAATCTGTACCATCTGTCAGTCTCTTCTCACATTCCACGGATGCATACTGTTCCAAAATGTAATTCCACATTATAGTCCGGTTTTATTTTTCCCAACCAACGTGTAAGGTCGCTTCTAATGTAGGTGTGTTTTGGATCCTAATGAAACCAGTTGCCATGCTACATGCTAACCAAAGAGGGCAACACAATAGAAAGATTGAGTGCATGCGCAATGACGAGAGAGTTATGTATCAACTCATCTAAGTTCAGGTAGGAACATATTTCAGGTTGGTGTTCCTTAAAAGGACCCATCTTGATCTTAAAGGCTCGCCCAAGGTAACAGTATCTCTGTGACCTCTGTAGAGACAGCACTTGGGCAGCACATGTGTAAACAGTTTATAGTTATTTTTGACTAAATAATGCTCACTCTCAGATTGATAATATGAAATGTATGACAAGAAAATAAAGTAGGTACATCCAGATATGAGGCAAAGAGCCTTCAAATATCTGAGTGTATTTCACAATAATAACACCTTGTGGTACAACTATGTAAAAAAAGAAAGATGTACTTTGCTCTCACAACATTAATAAGGATAGACTGGCCCTTTCATACCTGTGAAAATGAGCCAGACAGTCAGAACCTACTGCAACACGCCAGATCCTCTGGACTGTGTCAACATAATTTGACCTCATGTTTCGCACAAAACTTCACAACAACCAAGTTAAGCATGGAAAACAGGTCGACATATCAGGGCAACTCGGCAGGAAGACTGTGGCCCCACCACTCAGGGGGTATCAGGGGAATGGAAAGAGAGGGCAGATGGAAGAAGGTGAAGAACTGTCAGGAAGCATTACACGAAGCCAGCGATATGTCATGACAGATAAATGGAGGAAACTTTATTCATAGACCTACTGTTTATAAAACACAATTATTTAAATAGCTATCTATTTTAACTGGTCTAAATTCAACTCGGGTGACATTTATTTCTATTCTTGTAAAAGAAAATATATATTCAACAATACATATTGAATTTAATAACATTTCCAGATATGGAGGCACAGTGTGGATGTGCTATGGTCTCTAGTTTCCTCAGAATTGTTGTGACTTCACAGCTTTATTTGTACCAGAGGGACAATATCACATGCAATAACCTGTTTCCGTGTCAGCACATTATCCTGCCAAGTTTATCTGTGACAGTCAAGAACTGCCATGTGCCATGTTTTTATTTTGTTTATTTAGTATTATATTGAAAACTTTGAATCCAATTTTCACATTATTCTTGATAGAACTGTTACATTTTATTTTAACAGTTTAGCTTGTACATTTTTTGCTATCATTGCATATATTTTTTCACTTTTATTGAGGTTATTTACTTGAATTTCCGAAATGATTAACAATAAATGCTCATGAGGCCTTTGCTAAAAAAAAAAAGTCACAATCCATTTTAGGGTATGTTCTTATCAAAGGGACACATGATTTATACATCTGTCGCAGATCTATTGTGTCAATAATTTGAGAGTTAATAACGCCACCTTAGCAGGTTTATTTGACGGTTTAATAATTCAAACTTACTGAGAAAATAATCTCTGCATTAATGAGAACAAACCAAACATAAAACAGCAGCTATAAACTGCCAGCTTGGATGCAGCAGTAGTGTTTCATAGATGTCATCGGCGACAGTCTCTAACAAGTTTGCTGCCTGTCACTCAGGCCTCAGGTGGATCCATGACCTCCAAGCGAACATGCTCTTCAGATGCTTTACATTTCATATATGTCAGCTTCGCTACACGAGTCGATAAATACATAAAAGTGCTCTCACTCCCAGTGCTGCATATAAGTGATGCAAATAGACAAGCGTGACCTCCGCCTGACATTCCCTGCTCACCCTCTGTCTTGTATTTAAATCTGTTGTATGAAAGCCTGTGGCCATACGAGCTGCTACATCACTGCTGTGCACACAAAAGCGCACAAAGCCCAGCAGAAATGTACTATTAACTATCCTTAAAAGCCTAACCTGCCGTTTAGAAATGTGCCGCCTGGACGTACATCTTTCTTTAATCGGGAAGGATTCATTAGTGAAAGACTAGCATGTGGTGTGTGTGTGCGTGTGTGTGTGTGTGTGTGTGTGTGTGTGTGTGTGTGTGTGTGTGCGTGTGTGCGTGTGTACGGCTGCAGACATCTCTCTCACATTAGGCCTAATCACAAATGACAGTTCTGGATCACACTGGAAGCTATTCAGGGTTTCTCTCTTCAACACAAAACACCCGTCTAGCTGCAAAAGAATAGAAGGAAACCAAGTCATGGTGGTTGAACTTAATGGAGGCCGTCTCTGAGCGCCACATGGCTGCATGCATGAATAATGTTAAAAGGAGTTTCCTGTAGCGGAGACAGTGACTTCATCATGGAATGTTTTGGCAGACAGTTTATGTTTCCGCCTGTGTTGTTGCTGTTTCTACTATGTTAGCAATGCTCTCCGAAACATTCTTTATCAGTAGCAGAGCAGGTCGAGCTTGTTAATCACGAGAATAACACAATAAAACAATACTCCAGTCTGGGTGTCCCAAGGTTTCTGCCTTGAGAAAAGATGCAGCTTTTCTGGAATGTTAACAGCTAGAAGTATTTTCTCATTAGTTATCAGTATACGTTGGACCAGGCCATTCCGGTCATGGTGCTACCAATTTTTATTTAATTATTTAGCTTCAGTCTTCTTCTTCGTCTTTTTCTTTCAGCTTCTCCCTTCAGGGGTCACCGCAGCAGATCGTCTTCCTCCATCTCACCCTGTCCTCTTCAACATCTTCCTACCAATGTACTGGCTCTCTCTCCTCTGTACATGTCCAAACCATCTCCATCGATCCTGTCTGACTTTGACTCCTAAACACCTGACATGTGCTGTCCCTCTGATATACTGGTTTCTGATCCTATCCATCCTGCTCACTCCCACAGAGAACCTCAGCATCTCCATCTCTGCTACCTCCAGCTCTGCCTCCTGTCCTTATTTATACAGGTATTTCACAAATGACAGCACATACCTTCAGGGTTTAAATCTTGAACCTCGCCTTGTTCTCTCTCTCTCTCTCTTAAGATTTGGACAGCAGCATCAGTGCTGTTTTTTCACCTGGTAGGTGCATTGTTTTCTGCACCTAAGATGACCTCTCTTTCTTCCTGCTGGCAGGATCCCTCATGACCTTTAGCCTTAACATGACTGTTAGCTTCAAATGCCACATACTCACAGTGGCGTACTGCATTAAATGGCCAAGATCAACATGTTTGTATGCAAGCACAACTTGGCCAGGAAGGCGAGCCTCACAGTGAGCTCACTCTAACCACAGAGTGGAAAGGGACAGTGGCTGACATTCAGACCTTTGGAAAGGTAGATGAGATCGGTAGAGAAGATCAGCAGAACAACTGGCCGAAAGGTATTCCTTGTTTTTTTCAGTTACACATTAGTATTTCACCTTAGATCCGACATAAATAATATATGTGCGCCAGTCTGGAACCATGACCAGTCATGTCATGTGAGGTAACACATGTGAAAGGTGTCAAATTAAACTTCAACAACAATGCCACCATGTCCAAAATGGTTCATACCCCAGTGATACCAAGACCAATAGCCACAGAATTTTAGGAAAGACTTATCACAACTATCCAAAAACTGTATTTTTAATCTTTATTACTATCTTATTTACGGTTAATAATCAGTAATTATGATGCTGTTCAGAGTGAACTTTTAGTGACCAGTCCTGGGTAAAATGTAGTCAGGCATAGCAAGATACTATGATTAATTACAGGGTAATAATCTGCTAATACACATTCAAATAAGTACTTTCTTTGTGGTAAAATTTGTTCTCTAATCTTAAGTGTGACTGAATTTTATTTGATTTGATTTTGGTTTGTTGTGACGTGTAACCACTGACACCCTTTATCCTTAGGAACTCCTACTTCCAGACCAACATGCACATTTTAAACATTCTTTTGATAAACACTCACGTACAGTATAATAATGTTTAAAGACTCATTTGCATAAACCAGCCATTTTCAGAGGAATCATAGTTTCGCAGCAAACAAAGATCCTCTCTACCAGAACTGTTTGGAGAAGAAACACAAGCTGACACTATAATGGGACCTCAGTTGGTTTCAGTCTGTTCTACAACATTTGATGTCCACGGCAAACACTGTTTCCAGCCGCCAGAGGATTCGCAGATTGTTACGCTGCAGTCAGGACTAACTAGGGCGTGGAGGTAAATGGTCCGTGTCACAAAGCTCAATATCCTCACATGCACTCCCAGTGCTCGACAAGGAGGCTTCAGCTGTCTCATCTTAATGTGAGCTGTTTGGAGAAGTATTTACTTGTACTCCTCCGCGCCTCTTGCTTCCCTTGATTCACAATGTTGTTGCCCTCCTCCTTCACTTCAGCTTCCATCTGTGTCACCCAGATGTAAAGCCACATTAGTCAGAGAGTTCCTCCCAGACTGGCTATTTAGGTCAGAGAAAACACAACTGTGTACCTCCGTATGTACAATGTGGGAACTCACAGATGCAAATAGGAGTTTGAGTCAGGTGATTCCTTAGATAAGAGGGCCATTGAAAAACAAAACACAGCTTGACAAACACTGCCAGACACCAAATCAAGAGCAAGTGTAATTGAATCCCTGATGTCTGTAAACCAGATGCTCAAGTGCTTAAACAGAAGAGTTCAAATCCAAGCCATTTATGCACCAATTAGCACAGCAAATAAGCAAAATTAACATGTTATGACAGCTACTAGCAGCATCCAAAACACTTTGGGACCATTGGAGCAGGACGATGATGAAATGGATGCGTAAACATTCTTTAAAAATAATTGTTAAATAATTGGACATCTGTTTTACTCAAGGTGGGTTGAATTCCCTGATTACTAATTTGTCTATGTAATGCTACTGACCATCCTGTTGGAATCACGTGCACGGAGAGCAGCCGAATTGTTTCACTTCCCCTCTGGTGGGATCCAAAACCTACAAGGCCCACTATTGATCATTTCTTTATCTTCAGTAATCAAATCTGTTATCATAACAGCATGGCTTCGCATCGAAAAACAAGATGTTGTCTTCCTCCTGTCATGTTATCTTTGAAACATTTTTGTAACTACCATTCTGCCAATAGAGTCAGTTATATAAACTAATGTTCACACAGACCTGAATGCTGAACTGTTAGCCTTGAAAGCGACAGTTTACTCACACAGACATTTGGATCCAGGATTAATCACTAAGGGAGTCTTAGTTCTGTTGCAAAATGTTCAGGGTCATATTTGCCATATCTAGGCTTCTCCTGTATTGGTAAACAAACTTCATCCACTGAGCCTTGTACGGTAGCAGGATCTTTAGGAAACTAGACAAACACAGGCTCCTTTTTGTGAGTCCTTGTGTGTCACCAATCCCATGATCCTTTGCGGGCTACATGAACTAGCGCTCGCGACATCAATTATAGTAGCCATTGTCAAAATCTGTTCTTGTTTTGTTTTATTTCGTTGATCGACTTCCTGTCCTGCTCCCGCTTTGTATTTTGAAAAGGATGAGTGTTCCTAAATGCAGCACCAAGTGATCTTGTTGCCAAACCTGGAACCAGTCGTTGTTTCTCCCTGTTCCTATATCCTATTGTTGTTCGCGGAGTAGCAACCATTTTTGTTCTTCTTCACATTTGTTCTAGTGCCCCACCACCCATGTTTGCTTAGATTCTGTGCTTTGTTTTGACTTCCTGAGTTTCTGTTTGGACATTCGGACAGTTTTTCTGTCAACCCACGCCATTTTGGATTTATCCTTGGTATTATTGAAATCTGTTTTTGTTGCATCTACAGCGACTGCTCTACTTCCACATTTGGATCCACTGCACCGCAACATGTCAGCATCATAAAAAAGGAGTGTTTTGTGTAATAACTATATTTGTTAGTTTTAAAAGTACATTCCCCCAAAAATGGATAAACATCGTTCTTTCACACTCCAGAACACATCTTGCTCACACTGTAGATAATCTAAAAAAAATAGCTCAATAGTAACAGTGTTAGCAGTGACAGTAATAACACTGAGGGAGAAATATCCTCAGATGTACTTACAATATCAACATTATTTGGAACCTTTACCACTGTTCAAGACATGCATATTTTAAATGTGTCTTCAGTTTGAAGGACATTGTTGTGGAAACTGAGGGTGACAAGACAAAGGGCTGAGGTGCTGCAATAAGAGAGCAGTGCAAAGTAGAGTTTTTAAAATATGTGTGTCTCTTTGTTCTAGTGTGTGCCATTCCTGAGGCGGTGACCTTAATCTGAAGCATGAGGGTGTCAAGGGCTCAGACAGAGACGGTGACAGAAATGACCTTATGCATCACAGCACCTTTGCTCTGCTGCACACACACACACACACACACACACACACACACACACACATATATTCTTACCTCTGGGGCGATATAATCAGGGGTGCCGCAAAAGGTTCGTGTGGTGACGCCCTCCAATATATTCTCCTTGCACATGCCAAAGTCGGCGATTTTTATGTGGCCCTCAAAGTCCAGCATCACATTGTCCAACTTGAGATCCCTGGGGGTCATGGCAGAGGAACGTGTCACGTGGTTTGGTGTATATATATATATATATATACACACAAAGAGAAAAATGGAAAAATTTTCACCTGTAAATTATTCCTTTTGAGTGAAGAAAGAAAAGTCCGATGGCGATCTCTGCTGCATAGAACCTGCAACCATTGTATTATAGAGACTATTATTTACATTCACACACAGTGCATCCTTTAAATTTCATTGTTTGTATTATATCACAAATATAATATAAATATATGCAGCCGAGCGTGAAGACTCAAGCTGTGGTAGAAAATCACTCGCTATACAATTTAGATTGACTTCTTACACTGCCTGCGGCTCCTTGAACTTTCCAACCTGTTGGATATGGTACATGAGGTCTCCCCCGTTCACGTACTCCATCACGAAGTACAAACGATCCTGCGGCCATAAAAGATAAACATCTTCATATTGACCTTCATCTTAAAATTCATTTTACATCATGCAATTCCTGTAAAAAAAACACATTTTAATAAAACAGCATTTGTGTGTTTTTAATATAACATCGACTAAAACATGCAACTCAGATTTATTTTGTTATAAGTCATAATGTACTACTGCTGCTTTTCAATCGCAGATGGAGAGTCGTAAACACACACACACACATGCAGGCACACACAGACGGACACACTCCTGGCCATCAGATGGAATTACTTTTGTGTACGTATTTTCCTCCTTGTAATTGTTCTTGGCAGTCACTGATTTCTCTGCACTCTGCTCTGACTAAGCTGTTTGGCTAAGAGCTCTATTATACATTAATTGGAGCTGATCTGACCTGACCCGACCTGATGTGCCCTGGTTTTCATCCAGACAACTGTACCCACCACTGTCTGGAAGCACGAGTGCAGCTGAGTGAGGAAGGGCGGTTTACTCTGCTGAGCCAGGACTCTCTTCTCCACCATGGTGCACTCCACGTCGTCGTCCTGGATCACCACGTCCTTTTTGAGAATCTTAATGGCGTACAGCTCTTCGGTGGCTTTTCTCTCTGCGAGCATGACCTTCAAACATGTGACGATCAGAAACATAATGTGGATGCACAGCAATGAAAAAAAAAGAATCCACCTGAAAGTGCAATATTTTTCTTCAGTCTAAAGGCCCTACACTTTAACTCTTGTTGCCTACCTTTCCAAAGCTGCCTTTACCAAGCACAGCCAGGAAGGAGAAGTCGCTGAGCTTGACCTGGTCCACGCTGTCAGATAAAAAGTGGCTTGAGCGACCGTTGTCAGTCTCTGTGATCACCTTCTTGCCAGGACCCAGCTTGGCTTTCTGTAGGCGCAGAAGAGAGGAGAAGAGTGAGCAATACACACAAATGTTCTCATCTAGATTCATACCTGAGAAATTTAACTTCAGAAAACAGACCAAGTGGACATTGAGACATTGGTCATATGGATATAATAATATAATAAGATGACAGGCATCAGTCAGTTCTCCAGTCATGGATAAAGTCCATGCTGCTCCACTGCAACAGAAGTGATGTTAGAGGTGTCATACATCAGACCATCTGTGCTCCACTCCACACATGTTTCAGGTCCATCCATGGGTTTTGGCAGCAGACTGTCGCCATCAACCGTATGTTCAGAGTTTGACTCACTTTTCTAGCATTAAAATAGACAAGGCATACATACTTGTTCACATCACCCAGACCTGGGCTAAGCGTAAAACAATAAAACCCATCAGATACAAATGTTTCCTTAACACATTTGTTTTTGCAATTGCATAAATTATTTGACTTAAAACTGTGTTGTTGTGTCATTATTTTTTTAAATGTTTTATTTATTTCTCTCCCCAAGTCCTTTTTTAATGCTCAACCCTTAAAATAAGGTTCAGAGAAAACTCAAATGAATCTAAAATTAAGTTGTGCTTACACGTTTCAAGTACAGTTTTTGTCTGAGTTCAGAATCTTTTCATAAACTGTACTATATGTACACACACAACTGCATATCCTCAGGGGCTAGATGATAAACTGTGACTGTTGAAGGGCTGTCAAGCCAAAATGGAAAAAAACTCTTGCTATGACTGGAGGTTAAAAAAAAAAGAGAAAAACACGGCAAGTAACAAGTACAAAATGGAAGAAATAGACAAAATAAAGTGACGCGATCAGAAGTGCAGTAATACTATGACAGTGAACAGAAAACGCTTCAGTTGTTGTGTGACTGTATATTATTTAATCATACATATACTTTATTCAAATATTAAATATAGAAAAGCTGTGGACATTTCTAGATGGAATGAAACGGAATAATCACTTTACTTAGATGTCATGAGGGCTGCAAAAATGTAGTGAAGGGGATGCATATGGCGCTCCGGCCGCACTTTGCCCACATCTGAATTACAACAGTGTTTTATGTCATAACATGTATTCATAATATTTTTATTTTTAGATTTTTAGATTTTATTATTAGATTTAATAGTATCCTGTTACTTTTGGTCGCTCAAAACTCCACACTACATACAATGTGGCCCAGTAGGAAATGTGATTCCCCACCACAATATTACCTAACACTAAAACATGTGGTAAGGGAGAGGCACTTTCACTGTATAAACAGTGATACAGTCCGAGGCCTGTAGAAAGGAATGACCTTAGAGGTCACTCCTTCAGCACCTAAAGGTAATGCACAAAACAATCCACTTTTTCATGGCTAATATTTTTCAAAATAACTTCATTCATGCGTACATTCCATTGTCATGCTTTTAAAATGCAAGATGCTTTTCAGAACGCCTGAAAGTGATCAAAGTCATGAGAGGGACTGCGCATAGGAAGTGAATGAAAAAGTTGTAATATTGAAAAATTATTTGATCAACAAACTTTAGCAGCCGGAATCTAAGAAAGTAAACTCATGCTGGACCTCAACAACATGCTACATGGATGAACATTTTATTATCTGCCTTGCCACAACAAAGTGAGGCTGTCAGTTGTGTTTACTTTTCAAACATAAAACATTGTTATAGATGTAATTGATCTAACAGCTGCATTTACTTTCACCTACTCAAGTTGTATTATTATTACTATGATTATTTATTGATTACTTTATTCAGAATGCATTTCCTTTATTAATTGCAGTATGCAAAATCAATCCCGGTTATGCTTCCGCAACATCATGTGCTGTGTTCCAAACAATATTCTGAGGATATATGAAATGCAGTGAAATAAATCCACGCTATGACATGACAATGAACGTCTATAAGATCTGGAAAAGCATGACTTTGGTTAATCGCGTATTCACTGCTCTCTTTGGTGTTGACATAATGCAGTGCAAACCAGTCGGCACCAACCACAGCACACCTGGAAGCTTTAGCCAAAGACAAGTGACCAAGCGGAGCGAGCAGCAGCCTTACTTCCTTCCTCTGAGACGCACCTTATCAGAGTCTTCCATAACTGCTTGGTCCTGAAACCATAAGGCAGGACTGACTCACTCAGTAAAAGGAATGCAACTATGGCTGTGAGGAACACACTCATCCGTCACACAGAAAATAAAACGAAGATTGTTCCACTTGGCTTAAGCAACGTACTTTGACGTATACAGTGTTCAATGGACACCTGAACAACGTCTCGCTAGCGAGCAAGTATTCATTTCAAGGCACGTTGATGACATCTAGTGGTGATAAATGGTTTTGTGCGTAATGTGGAACCTCTGATCGTCAAGGCTCGTAAAGCTGGAAATAAAAGTCAATCTGTAGAGAATGAACTAACTGTCCTATCTTCCAAATTTAGCTTCTGTATTGGTTGAGTTTCTTTTTATTCAGATGACAGTTCCAGTATAATCAAAATATTGACAGACCTCAGACAGATATGTTGAGTTACAGGAGCATATTTTTATTATTATCTAGTTGCAATTAGTTGTGTTTATAAACCAGGGGAATAGGTACCGTATTTCTCTTTTTTACATGTTGGGCGTGATGACACACCAGCAAGAACCACATAGAAATACAGCTGCTTACACCACTGTAACATAATTCAGAACAAGCGAACAGAAACTAAAAATAAATATTATTATAATTTAAAGAAAAACTGAAATTCAATATACCAATCTAATATAATCTAGACTCAAACTAAGTAGAGCTGCCAAGACAAGACTTACGCAGCTAGAGAGGTTTCACTGTCAGTTGGAATCAGGGGAAGAGAAGAAAGAAAAAAAAGAGGAGGGCTGAGTAATTTCTCAGTACGATGAACAAAAAACGCAGACCAAAACTTGATTAAGATTTAAAAAACATTCTTTTGTGATCTGTTCTTCAAGTCACCTCTCCCCCTTATCATGTACAGTATCTCCTCTTCAAATATCAACAGTTGTACAATAACAACAGTGTTAGAAAATAATGTTCAAATAAGGATCACTGTCAACACCGACTTATGTTTGGTGATATCATTTTAAGATCAACAGAAGCTCTCCTACAGGTCAATATTTCCACAAAGCCTAGGTGGAGTCTACTAATACAGGAACGCACTGAGAAGCCGGAGGTACAATGAAATACTTGTAAGCAAGATAAGCTGTACAGATGAACAAACAAACAAAGCAATAAAGCACTCACCTCAAACTTTTGTCTCAGCTCCTCATTTCCATCGTCTTCCTCCGAGATGGGAACGTTGTAATACTCGCCCTCCTCCTGACACAACAACTTGTACCTACAGATAGAAGAGGAGTGAGGTGGAAGCACATGTCGCCCAGCACAGAAAGTTAAAACCTCACCAGCCACAGACTGGAGACTTCATGAGCTCTGACACCCCAAAGGAAAGCGCTCCCATGAAGTCATTTCGGGTTGTCCGGTCCCAGTCCCACACCTCCACGGACAGCCTGCGGTCCTTATCTGAAGGCTTCAGCTTGCTGTTTGCGAGGAGACAGGAATGAATATTACATCACAAAAATGTATTTCACTTTAAAATCCTCAAAATCCAACACATGCTTATTCATCATGACACAACTTTCAGCAGTTATATCTCAATATATTTTCATAAAAGAAGAAAAATGACACTGTCTCCACATATTACATGATAATAATAATGAGCCTTTTCACTCATTTACTACATGATTTTAAAGGCATAATTTGTCTAGAAAATAAGCACAAACTTAACAGATTTTTATCAAGCAAAGTGCAACAAATGGTGAACTCACAAGGTGAAAGTTTCATTCCACTTGGGGTTGAGGTTGGATCGGATGGTTTTGGTCTTCTGCTTGGTCTCGTTTTTAGGGTCTGGTATGAGCTTGAGCTTGACATATGGGTCAGACAGGCCGTTTGGGTCCATGGGGATCAGGTTTTTACCTTCACTCACTGAACGCAGGAAGAGATAAAACAAGAGATGGAAATGTAAATACTATCAAGGCTATTTAGGAGTAACCTGTCTTTCATCCTCTCAAAGGTTTCTATTAATACTTGAAAAATGCAAATGTGTTTCTAGGCAACAGATGAGCATCAATAGAAAATATGCAGGTGCCCCACATCAAACAGTCGTTATAGTCAGCACAACTGAAGCAGCGGCAGTAAGACCTGCGAACCCCGTGACAGACAACCTCCTGCATTCGTGGGTGAAGAAGAATCATGTTATCTGAGATGTAGCCGCAGAGTAAACAAGACCAAACCAGAGCTATTAGTGCTTCATTAACCTTGAGATTTGCCAGACCAGAGCTACTAGGCCCACATAAACACACACAGACGCACTTGCTTGTACTCAGATACAGTCATTTTTTGGGACCAAATCAGAAGGGTGGTGCTGCCTGTTACTCAAAGACTGAAGTTCTCTTTGACCCACACAGAAGCTAGTGTGTTCAGACAGTGTGAAATGAATGCTGTAATGACATGATAATAGCAGGATTTCGTTGGGGGGGGGAACAAATGTGTGATTAACATGAGTCACATTCATTAGTGAGGATTATCTTATTAGCTCTATAATCAAGGTTAAAATTTAAGAGGGTGTAAATGAATCCTAGCAAAGCATACTGATGTGTTAATGATTTGCAAAGATTAAAGTGCGTTCCTATCACCTGACAAGTTTCCTACTTGGAAAGAGTTTGTCAGGTGACTTTTATCTTGAGTTACAGAATATTACTACAGATTAACAACAGTTTGTCAAATGATATTCTCAGGAAAACCAGTAAAGTAAACACTTTTAACCCCCCCACCCTACAAACATTTAGTTTCCTGACAACCAACTAGCTTCTTTTTTGCATGATTTAGCATGTAATAAACATAATCTAATGTCTAGCAAGCCTCAGAGTTTGAATATTTCAAAGTTTGGTTCTTTTAAAGGTGATAAATGAGTTTCTCTAAAAACGAAGTAAATTCTGTAGAACCAATATAGTATAATAATAATAGAATTCAATATTTAAATCATCTACTAACTGGAGCCACTGTACCCAAAGTAGCCTGCAGGAGGCGATAGAAACTATATTAAATGGTTTAAACCGGTCTCTTCTGCCAGGAGTCAATACATGAATTATTTTGGAATAAAAATAATCTCAAACAGTATTTTTTTTTTTTAATCTAAACTATTCACCACAGTGTGGCACTTTTGATATTCAATTATGGGATTCTGAATCAGAATGTGAGTTGGTTGAGCAAGAAGCAAAAATTCTGCAAATGTGTTCAGTGTAGGGCTCAGATTTGAACTAGGCTGATCCACTTTTCACTCAGCTGCACTTCGACTCCCCGCTCTACAGCCATTCTACACTACACCCTGCCATAACTCAGGCGGTCAAACTCCACGGTGGTGTCACAGAGGAAATGCTGAGTCAGGGATTGTCAGACCAATTGGTCAAATCCATAGGATGAACTACCTACTGCAGCAAAATCTGCCGAGACAGCTAAACTGGTCCTGGTAGAACAAAGTGTTAACACAGTGTTGGTGTTCTGTTGAGGGGTGGCGGGAAGGGGGGGTGTCACGTCGACCCACTTCCACTCTCAACAAAGCCAACACTGAGCATGTGAGCACCAAACTGGATCCAATTTTAGCACTCACCAATTGAAACGGTCAGGTCATGATGAATATACAGAGTGAAGTTAATAAATGGGAATCACTGCAGGTTTGCATGATATACATTTTCATATTCTGATAAGGAACAATATACTTCACATGTATTTACTTAATTGTAGTTGCACCTCTACATTACTGTGTCACAGTCAATAATACTGCATCTCCACTTCTTCTGTTCAGTACAACATCCAGTGCGTGCTTGTTTCGCCGATCTTCAGAAACGGTTACAGATAAATTTCAACAGGCAAACCACTCCTCCAGAAAAAGATTCAACTTTAAAAACTGTCTTCCTGGATCTCTCCCACTCTCAGATACCAAATCTGACCTGCACTCGCCCACACTGCATTTATACTGCAACTACATATGTAACACACTCCAGAAGACACTTCAACTCATATCCAAAATAGTATAACAGGAAAGGGTCATAAATATGTTAACTTCCTGAATCAGTAGTTGAATTTGCTGACTCATTAATACAAGAAAACACTGGTTATTTATCTTCACTTAGCTTAAATAAAATATTGAAAAAAAAATCTTCACCTCGTGAGTACATGTGAAATGTACACCTGTCTGAGCTTGAGATTAAAATGACAGTTTAACACTGAAACCGTTATTAATATTCAGTGGCATCACACTGCACAGACTGGCACATTCTGTCAAAATGTAAACAAGTGCAGCCTTGAGAAAAGACCAAGAGAGTTGACGGAATTATTACAGCTTCTATTATCTAACAAAACGAAGACAGCTCTCTCATGCAGCACAGTCCATTGCACTGTAATAGCATTTGAAAGTAATATTTTCTCTACATTAATCATAGGTGACATTTCCTCGATGCTATTACCATCGCACGTCATGAAGCAGCGTGACTGCCTGAACACAAGCCCACAGTATTTGAACAATAGTCACCCTCAACCCTGCTGCACCCTCAGCATCAATAGACAGAAGGTTGCACTCTGCAACCAAGAATGAGGGCGGAAGACAAGAATTTTGGGCAGCGTCTGCCCTCCAGATAAACCTCCCTTTGTCTTGTTAGTGACCCCGCCTCCCACTTCAAATTCTCCCAAAACCAATTATTAACAGGCCATAACTGGCAGAGCGATAACTGGATCTATTTCGGGCAGAGAATCTGTTTATCAGCTGCTTCCCCTTGACAGCCCCCTGCTAAACGTCTCAGCGCGGACAATTTTTCCACAGGCAGTGTTTTTATGCTCTTAAAATTGACATGAAAAGTGTTATTAAAACAAACTGTTCAACTTTTTTCGGCAGATGGTGAGTGTATTTGTGTATAGTAAACAGCTTCAGCTATGATGGAAGGGTCATGTGGAATAATTACACCCTGAAATAAGCAGGTAAGTAATACAGTACTTGCTTGTTAAAACCAAATACCGCAAAAATAGGTATCATATAACACTTTGTCACATGGGATGAAGCGTGTGAAGTCTTCATTCAACCACTGAAGCAAAGTTGTCTTTGGGATTGGATTTTTTTTGCAAATAGGCTTACTTTTATAATTAGAACTTTCTCTTCACACAGCATCTGGGTATCAAACTTACTAGTATTAGTATGATTCAAATATCACATTGATGTTATACACTAACCTAGTGTAGCGTCTCTTAATTTGGAGCAAAAATGACGACTCATGTCCACTTTTAGCCGGCTAATTGAACGACGATGCTGTCATGCTGTCTATTTACAGCATTTAGCACATAAAAAAAACAGCATGGCTCTGTTCAGAAGATTAATATTTTAGCTGATGCATCAGTATAAAAAGCTATTGGTATTGGACAGCACCCTCTTAAAGACCTGCGAGTGCACGCATGCTTTCCTGTGCAATTACGCAATTGTGTTCTACAGTACGAGCCAGGCGGCAGTATCGACATTCTGGAAGGGCTTTATAAACCAGAGCAAACTGTCAATATTCATCTCCACATGCTGCCCAGTCATGCAACAGCCATGTCTGCAAACCAGTGGAGCCCCCGCAGAATATTAATCTCCGCTCGCATCTGCGTCAACAATTCTCAGCCATATCTGCGCTAACTTTAGAAGCTGAATCACCACTTCACACAGGTGCATTTAAAAGATTATCAGATTATCTTGAACCACAGAGACAGGTCAGGGGGTTTTGCGCAGATGATTATTCAACCGTCCGGGCGAGTTATTAAACAGGAAACGGTGTATCCATGCATGCAAAAGGTGATGAGTGGAGCATTTAAAACTGAGCTGAATTTGCCTCGGTGATGTGAGTTTACTCATTCATATTTTGAAAGCCAATAAGTAGCTGCCATTCAATGTACGCACCTTAAGATAAATCCAAGAGCGACCACTTCAGATGGTAAAACTGCGTACGTTAGCTCATCAACTTCCTCAATATCATACTGTCAAGAAATGCAAAGCCTTTTGGAAGCTTTTGGAAGCTTCCCTCAGAGGATTTTGTGGCACCAGTTACTAAAGATGAAATCAAAAAGCAAGTGGAGTGTCACAGCTGTCCACTTTTCCTTAACACATTTGTCTGGCAAATATTCAGATGTAAAACAGGAGCTCAAAGGAAGAACGCGCAGGAGAAGAACATTAGCCAAGAAAGTGGTGCCGCCATTTGGACGGCCAGCAGGTTGAGCTTCTTGTGCATGTAAGAATTTTGCAAATTGAAAACTTAAAAACAAGTTACAGGGCTGCATGAGGCAGTTGGGGCAGTGTAGTGTAAAGTACATGAAAGCGAGTACAAGTGCCTCAACAGGAAATGTGGTAAAAGTGACCCCTGAGAGTGTTACATTGAATAAAAGTTTGTAGTATGACACTGGAACTATGCATAAATGTGCAGTATGAAATTATCATAAATGATCTCCAAAGTTGGTTCTGTTGAATTATAATGCTCAATATGCATAAAGATCTCTCTACATGAATTGAATTCAGAGCAGTGTTGCACTAAGTGAGAAACAAAAACATGCATTCGATGATGTCACTTGAGTAAGATCATGTCGATGCATCCATTATGTACAAGGTACCAAGCGCTTCAGCTTCAGTAATTGAGAATCGTGCCTGTGAACATGTGACCCTCTTCTCCCCAGAACATGATGAGTGTCATAAGAATTGGGTTAAACACCTGAAAAGAATGATGCTCAAGAGGCATGTGTCCTCGGTACTCTCTGTTGTGCTGTGCTAAGGGTCCGCCTCAAATGCGTTCTGAAAGTGACTGCAATACCTACGGATTTCAAATGTAGACAAAAAGCGGAAGAAACCAATTTGGAAAAAGCACAAATCCCACACGCACTATATATATCTTAAACACTGTTGACCCTTCTTAAGTAAGTAAAACATCCGGTGTATTTTGAGCTCTATTATAATTTACTCGCTATGATCCATTCACTGTTATGGGACCAACCAACTGCTCTGAGAACAATGTTGTTTCATTCACATAAACCTGCTCATCTTCCTCAAAAATCTCCATCGACAAATCTTAACTGATACTGCTCACGACTTCTTCCGTGTTTGTTTATCGAGTTGGTACCTCCGGTTATCGCATAAGATGGCATCCGTGTTTGACGCAGTTATGAGGACTGAGCATTGCAATACTTTGTATACACAGAATGAATACACTGTATTTCTTGTTTATGTCTTGGTTGACTTAACCAAGTCACAGTCAACGGTGATGCATCCACATCCTGCTTTACCTCTGAGAGACAAAAGACACAAGAATCACGGCTCAGGGAAAGGACTGGTAGATCAATTCCCCAGCAGGTCTTTACGTCATCAAACATGACTCAGTCATTCAGCAGAACCATTTCAGGGATGCTTTAAGGCAGGGGGGTCAAACTGATCCACTAAAGGGCCACAGTCAGAGCAGGTTTTTCTTCCAACCCTGCAGTCACATGTAGGGTTACAGACAACAGACATTGACCAGCAAGTGATTACAGCCTTGAGACACCTGATTGCTGAGAAGGTGTCCTCCTGATTGGCTGGAACAAGGCCCTGCACCCACTGCGGCTCTTTGAGGACCAGTTCAATAGCAGTAGTGAGCAGCAGTCCTGTCTGATCTCTATCAGATCGATCATTCCTCGGATTTAGCATTCATTATTGTTGAACCAGGCAACCAATAGACATACAGTTGTAACATAACATAACTAACAAAACCACTTAGATGTGCAACCAGGTAATTCCAAGGCAAGATGCAGCAGTGAAGACCCAAGGAAGTTGGCAACTTATATGAAGAAAATCTGAGAACAAATTGGAAAGAATTAGCATTCTACTTCTTTTATAAATCGCTTCACGTGTTTTCACCAGGTCTGTGGCATGAACCTATATTCGGGAATCACAGGGTTTAAGAAAATCCCTCACAGACACAGTCTGCATACTCCACTAAAACACACTCTCAGTCGTGACTGTTTAAAAAGGGTAACGACACAAAGCCCACACACCACTGCAAGCTGAGAGATTTGGTTCGGGATTGCCTTCCAAGTGTGTCAGAAGTGTGAAATGCTTCTTATTGTTTGGCTGTGGAGGCTTGAATCGACCAGCGCACGACTGACTTCGCAGCATTCGATCCGGGAGACGCAGTTATCGCGCCAATCGACAGTTTAGCCGACGGAATCCTGTTTACCAGCAGAATTCCTGACAAACATGAGGGGTCATCAGAGGTTAATGACAGCAGAGAAGAGTGTGATTGTCTGTGTGAAATTAGACAGTGAGTGTGTGTCCACATTGATCCCCCATCGATTAAACGACAGTAGCTCTCAGTGCTACTCGCGTCCCCGCTTGCACAAAATCACTTCTTCATCAAGCATGCACAGAAACACTCACGCACATGCCGCTCTGTACACATCACACCAACACAGTTCAGATATACTAAGCATAATCACAACTGACTTTCTATTTTGCTGCATTAAATGTGTCTTTTTTATCCACCACTGTGCACCACTGCCATCTGAACTCACTGGGAAGTATAAGTATGTCATGGTCTAAAATATTTCTGTTCAATATTTGATAGAGTTACAGACTAAATAAGAGATCTAATATATGGGACTGGTCACACGTAAATGGACGCAGAAAAAGGCAACAGACAATACGACATGAGTAATACCTGTCACTTGCAGCTTCTCGGCGCTGACCTCGCACTTGAGGAAAACTCGCCCCCTCCTCTCGGTGAAGTCCATCCCACACAGGCTGGGCACATTCATCACACACTGCTTATGAACGTTCATGTCACATGCTGAAAGGGAATACATAAAAAAACATCATTTCCTTGGTTCCCACACACTTACTGCTTTTAAAGACTGAGGAGAGGATTGAGAAGGACTTTGCCATTTAATGGCATATTACAGGAGGACATTCAGGAGGACGGGCTGACATTGTGGTCGGCATCTTCACTTTAGCAAAAATAATGTAAGAATCTGTCTATTGGTTTGAACCTGGATGGATAGATGGACGGATGGGTGGGTGGATGGATGAATGGATGGATGGACAGATAAATGGATGGACAGGGGGATGGATGGATGGATGGATGGATGGATGGATGGACAGATAAATGGATGGACACGGGGATGATGGATGGATGGATGGATGGATGGATGGACGGACAGATAAATGGATGGACACGGGGATGGATGGATGGATGGATGGACAGATAAATGGATGGACACGGGGATGGATGGATGGATGGATGGATGGATGGACAGATAAATGGATGGACACGGGGATGATGGATGGATGGATGGATGGACAGACAGATAAATGGACGGACAGAGGTTAAATGGACGGACGATGGTCAGATAAATGGATGGATGGGTGGAATGATGGATGGATGGATGGATGAATGAATGGATTAGAAGGGTGTATGATGGATGGACAGATAGGTGGGGGACAGATGGATGGACGAACGGACAGACAAAAGGATGGATGATGAATGGATGAAAGGATCCATTGTAAAACAATTTAGAACTAAGAAAGTAAAACATTTAGGTACCAATTATTACTGATGTCATTAATATACGCTATAAACAGTAGTTTAAATTATAAGGATCCAAACATACAGAAAATAATTTGAATATCATAACTAAAAAAACACATTTGGGGTGACTACACTATTCTTTGTTGCACTCAGGTGAATGTAAGTGAGGTAACATGATTATGATTCGTCTTAGAGAGGGCAGACAGCAGAGCTGAGTCACACTGTGGATGGCGTTATATCATCACACCCATGGGCGAGGAGGAAAGATATCTGAAAAATGGTGGTGTGACGCAATCGATTCCGTGTGCTTAAAAACATATCTCTTTTAATAAAATGAATCTTTGGCGCATAAAAAAGCGCTTAGCTACCTGACACAACTCTTATGCAACGTCATTAAATCTATTCATATATTCCCCTGGAACCATTTTAAATCATAACTTCTGTGTTAAGTCGTGAGTGAAATATACGGACTTTAATCTGGTATTTCATTCCAGCGCAAAGACTGAGATATGAACTGATACCAATCAATAGTCCTACAGACCCAGTTAAAGCTGATTAAAGTCAAGCATTCGGACAAAAATAGTAACCAGGGTCTTCATGAGCATGAGTTAAGTGAGGGATCGGTCATCTGTAATCTCTGGAGGCCCACTATACACACAAGCTCTAACACATCAACGGATTTATAACCTGCCCACCTGAATACACGTGAAAGCACCTCTGACAAAGCATTAACACTTTAATGCCTCATTGGAAGACATCTAACACGATCAACATCTATGTTGCTATCGGCACCTGAAAAAAGTATGAATTAAACTTCAATTTAAGACTCAAGAAACATGAATCGACATGAGATTTAAAGTGTGAGTACTGGTATTTTTCTATTATATTGTTGGGTGGGGAGATCTTGCCAGAAGAACATGGTAATTTCCAAAACATATTCCAATGTGTTGTCACTCACAGTCACATTTCATGCCCTGGTGGATGAGGCCATAGAGCAGAGAGCCACAGTGGTCACAGAAGGTCGGGCTGCCATAGGTGTGGATCTTAAATTTGTGCTTCGTCCTGGGATCCTGGAGGAATTTAACAGAAATGTATCATCATTTGCATCACTTCAAGGAAAGGTGGTGGGAGAAAAAACGGTACCATTAATAAGTCAAGGTCATGAATTGCAATGTCCTGATGGTGGTTCCAAAGTTGAATGCAACAACATGTTCTATGCTTAAACAGTGACAATCCTCAATGTGGCATTAATAAAAACATTTCCAGGGAATAATCGTTCCAATTACATAACAGCTGGGCCTTAAATTGGAGGCACAGTTCTCACTGAACGGAATGTGACTGAAAAACATTACCAGCATGGATCAATCAAATGCAACATTGATTTTTATCACAGCTCCAATTTGAGCACTGACATTCACTTCTGGCACCAAGTCTTTGGATGAAATTTTCAGGAAATGTGTGAAATGGGACAAGGAATGGCATCAAATCATATTTTGGTAATTTTAAAAGGATTCTTTATCAGTGGAAGAATGTTATTGGGGTGGACTGAAACTGCTTGGTGGAAGTTCGCACTCTGCATGTTTTTCTAGCTTCCACTGTGGTTGAAGATGATCACAATTTAAGCACATCAAATGTGAAATATTGAATTATTTCCTCTTCTATGACTTGTGAACATCTCAATACATGCTCACAAAACACACTTGCATTGTTTCACATGCATGGCAGCAAACTGATCCTGATTCTAAGACTTTAAATGTGCCTCAGTTCAGCTTGTTTTCTTCGAGCACTACACAGCAAGAGTTCTCTTCCATCTGTTGAAACAATGAGAGTCACTATTGATTTGCTATCCAGTAAGACACCACAGCAGCTGTGAATCCTCTCCGGCTCAGATATTAAAGCCCTATTTTGCCCTCACAACTCTTGGTGAAGTCGGAAACAGAGACTGAAATGATCACCGATAATGTTGGGTTATCAATTCCAATTTCCAGTGAAAATCACTGGATTAAATAGATATAGACAAATATTACTCGGACAAAAAAAGAGTGTAGGAAACAGAGGTTGCTAAAGTTCAATCTATCTTCAAGCACTCCTAGTTCTGCTTCAAGGCAATAACATCAGACTGATGCGTACCCAGCAATCAAAAATATAAACTGAACTCAACTGAAAACTCATCAAATGATCAGTTCCAATAGTAACAGTGGAAATATTGCCACCAAAACAAAACAATGCTCTTAAAAAGAGCAGATAAATTGACACATCATTGCACTGTGTGCATGAAGACATAATTTAATGCACACATTAAATAATAAGCACAAGCCCACATTTTCAAAACGTGCAGTTTACACAATTGTACGTTTAAATTTATCCTCCAGGTCATGGGTAATGGATTTTTAACTCTCCCACCGCCAACCAGTTTTCAGCAGCACTTGAATGCATCATGGTTCCTGACCCCTGATCCAATCCGATACTGAGCAGCTCACCTCCTGGTTGCACTCCCGCCACTCCATCCTAGATGGGGACGCACCATTAAAACCAGAGGGCTTAAGGCTGAGCCTGAACCACGGTTCAGTGACGCAACCCATGCTCTCAGGCGGGAGTGAAGCACAGCTGAGCCAAGGTGGAAGAAGTATAAGCATGTAGTGAAGGCACATCTAAAGAAAGTACTGGCCGTGGAAAGACCTGTGTTTTGTCTTTTCAGAACACTGGATTCACTCCTCAATGCGCCTCACACTGCCCACATTTTTTCTGCCACCATCCTTCAGGATCTTCTTGTGATGTAGTGCCACCCCTAGGTTTTTCTAATGCTTGGATAACTGCCTTTACAAATAGTTAATAGCAGCTAGTCTTCGCCTCAAAAACACTATCGTACTGTACATGTCATGATTCGCTTTTATTTTGTTGTGTAACTTCCGTTTTTTTGTTTCTCCCGTTCCTGGTTAATGGTGCACGGCTGGAGTTAATCATCAAATCTACAGCAAGAGCTCTTAAGCACCTGGCCTCCAGCAACGCGTGCCAGATCGACTCAGTAAATTGGCTCTCCTCGTTCGTCCTCGCTATTGCTCGCTCATTTCATTATTTTATTATTCCTGACTTAGTGTTATTTTTCTTCCTCTGTTTTCCGCGTGTTTCCTGGTTTTGCTTGTCTTGTATTTCCCTTCTTCCATGAGTTCGTTTTGATGACTGTGTTTGTGATTTTGTTGTTGCTGTTCATTGTGTTTTGTTTCTCTGCTTACAGATTTACGTTCATTTGATCTCCCGGTCCGGTGACGCCTTCTGTATTTATTTTGCTTGTGTAATATTAAATATAGTACTCGCTCCACACCTTGCCTCCTGTGAGTTCCTCATCACAGCACTTGGGTTCCGCTGCGTTCGTCGTTCATAACAATACATCTGTTAAAGAAATCAGGTTCGATTTATTTTCGAACACTACAGAGGTTTTTCTATCTATTTTCACGCCACAGCACAGCACAGATGGCTACAGCAATACCCTGCAATTCTAGAGACCACTTTGTCTCAATTCATACAAGCTAGCTGCAACATTGATACTGCAATGGCTTGGTTCTATCTGACCAACTCATGGGGGTCCTCTGGCTCAGAAACCATCATTTTTAGATGGGGTGTGATTTTTAAATTTGATTTGAATCACAAATTAGCACGGTTGCCATGCTCGGGTTCTCTTTAATCTACTGCCGTCCTCTCTGATGAAGATCTTACTCTCCAGGCAGCAACAGTAGTAACAACTACAATTCAAGGAGCTGCCTCAGTCTCGCATGCGTTAGATCGCGGTACTGTGCTTTTCAATCTGAATGAACAATGAAAAACACAAAACGCTGGCTATTTATTTATATCATTAACAACCTCATAAAGACACTCATTTACTATAAAGCAGTGTGAGCAGAATGAAGCATATTAATCATTAAACTGGGCTCGGTAGGTTCCAAGTCATGTGTTGCTTATTTACATAAGTTCCAAAAGAGGGACCAAAATAGCATGCTGCATTCTTAAACCTAAACCTGTTTTACAATAAAGAATGAAGGTACACAGATACAGTATAGAGAGTGTCCTCCTCACTGCTTTTTTAGAAAGCACTTTACTGGAATGAGAACTAGTGAGCTGCCACTGTTACAGGCTCCCATTCAGAGTGTTTTACTGCTCTTCAACAAATTGTAGTCTAAGTGTAAATCTCTTGCAGAGTTTAAAGGCTTTTCAGTGGATTGGCACTGAGAACACTATCCAAACATATCCATTTATATTTTGGCTCCGTGAAAAGTCTCAACAGAGGAGGATTTGTTTTATATGAGAGGCAAGTTTGAGATAAGGGAAACCTAAATACACCTCACAGATTAAACTAAAATACATACCGCCGTGGAAGATGATATGAAAAGATGACAATAGCTTCACGTTATTTTATCTTTGGATAAATATTTGAGTTTTAGTTTTGTTTACATGATAAGATTACATGTGTGGCCCTGAAAAGGTTATTAAAAATTGTCAAGAAATGAAAATGTCTGTGGTCTTGGAGCAGGCTTAGTCATGTGACGACTCACAAGGCCCCTTGTTCCCCAGAACCACAATAAAGTTGGAGGGGGAAAATGAGAATAAACTTGGTGATGTTTATCTACTTGATGCCTGATCTGTGTGAACGCTCATAATACTGTGCTTAATCGTGTTTGTCTGAAGGGATGACACAACATCAAAGGACAAAGCAACTTGATGGGACCAGGATTTGGACGATCCAGCAGAAGCACTAAGAGATCAATAATAGATGGAGTAGAGCTGAAAAAACATCAATGGTAACCAAAAAAGCTACTTGTGGTTACTTTTGTGCCACAATATTATATCACTGAGTGGACTCGTCCGGTTTCTGATAAATGTTTCTACTGTGTCTGGAATACGAATGAGCTCACTCTTTATCAAGGATAGTGTTCGAATGATAAAACATCAAGAAAGATCTTGACCCAGAAAACATGAATAATTAGTTTGTCCTTTCATATTGCCCGACACGAATACATTCAGTCTTTCAGTCTTTTCAGATCATGCTCGAGGTCTTGCCTGTCACTTTGGAAACGATTTGTCCACAGCAGACCACACAAGCCCCCTCTTTTTCTCCCACGTACAGGAACTGTGGGAGCATCACTCCAATTCCTTGACAATACCACAGAATAAATATTAATGATTCCTTTTCTTAAAGAGAGCAGGGTAAATTTAAATGACAGTAAATCGATAATATAAAATTATACAACACTCATTTAATAAGGTGGGTCTTAAGAGTGGTTGTGGGTCTTGTGTTGTGGAACAGACCTGACCAGAATCACTGTCCTGAGGGAAACAGGTCACCTATAATGGCCTTGTTTTTTCTGAGGCAGCAGGATGCGGACGCCAGGCTGAGTTAAGGGCAGTCAATTATTTTTTAAGCGATGTGCATGACTGTACTCACTAGTGAAGCGCGTGGACACCACACCCAGACAACAGGTCAGCACAGTCTCCACAGATGGCCAGGAGCAACTTTTTGTCCAGGTTGTTCACCTGCTACAAGTGCAATATGGGGATTGTTTTCACTAGGAAATTGTGTATAATAAGATAGTGGCAAATCCTTGGCGGCTGCTGAGCCTTTTTCCAGTGAGACTCTGTTCTTCCAGAACTCCATTCTCTTAGACGAAGTCCAACTAGGCAAAATGTAACACCATAGGAGTGAGAATGGGTTACCTCAGCAGAGCACAGAGTCTATGCTGTGGCTGGATTCTTCAGTTCACTTGATCGTCCAAGGATGGCAACACCACACAACATTTGGCGCACTTAAAGGTAACGCTAAACCGGCAAAAGGTTTCTTGGCCAGTCCAACCCATGTCCCACACTTGCTCTTAATTTTATCACAGTTCCTCATCATCCCTGGCGACAAGTGTCAAATGAGCTCTTCTTTCACCTGGTGGCATAATGTCCATGATGCCAGATCGGATGTCATGTTGACGTTTTCAAAGCCAGATGCAAAGACGGCACTGTCTTACTTTCCTTTCCATCAACTGATTTGAGTAAATATGAGCTCCTGATGCCAGATATGAGCGATCAAAATAAAATAAAATAAAATATTTATCTTGTCCACCGTATGCTGAGACCTGTAAAAATAAAAAACAATAAAATCATGCAGCCGCAAAGGCAAAATCAGGCCAGTGTGTTAAGGAAAGGGAAAAAAAAAGAGAGACAAGTGCACCAGCTACACTTACTCACATCCACCTACACACAGATGAAGGATAATAGTCTTCCTTTGCTTTGAAGCCTTAATTTATTTATTTATTCAATAAATGAATGAGTCTGGCTGACGACAAAGCCGCATTCATCAACAAATAACAGATCATATCTTTCCCAGGGCTTTGCTATGAAAATGTGTTCAGTTTTAATTCTGTGTCAAAAAGCAGTTTTTCAGAGAAACATTTGGATCTAAATCTATGTTACAATACATTGTTCATTCACAATTCTGAATATGCTTTTATAGATGCGGATATTTTATGTGCATATTTAATGCCAGTAAGACCTTTAGTGTGTCCACAGTTTGGACACACTGAAGGTGGACAGACGTGTAGCCTCGGCTTTGCTGATTTTCACTCTCAGGGAAAGACTGATCAGAGACAGGCGTAATCAACAAAAAGAAATCCTGTAAGTGGATGGAGCTGTCTGAAGCCCAGTGGACACATGGGGCTGTGCATTAACGCTTCCTTTCAGCGAGATGGAAGTGTTTTACCCCTGTGGTTTCTCTCCACTGTTACAGCCTTACTGGGGCTTAATGGGAAACTCCAGGCAGACTGGGAGGCGCTGCAACAGCCTGCACAGCGGAGCATGAAAAGCTCTTGAAAACACCACTTGTCAGGAGCAGGAGAAAAGAAGGTTGAGTGTATATATGAAAACAAAGGAATGCCATAACTTTTGGAAGAGAAGGCAGGTGCAAGTGAACTGCTTTAGGAAAAGATCCCTTCCATCATATCAGCCCTCTACACATCTGACACAAGTAGCAGAGGTTGGGATTCAACAGACCTGCTGCCATACCTGCAAAGAAGTCCGAAACTGGAGTCAGGGATTATAAAAACCCAGGAGTGGCCTCATTAAAAATACTGTGAGCTATGAAAACACAAGCTTGGAGAGTATCGTAGAGACATGTCGGCTAATTAGCCCGACTCCTTCCTCCTGTCTAATTAGCGGGCAGAGCACCAAAAGGCCTGTGTTGAAAGTAGTTTGGCAGAATGGATGTGAGTAAGCCTGACAGCAGGCGAGGCAAGTGGAAGCCGCTGTGCATGATACCGCATATCAGCGTTTCACACATATTAATATACAATGAAAAAAGACAGTCAAACAGCCCTGCTGGCTAACTATAGATAGGACATATATAGGGCACATTGAAAAGCATAATATTCCAACAAAAGGTAGCTCAAATAATAAAAACAATAAATGATTATTGACTGGACAAAAAGTAATACGTCTGGAGGAGTGACGCACCAAATCAGCTGCTGGCACATGAATATGACGCAATAATAATGACAATTTTGTCACAGCAATTCAGTATTTAAAGATTTAAATGACTGTTGTGAACACATAGTCTCACGTCTCCTCCCATGAGACGTGGGCCAATCTTACTACTTTAAATACTTGTCAGACACATGTCCTAATGTGTATTAATCCTGCTCTCCGTGTCTCAGCAAACACACAAAGCACGACTACTGAAGAGGTGACTCTGGTGAGCTGTTTAATCCGAACATTGGACAGTAAATCTATCCATGTATGTCTTTATGTGTCATCTTCCATGGCCTGAATATTGGATTATACATTATGCATTGCCATTATTCTTCAGTCTCCCTGAACCCTGAAGATGCAACCTTTTGGTGCACTTTCAAAAGCCAAATATGAAGGAAAAGACTACATTTTAAAAGGAAACGATCTTATATATTCTTACTACATATTCACTCTGTAGACTGAAAGGAAACGTCGAAACGGTTCAATTTTCCCACTCCACTCCACAGAACCAGACATCCCTGTCAGCCTGTCTCCTGGTCACAACAATGTCATTACCAGACCGGCAATAACAATTGACATCCAGCTCATAACGTCATCATCTGCTATCAAGGCAAATCTGCACCAGTAAAACGTGAAACTCACACACATTTCGAGCTCTGATAAGTTGTATGTGAAGCTGCAATGACAAAAAATATGTTTTATCGTCTATGATTCTCTAGTGAGAAGCTGACTTGCTTCTGATGAGGAATTGAAGTTTTCACTTATCCGGACGTGAGGTGTTAGGTGAGGTTACTATATTTAGCGCATAAATCACTTCCCTGATTCCTCTTGGCCTTTTCACTAAGCTGCTGAGTGCTGAGAGGAAGCACAGGTTGCCACCGTGGCTCGCGGAGGGGGTTTCCCTCCTCTGATACCTGTCCACACGTTTGTCACATTTCGTATGAGTAATGATGGATGCTTAGCAGTTACTATAAATCATTGAAATCTGTCCAGTAAAAGTATTATTTTATCCCCTGATACAGTACATGTCGGAAATTGAATTAGAAATCTATGCAAAACTGAGACAAAATCATAAAAATTACACAACATTTAATCTGCATACTAACCAACTTAGAAATGCGAAACAAATGATTTTTGTAACTTTAGGTTTTGTATATGTGCGTTATATAACTCATATTTCCGAACATGACCATGGCAACACAATGCATTGCATAGTACACTCAAAACAGCACTAAGTCAACTCAGTTCGACTGGATCATTTTCGTGAAGTCGTGCAATACTTACATGTCATGCGTGTTAAATAAATACATACTCTTCAGGTGTATATCTGTTAGACTTGTGGCCACATTTAGACAACAGAGGACTTTTCCACGAACACGAAGGGCTTATTCATAGCCAGACCCACATGCTGTGAGTGACAACGTTAGGGTCAGATGAGGACAAGTGTGAGGTGGGAGGGGGTTGAGCAATGATGGCTGTCACAGGCAGACCGCGGCTCTGTTGCGGAAATAGGGAGTAAAAAAGGATCAGCGGGATCATTGGTCATGGTGCAAACGCCAGAAGCCAGAGTAAATTGGTGCAGCAGAAAAGCCATCAGTCTGGTTTTTAATTATTAACACCACTGAAATATATCGAAAAAGTTTTTTTTTTTTTCTTTTTCCAAATAAGGAGATATTCGATAAAGCTTTGTGAAAACTTTCCCTGTAATCAAAGTAAAACTCTTTTTGTGTTTTTGTCCTGCTATGGACAAGTGACCTGTCCAGGATTTCCTGACTAATAAAGGAGGAGTAAAATGGCAGTAAACTGAACATGAAGGTCCAGGTCAGGTGAAACCAAAGGAGAGACCACAAGCCCTACTAGTGTGTGGCACCAAAAATATCGGTGCAAAATAAGAAACACCTGAATGCTGGCATGTTGATAAAAGTGAATTATCTGAAAAAAAGTCATTGGAGCAAGGGAAGCTCCTACTCTCAGTTTAAGGGCGTGAGGGAAAGCACAACCCTCCGGAGAGCGACCAAAATGAGTTTCCCTGGTCCAGACGGTGCAGAGACTAAGCAATAGGGTTAGATTCTTCCAGCAGGGTCAGCTCTTCCAGGAGAGACTCAAGAGTAGAGCCTCATTTAATCCCCATCTCAAGACGTCACGGTCGTGGCCCAGGCAGGGTGAGGAGGACCACTGACGGACCTAGCACATGCTGGGGGAACATCTCCATATTCCCCAGAGGAGCTGGAAATGATTCTAGGGGAGTGGGAGGTCAGCACAGTACCTCAATTCCAACTGTGTACTGTGATCTCTGACTTGACGCGACTGCCCATTCACACCAGATCCTGAGGCCACTTAACCCACCTAAACACAGTCAGACTTGTTCTCTCACACTTTAAAAGTATTTTGCTGTGGGCATAACAGTTAACATGTTCCCCTGATAAATGGATTGTGTTTCCTTTTTCCCTGTTCAAGAATGAGTATCATCTCCTGCTCACAGCTGAGAGAACACATCCCTGCTGCTTGGTTACTCTGTTGTGAACGTGTGAACCCCAGGAGCATTGAGAGTTACCATCCGAGTGTAGACTTATGAATGTGTGTACACAGAAAATCTATGCAAACAGCCTCGCAGCTCGCCCCGGGTCACTTGTGTGGCACTGGTTAAGTGGACATCAATGATGCAGCAGCAGAACGCCTACTCAAAAGCAAGCACAGCAAACCTCTCAGTTTTGTCGGCTGTGGTGAAACGAGATGCTCTTGCATTATTGATGGACTTGTTCTCTAAAGCACTGAACTTAATGAGACTACAGGTAACGTACACCTGGTGTAACATGCAAACATTTTGTCAGAGGGACTGAGGTATTAAGGCATGTCATCTAAAAAGAGACTGAGAGGAGGCGAACGTAAGCTTTACTTGCCCCGGACAAAAAAGTAAAACCACAGTCAGCTGCATCTGTTTTAGTGACGTGTGAAACGCTCTATAAAAACAGACAAAACAAAAAACCACTAGGTAACTGAAAACAGTGACTTCAACAGAAGTTGATGATGACATCCAACAATCCAATTCATATAACAATGATTTTTTTTTTTTGATCACTTGAATAGAATGAAGCAAAAAGAACTTAACATTGAAATTAATAATCAAACTACATTAAGTAACATTAAACTATATTAACCTAAGTTCAACTGATGGTAACTGAAAAAGTAAGTAAATATTGACAGAGAACGGCAACACCAATGCCGCTGACCACGCATCAGTGCACCAAACAAATAGTTGTCTGCAGAGCTACGCATCAGGGCGTTAATATGACAAGTTTTTTGCGATGGATTCACACGCAGACACCTCATTACAATTTCATATTACCTCTAGCTTGGAGGCAGAAATGAAGCATACTGATAAAATACCTCACAGCCTGGGGAGGATCATTAATATTGTCCTATAAAAGCACAATGCAAGATTTATCAAGCTTGCCTTCAGAGCCGTTACAATTACATTACAACAGCCATATACTATGAAAAAATAAACATGGTTTCTTTAATGTCCTTGATATAAGGCTGTTTAATATTGCTGTGGCCATTTATAATAAAGAAATCTCGAGGCATACTGTTTCAGGAAGTGGGGAGTTATAAAACCCAGAGATGAGTCATTTAATTCATGTTCTCTGGATATCGCTGATCTTAAAGCCATTTTCAGGCACTGGAAGTGCAGCATCACTGGGTTCACCTGCCTGCAGACAGGGCACACCATTACCAAGCGGTGACAGAGGAAGGAGCTCATTGATTTCTACGTAAAGTGGCACAATTTGTTTAACAAATACGGAACATCAACTCAAGGCCATGCTCCGCCAGGTAATACTGGGAGAGTGCAGACAAAAAAAATCCTTCTGTTAGTACTCATTGTTTCAGGTCTTTTTTTTTATTTTATGGCTGTAGAACTGTTGAAAAGGCATTTACAAATGTTAATAAACATTTCACACATTTCTTTCCCAATTTAAATGGGAAAAAAATTAAGAAACACAACAAAATCTTTCAGCTTTGAGATGGTGAATTTAAACTTTGAACTATTTTGTACGCCGTTTTATCATTCTGTTTTTTGGGCAATTAATAATAAAGTTTAATAATAATAAGTCTATCATAGAGACACTCACAAATGTGAGCAACACTCACTCCTCCCCCACTCAAATAAAACCAATCTCAAGCAGGTACGATAATTAGAAATATGAATGATGGAATCAAACACCCTTGGCAGCAGGACAGGATTGTTAATTTAGAGTCAGTGTTGAATGTTTGTGTGGTCATGACTGCAGGGTTGAGTCCCCAGGATTTTTCTCAGTGTAGGCAATGTCTCCTCTGTGTGAGGCGGTGACAAATTAGGAGAATAACAGAGCTCCATAATGGTGTACCTAAAAAGGCGGAGTCCTCCGTGACTGACGCAGACAGTGAGAGTCACACTTTGTAATACGTCAAGAATTCTTCTCAATATCGCTGTAGAAAGTCACATTTCCTGGAACAGAGTGTCACTACTGATTTTGTTGTCAACCTCACACCATTCAGATGAGGTGGACGATGGACAGATGACACGTTATGGCAGGAGTTTGACAGGCTATTAACCTGCTTCTACGGAATATTGTTAACATTTAAATCATGCAAAAGACCAGCTTGAATGTCTTATGCATAAGGGATTCTTCTCATTTAAAGAGGGTGAATAGCTGAAGTAAATCTCATGGGGGAAGTTATTATAAAAAAAACAAAAGCTAATCTCTCTCTGAATCAAGTAAGTGAGACGAGAGTTATTAAGTTGCTCTCCTCATTGCAAACCATCTTGATTAAAACCTCACCCCGACTTGAAGCATGCGCTGCAGCTTCTGCCACCCTTGGCATGCTCTATTTAAAGGCTGCGCTGGCGATCTTGAACGGTGGACTGACATATCTCCAGTTACAGAGGCCAAATGGGCTTCTCTAACTCTGAACGCTTAAGCACGTCCTGCAGGCATACAAGAATGTAAATGAAGGGTTCACACTTTGCCAGCAGACAAGTGGTTAGTTAAGCACAGTTAGTGTCCGGTGACAGCTCATAATCAAATGTCTTGTTATGATGGCACCATGGTGAAGACAAAAATCAATAGTTGCTGTCCAAATGACGATCCACGATCAAATTCAATAGCCAAAAATCGATTGTGACTGCAATCAGCTGGAGTGTCCTCCATCAACATCTTGGAGATCAATTCAATGGGGAAAAAATACAATCCATCTGCCGAGCCCAAGTACTGTATTTAATTTGTTTTGGTCTGTTGGTGCAGCAGCTTGGTTCATTTTAAAAATGAACTGTCACGTTCTGCACTCTTCTCTTATTCTTTGTCTGTTCCACGTGCTTTTATTTTGTTAACCCCCAGTAGTTTCCTTTTCCTTTGTCCCATCCAGCTTAATGGCAGCGCAGCTGGAGCTCATCCCCTCAACTCCTGTGAATATCACCTCACGACCTCCAGACTGCTGGCTGCTAGATGATCACTTTGCGTCATTCGGTAAATCTCCTGAGACTAACATTCGTCTTTGTTCCTCTGAATTTTCTAGATTTCTTGCGCACACTTTGTGAGTTTGTGTCCGAGTGTGTTTGTGTTCTCCCAGTTTTTTCAAGGTTGAAATTAATTCACCTTTGCTTTGTTACTGATTTTTCCCAGTCCCTTTGTGTACCTCTCTCCCGTACCTTCGTGTTTTGGCTCCAGCGTCTTCAGTTGCTGTCTTCGTCTTCTGCGTATATTAAACTTGTCTCTTATTACATTTATTAATTTAATCTCATCTCACTTCTGAGGCAAACATGACAGGAACGAACCTTGGAAAAGTAGTCTTCTTTAAAACAAGAATGGGGAGGGAGACCTCCTCCATCAGGTCTGTTGCCTTGGATCACCGCAGTGTCCAAGTTCAAGACAACCAAAGGGAAAAGGTCGTTGATAAGACTTAAGTCATTTACTGCCGCACAATCACTGCACCACATTGAACTTGATCCCTTGTTTGAAATGGCTTCACGTGTAAAAAGGAGGCTTCTGCAAGGAATTCAGTCATTATGAGGTTTAAAACAAACCAAAAACCACCATGATGGCGTCCACCTCTGTGATGCATTGCGTGTTATCCGCTTGTTTCGATGTGTCCACTTTGTTTTAAAAACAGGATCATTTAAAAGAGACCATTTTCCTCATTTAAGCTGTGCCGGTGCACCGCGATCATTTACATGTAATGGTGAAAGAATCACCATTTGAACCAGGCGGGAATGGGATAGCACCACTGCTTTGTATCAAGTTTGATCATCTTTTAATGGCAAGCACATAAATAAAATGTCTGTTACTTACATCTGTGTCTGGTCCCTTATCGGCTCCCGGGCAGGAGAATGTGACAAATTCATGGCACCTCTTGTGGACCACAAAACAGCAAACTATGGAGCGGAAAGAAGAAACAAACATTAAAATCTATGGTTAGCAATCTTTATTTTTCTTTTGTTTTCACTCAGACACACGAGGAAAGGGTGGGTCTTTAAGGTAAACCAGGTAAATGACCTCGCAAAGAGGTTGTCAAATAATTTGCAAGATTTTTAAGTGCAAGAATATCTGTGAGTGCTAATGGAAACGCACTCCCCTCCCTTTTCCACCTTGGACTTGATGTTACCAAAGCCAGAGTTGACTCTCTTCACTCAGCGCTGGGAAGCTCCAAGTGGGCTCCTCTCCATTATGGGTTTTTTGTTACACCGATAATGTGCTGAACTTTGCAAAAAGCATGCATGTTCCTCAGTGATCAGTTTCACAAATAAATAAAGAAATCTTTCTTGTGAAATGACATCTTGAGTTCATCCAGTTCCGCTTTTAAGGTTATTTAGTCAGAGACAGAAGTTTACGTTGGATACAAAGGAGCCACTATATCATTGCACGAATGATCCATTAAACTGTTTTTCAAATGTTCGCTACGACTTGGGAACCAAAACAAATAACAGAGTACATCTCTTGAAGACACTGAGCAGTACTGTCTCAGCCATGTATTTACTGTCTGGGCTGGGTTTTACTGGTTAAACAATGTTGCAAAAAGACCTTCAATAAACCAATCGCTGTTTGGATAGTCTCAATAAACATCAGTGCAAATATTAGTCACAGTAGGAGCGCTGTAGAGAAGAGTTACAAGGTAAGAAATCAATTGTTTATAAGACATAAAAGCAACACTGTGTTGAGTTGTAACAACCTTATGGAGCGTCAAAGGAAAGGGAAAGTGACCTTCTTCACTCACTATTATTTGCATGCTGTGCTTGTACAGACTGGTATTCAAGTAAATGGATGGCAGCAATACATATAGAAAGAATTGACATCATGCTGCATTCATCAAGGGGTCATAATCAATACACGCTCCAAAAACAGACTTATCACTGCATCTCAGCTCAATCGCTGTGAGTCTCAGTCACCTCCAGAGGGCCGTTGGTCAGCAGGTTCAATAACCAACATGACACCACGACCCATTACTCAACCCTGCCTTCGCCTCACGATACAGTCAGCTCATGACTCTCGGTGATCCATTAGCTCTATAACTTAAAGCCTAATGAAATCGCTTATTTCCATAAAAACGCCAGTGTTGTTCAACCAGAATGTATCCATCCATTCATTTTCAAACATTAATCCTGTCTATTAATATAAATGTGATGATGAAACTTCACATGATGCATCAGCCAATCACCAAGAAGAGACTTATGCTGTGCAGGTATTAATGCCAAAATACAGATGTTCCAGCTACCTGCCGAAGACCCCCATAACACCCATACTCTGAATGTCGGCCGTGAGCGAGAAAAGCTTCTAAACAAGTTTGGATTGATTCATTGGGTTAATTTAAGCTTATGTATATCAATATAATGAGTAATTTCTCCTGGGAGCGAGTGAGGTAGCAACACACACACATATGCAGACGCACACGGTGAAACCATCTGTTTGATGTAGAACCAAGCTGCCAAGAGTACATTAGCTCTATGGTACACATATTTTAAACAGCAGTCAATGCAGATTAGTCAATTAATGAAAGAAATTCATCTTTTTAAGAAAGCTAATCAATAAGTGGGAAGAGAAATGATACGCCGAGGGCAAGGTTGAAAAACAAGACAAAACTATCAACAACACCCAAATGGAGAAAAGATTTAGATTCAGTAGTAGTAGTAGTAGTTTAGACCTATTTTACAATAAATAAATGCCCAGAATACTAAAATACTAACGTTTTGAACCCTCTAATGGCGAAATTAAATCTTTTTTTCATTTAAATTAAAAAAATTATTGTGCTATTTTATTCAAGTAATTGTGGAAACATTTCTCTCAATCACATGCCATTTTAAATATGGATTTCTATCAGCATCCAACAACTCACATCCAAGAAACTTGCAAAAAACTTGCTCTGAAAATGAACAGGAATGTACTTTTTGTGTAAAGTTTAAGTTTGTCTACTTCACGCATGGAAACATTGATTCATCGATTGCCTAACAACCAGTGTGTCTGATGTAACACGTCGAATATACACAGCACTTCTCACCATATATTGTGATATACACAGCACACACGTTTTTTCTCTTTCTGAAACAAACCCACTAAAAGGACCATGGGCTTTATGACACACTGCACAGTATAAATACCTCCACCACTGCACTGAGGGACTTCTTTACCATGGTTATATATTTTCCAGTGAGATGTGGAGGAAGTGTGTTTTTGGCTGTAAGGGAGAGGGACCTGAATTTTTCTATTGTAGAGGCCCTGCTACCAAGGCTGAGAAGAACAGAGCTCTCCTCATGCAGCAAGCATTTCACAGCTTCACGCACACGTCAGCTACATTGCAGATTCAACAGAAAACCACAATCAAGGACCTAGATCTGAACTTTTACCTCTGTCACAGTCTCTTTAAACAACGGCCCTCAAATCAGCTCTTCGGTCGGGAGTTCAAGTGACATCAAGCGGTTTCCATGTGACAAAAAACAGCAACAAACGTCCACATAAGGTAAAATAAATTAATAATAGAGCAAAAAGATTATTACAATTACTATTATTCATGTTGAAATTTTACTGGAATGGGGGAGGTAACGGTCCTGTACTGTATTGCTTTATGTATATAATAAAACCAAAAAAATGTTCAGAGAAGCTGAAGAAGGAATCAAACTGTCCTAATACCACGAAAAAGTAGTTAGTCAGGATCCAAATATTAACTGCAAACTCTACTATTTAAATGACTAACCCTTGAAATGCATTCTTTGCAATTATTCTATATTCCAGATGACGTAATAATGTGTAAATATGTTTTCATGTGAATAACAGGACATGGGTTTGAGACAAATAAATATCAGATATTTACATTTGGAAGCATGAAGTCCCTGCTCATAACATCCTGGGACGATAGATTAGAAATAGTCACCATCAACCATTGCCATCAGTGGTCACATGGACATTAACACTGAGACATTCTGTACATCTCCAAAACTTTCCCTCTCCGTCTATCTTTGCTTTCAAATCCTCCCAATTCCCTCCATCTGTTCCCACACAGCTCATACAAACACAGCTAAAGCGATTGAGCTGAGGCAAGTTCTTTGTTTTGGATTAACCAATCCAATCCAGTTTGAGACAGCTGAGAAGACAAACTTAAAAGACTGCTCCAGCAGCCTGACTGAACGTTCTATGCGGCCAGTGGGTTAAGAAGGCGGATCGCTTCAACAACTTAGCACCTTCGGTCAAGCAAGACAAGCGGATTAACCTGATCTGGCTGCCGGCCAATCACCACACAGTGTCTGTTTAACTGCTTTAACCTCTGCCGTGATTAACTTAGCGTGTATACCAGAGTCAAGTCAAGTCATGACTCAGACAAATCCCTGATGGAGGCGACTTCAACATAAATGATGTACTCCAGAATAAGCGTCCATGATTGATGAATCGGGTGAGAGAGGGTGTTTGTCACCTTTTAAAGACAAATGACTTGCATGTCTAAAAGATTGCAGAAGGAAAAATGACATTACTAAAGGGGCATAAAACGTGAATATTACAGTCTGTGCTCCGGCACCTCCTCGCTCAGATGCTTGGTGGTATCTTCAAGTCAGCGTCTACTGCCTCTGCTGCCCCGATTGGTCGTCCACTCTATTACTCACCACTGCGATTAAAGATATTTACAAGGCGGCCACTAATAGCAACTCTCTCGCTACAATCCTATCATGAAAATTGAATTGTACATGTTTTCGCCGGCACTTCTTGGTGCTGAAGAGCTCTCTGCACTGATGAAATGGGCTTCTGCGTTATTTCAAGTATTGTTTCAAAGAACCAATTCAAAAGACTAGCGTGTAAACACAGTGGGTGAGGTCACTGGGTTATGCACTCTCCAACAGAAGACAATTTCAACTACCCTCAAAGACTTTCTGTAAAACTGCTTTTACAGCTGAATCTCACCGGCACTGCAATATTTAATCCCTGTGAGTTATTTGTGTAGCAAAGTCTGGACAATTCAGCAGTTGTTTGTGTCCCTCCACTGAATGGAAAATTTCAGAGAAAAAGCCAACAGTGGAACATCACTACGTTCACGACACATTAATTTTAGCGTTTGACTTTTCATGGCAATAAATCCCTGTCTCTTATTGGTGTGAAGTGTGTGCATCTACAGCTTGAAGAATATGTTACATTTTGAAACCTTATTACTTTGACTAAGTCAACTCTAAAATCCGTGAAAGAAATCTTTCACTGCAGCCCAGCACAATGATTTGCTTTCCTAGAAGGTGATGGAAGTCTTTAGAAAGCAGATTTTTTTTTATGCCATTCAAGGTCCATTTTCATCCTCAATGTTGTGACATTTAAAGCCGTCTTAAATGGCCGACTTTTTACACACAATACCACAAAGCTATGCCCCTCTAGAAACTGATGCACAAAGCACACATTTTAAAGGTTGCGCTTAAAAAACAGTCATAAGAAAATACCCCGCAAAATCCCTTTTATTCTGAATGCGAGGTTCAGACAACCTCCTCCTGCATTAGCCAGGCACAGCCTGTCAGAGCAGAAGTAACCTCCGTGCACTTTAGCACATCTTCCCGACAGTGTCTTGAGGCTGAAATTGGACCCACAACCAACAATTTAGCGATCAGACAGTAAAATGAACAATGCAGGAGAAGACATTCTAAAAGCACCTTCCCAGTGCTCTCAGCGGCCCAATTATATTGGACAATGAGGTTTGAATGAGGAGACCTTGTGTTTGAAATATTACCATAGCAGAATAATGTGACGCAAGAAGAAAATAAAGAGGGGCCCCACAAGGTTGCTGTGCATTATGACTACAGTTCAGGTACATTATGTACATTGTAGGACACAACATGCAGGATTGTATTTCTATAAAAAATGCTGTCTTACTGTGCAAATTAACTTGTGGTGGTTATAAATTATCCAACCTGTAACCCATAAAACCTTTTGGTCTCCAACATTGTGATGTTCCGATCGACCGGTCTCTGATCATGATGTACAGTATGTGATGGTTATATGTCAATCACTCCTTTTATGGTTGATCACAAAAACCGATCACCTGTGACAGCCTGCAGTCTTTAGAAGCTCCAAGTGTTGTATATTGTCCCCTCCACACGGACCGCTCGTAGGCAAGACACACACAACTTTTACCGGTCTGTGAAGCATGCATCCAAAAATGTAATAAAAAAATTACCTATCAGGGAAGCATGTTAAAAGGCTTGAATACAACACATTTTATGCGCTACTTAAAGAACAAGCACTTGATAGAGTGAGGTTAGTTTTCGGGGATCATGGCAGATCGCTGGTTCAGCAGCAGTCACAGTTACGCAGACGTATGTGGCGTAAATTGGACTTTAACATGGCTCTATTTCTATTTCTCGAACACTATTATAACATCAGTTATTGCAATTGTGGTGAACATGGCAGTTGAAAAAGCAAGTCATTATCAAGAACATTTCACCATCAGCAGCGCAGCAGGAGATATAAGCAAGGAGACCCCTGACTGTGGCTGGAGGAAGAAAACACAAAAACTGTTGTGATTGCTTTCTTTATTCCTCGCTTGGAATAAGTGGTCGCCTTGTGAAAGAAAAACACGTTTGCATTTGTGCCAACATGATAAATGTGAATTCAATGACTGTACAATATGAGATGATCAAGGAGGCAGGACTGCTTGTTCTTTGCTCAAGTCAAACAGATATGGCAGATAAACACATGTTTTTAGCTGCTGAATTACACTTGATCCAGTTGATCTCAGCAGTCCTTCATTTCGTGTTTAAATATCTCACCCTTCTCAGGACAGAGATGGAAGTAACTACTGTCAACAATGATGGACAAAAAGGAACTTAACTTGTAAAAAAAAAAAAAAAATTAAAAGAACAGTTTTAAAGAAACCCAAAGAAAGTGGAGACATAAAGCCACATTATTAAAAATAATGGAAAAATCCGAAATACAGAAAAACAATACTAAGTACAAAAGAGCAAAATGTACTTTCAAATATGCAAACATTTGTATTACGTCAACCAAACACTGAGGCGTACACCATGTTTGTCTGTTTGAGCAACCACTGTGCATATACACTCCTACTTTTGTACATACTGAGCAGGTACACAAGTATGCAGCCCCTGTTATTTAGATGAATGTTTTTCATGTAATGTAGTTAACGGTTTTGCCTTGCTGAGAATGGTAACATCTAAACTTAATGACTCAAAGAATGAAAAGAACCATGCTAACTTGCTGGCCTGGTTGATGCCAGCAACAGCCATAGCCATTGACTCTGAGGACTACTGAAAAACAATTTTTGACCCCTCTAGAAAAATGTTTAAATAAAATTACATTCTTCCACAACCGTTTTTTTCCCCCCTGGCCTCAACCAAAACAGCCAGGACATTGATTATTGCAGATAGCATCCTACAAAGTTTCAGTGGTGGACTTCCTTCCTCATGAACTTGACTCGATTTGTTTGTCTGGCGACAACACCAGGTCCTCTCAACTGTTATTGAGTCACCTCATTCCTAAGAGGTTCACGAGCACTGTGCTGCTATCACCATCAGGGTTGTTTCAAAGTGATAGTGCTCCCTGGTGATCATTATCATGTTCTCCTTCTTTAGGCCTAGTATAACCTTGGCCGTAACAACAGTAGGATTACATTTGGTTGTGCCATGGAACAACAAAGACATCTTTAAGTCTGAAACTTATTACCAGACGCAGATGTGGCCAAATGGCAGGAGAAGCTGCTTGATGTGGTTGTCACCGTCTGCAGTCAGACGGGACATTGCTGGCCAGCGCGTGGGGTTGTGTGAGTGGGAGCGTGTGAATGTGTTGGGAGCTTCGGACCTGGCTGCGCTCCAAGATATCACCACAGTCACTTACATAACCCAGCCTTGCTCACGTCTTCATTTCCCATTTCTTCCTCTGCCCTAACAGGATCTTTTCCGGGCAAGCAAACAAAGCACAACCAACTGAGAATATCATCCCTCAACGCCACACACAAATGTGAGACTAGCGCGAACGCTGCAAGAGCTCTGACAGTTACTTGTGGTTTTGAGAAATTGCATTCGGCCACAATTGCAGCAGAGAGAAGAGAAGTGAAGAGGCAGACGAATAACGCGCAGCCCACATCGACCACATCCTCTGACAGTGTTGCAAAGCTAAAAGGCAATATAAGACAGCAGGTGTCCAGGAGCCAATACCACAAGATCCATGCTTCTTCACTGCTGTTCCAGACTATTAAGTGAGCCATCTGAATTTGACCAAATAGTAAAAATTGTAAAATAAGTGCACACTTCTCATCAATGAAATACAAGGGGAAACTACATAATGGCTACATGGAAACAGCCAAGTGTGTGTGTTTGTTTGTGAGCACTCGACCTTCCTTTCATTCCATCGGTCTCCGGCTATCATCTTCTTCGAGGGCGAACTTAAGCAGCTGTAACTGAGCAGTGAGAGACTTCCTGTCTTCGAAATCGCCAGCCAATAACAGGAGAACAGGAAGGGAGGAATTGGTGCACAGGACGCAATGACTGATTAGCAGACAGGAAATGGGCATCTTCATCTTCAGAGCAGCTGACATATTGACAAGATAAGTGGTTGGCAATAAAACAGTGAAATCCACATTGCTACTGAACGACAGTCAGCCTTGCACAACTGAAAAACTCTGAAAGCATGCTTTCTACACAGCTGCTATATGTTCAGCTTAACTCAATAATGAAGCATTGCATTTGAAGGTGTCAGAATGAGTCGTCTCCGCAGGGTGCCGGGGGTAGGGGGGAGCTCTCTCTGGTGAGCGGAGGCCCCAGGGCAGACCCAGCACACGTCACAGCGATTATGTCCCAGTTATGTTGTGAGCACTGGGTGTTCTCACATAGGAGCTCGAGAGCTCTCTGTAGAGTGGTGACGGATGGTCAGCAACATCCTGAGACCATGATCAACAAATCTACTAAATCATAACCACTGAAATCATGTCAAACGTCAGTTCAGACATTAATACAAATATGTACAGACATAATAAAATAAAAGTCAAAGTCGAACCAACTCTAAATAAGCAGTCTCACTTGCATTTCTGTCATCCATGAGGTTACACTTTACAAGAGAACTTATTGGCAGCTTAACACACACACACACGCACAAGATGTTCACACGCAGACGCACAAACACACATAGTGATGTTAAATGTGTCAAACTTGTAGCCACAAGCCAGTCACAGTTGACACAAAGCGTAGCAGCTGCAGGTTCCAGCAAAGCGACGGAGGAGCAATGAGATGGGGTGATGAGAGATAAGGGGCATGAAGCTAAAATTAGTGCTCTGTGAGAAAGTGATAGATGACCTCATGTTGGCAGTCACCTCATCTTGCTGCAGAAATCAGGTCACCATGGTTCATGCAGCCTCCCGCACGACTTCATGCCCATTTATTTTTGGTGCCTCATCTCCTGCTGGAAATGTCTGACTTTTTTTTGTTAGAACTTAATTTGGCAAAAGTGATCAGTCTTGGCAAAGAGTGCTGGAACATCCTTCCAGTGCTTTCACAGAGGTAGACAACAAGAATGGGCAGTCAGAAGATGTCTTTATTTTTAGTCATTGACTAGAATGCCCCAACTCATTCAAAACACATTTTAACTACCTCTGAATATCTGTAAAAGATTAGGAGTGTCTCTGTGATCCACACGCATCTATTCAAGATATTTGTTTAAATTGCAACTGTGAAACTCTTGTTCGAAACAGTAAACGTTTCCTTCAAATATTAAAAATGTGTTTGTGACTGGTTCCTGAGTGGAGAAGGTGTTCCTCAACAGTTTTCTCTGCGGTATAGCCAACGATACCCATATTGTTCGCAATGATCGCACGCTCATGTATGAAAGGCAGTGGGAGTTTGTGTAAATATTTACAATAAGCCAAAGCACAATTATTGCCAAAATGATGATGACGATTATTTCTGTATTTCTATTCATTTACATAAAAGAATGCGTGAACAACATACAATGCAAAACAACATCTCAAATATGACCAACGGATAATTATTGAAATAAGCACTTAACACTACCCAAGAGTTTAGGAGGGAATAAATGACAGAGCAATCAAGTAGTGGAACTCACTAGATACAACTACAGTGTAACAGAACCTACACAGTTCTACAGACAACTTCCCCAGTGGAGTAGTCCACATGATATGGAGGTATATGCCGTATGCCCACTCGGGGATATCCCTAGGAGTATTTAAGTTTTAAGTTAGGTTTTGACATCAGCATCCAGCATCAACAGGGATTACTGACAAAATTGACCTCATGCAATATTATGAGAGCTCCTTGCCGCCACAGCTAGTCACATGAGCTGTTAAACACACGGGCAATGGCGGAAACTTCTTAGGATAGACATGGCGAAAACTGTCCACTGAGCTGTTCCACATAAATAAAATGGCCAAAAAGCAACAGCGACACACTCACTGGGCAGTTTCCCAGCTCAAACACAAATATTGAAGAGGAAATAAAAAGAAAATAAGATATGAAATGAAAGCAACCGACGCTTTTTCAGTGCTATAAATGGCTTGTCCCTACTGCTGCTTCAGGAGACGGCAAAACACAGATGCGAAAAGAACAAGCCCGATCAGAACAAAGCTGTCCTCAACAGCAACGTTAAAAATGAGAACTGCAGAAAAGATGAGGGTCAACCATCATTTATAGAGGTTGTTTGTTTATTAAGGTTGCTGGCTTCATCATGTTGGAAGCTAATTTATTTTATGAAACTTGGCTCATGTGTTAACTGTTTATACTGCTACCAATCCTCAGCTACTTTTGTAGATTATTTTTATGAACGTCATCGTATTGTCATGCATTACTGGTACCGTTAATGTTAACTGTCTTGAGATGTGTTTAGTAAGTGGAGTTGCTGATAACACAACACCAGTCTTTTCTAGGTCACCTACAAGACTGTGGAACTAAGCATGAATACTGTATGCAGCATGAAATGATCTTAAATCATCATGTTGAAATTGAACACTAAATAGGGTATAATTGTATTAAAATTCAGCACAGTGTTGCACTAAGTGAGAACCGGAAACGTGCCTCGATGACATCATAAGAGTCCATCCATTCAGTGCAGGTTATGGCCAAACTGTTATGTGGTGGCTGGGTGCAAGCCTGGTGTCCACAAAAGCTGTTGAGCATCATGAAAAATGGGTGAAGCGGCTTAAAAAAAAGCTAGGGACAAGTAGCAACCATCGGCGTCGTTCGTTCACTGCAGCGATTTTTATGGCCTGAAAGGTGATGTGACCGGAACTGTGATGTGGAATGGAATGTTTGATGACAATAAAAAAATACTATTTTTTTATCACAAGAGTAAATCTCACTCTGTTGCTTATCATTTGGAAAATGCTAATGGCTTTGGTTTGTACAAATAGTGAATAATCATAAGTGGTTCACAGGTCTTCTGTGATCAAAGCCATAATAAAAAAAAAAAAACGGGTGGTGGAGTGAAAAATGTCAATATTAGGCTAATAAAATCAATAAATCTTATGAGTCAGAGACTATTATACGAATGCACTGTTTTGTCTCACCCCTTATAAGGAAGTGCACAAACCACTTCCATTACTCACTGAACATTGAACTTTCCTGTCCCCACTTCATCACATAGTTTACAGCCACATTTTATCTTCAGCCAGCCACATCCCAGAGCAAAGTTCATTCCTCCAAGGAGAGTCAGCGTGAAAGAACTCACAATGCTGAAGACATTCTTTGTTCAGATTAAAAGGCCTGGGGGGAGGCGTCAGATGTATAGGTACAATGATACTGCCTCTTCTTTCTCCATTCACTCACCTTTTCTTTGACTTTTTTTCTATGACTGAGGTGCAGGTCAATAAATGGGGGCTTTAGGAACCATTCTAAGGCACAAGATGAGCTTGGTGAGAGTATTGACATTGAATGGAAGTACATTAAAATATGTTGCTTGATAAACCTCAAGTGACAACGACTATTCCGTCGACCACCCGAGTAAACTCTAGGTTAATGTAATATTACACTGCGTCAGTAACAGTGCCACAGTGGAAACACACACTCAAGTGCCGGATCTTCACTGGGTACAAAATCGGTGGATCAATAGAAGCCATCATTCATCTATTGAGTCAGCTAGAAAAGAAAATATATATAGACCAAATGTGATGTGACATGAGAGGCAACAAATGCTAAGTCATATTTAAGTATTTTTAACAAGGTCAAAAATGTTTCCTGTTAGACAAACCCACGTTTCTCGTTTCCCCAACTCCTTCCTTAATCAGCGGCACATGTAGTGTGTAACGGAGGTCACGTCTTTGTGAAATGCTTTTTTCACACCAGCCACTCTTGTCACCGACTGTGATTCAGCTAAACTTAAAACTTAAAATGTGTTTATTTTATATGGTTTTATGAAGGACAAGCCCAACGGGTCACCACCTCACATTTGACCTCATGAACTTCATCCATCTTGAAAAAGATTTTCCACAGGGACACTCCAAATGAAGAACGTTTGTAGCTAGCTAGATAAACAAAAGAAAAATACATTTCGGTTCTAGTGTTGATGCTGAGCACTACATGTAAACACAGCGAATTTAAGATAGATGCCAGCAAGTAAAAATAGATGCAAGACTTTGGTGCCTAATTTCATTTCATTCATAGAAAGAGAGCAGTCAAAGTTTTAAAATGAGAGGGAAATTTGTGGCTAACTATTGTCATCTTGAATTACAAGGTCAATTTGGCAAACATCTGAAAAAAGACACAAAGGAAAAAGGCACAGTGGGAGTCTTCATCCCATTCAAAATTGTCTGGTCTAATTGCATAAATGTCTATTTACCCCTTCGAAAGATGCATAAATGCTTGAGGGAAATACACTGAATCTCCAAACATGAGACTGAATAAGAACTCGCATGTCTTGTCAACACTGACTGGCAGCCTTGCACTCAACGACCGCTCCTTGCATTGTCTCTTGGATGTTTCTGTCCTTCCACTTATAAAGTCTGACAGTAGCACCAGTGCACTTACGTCATCTCTTTACAGTTAACTTTTACACCGACAACACGCATGTCTTGAATACACCAGCGAGACACGTCATTCTATACCACAGCAATTGTTTTCCAGGGCTGCTACATTTACACACTCAAGAGCCTCAGGCATGTCAACACCAATGACACGACAAGAACCGGGTTAAAAGGCACTGTAGTAAAACATCACATCATCGTGCAAGCCTGATTCTTTTTAAATCATCTTCAAGTAATGACACGCAGCCCTGCGCAGCAAGCCAATAATTCCTCCCGACATTCAACGGCAATTACCCACAAATCATAACAGCACGTCCTCCGGAGGTGTGCAGCCGTCCCGATTTCCTTTTATTGCTCTGCTGTTCTCATGGGAATGTGATATAAAACTAAAGCACATTCTATGGAAATTGCATTAAAAATCTGTCTAATTCCACAATATGATCTCTACCACATTCCTCGTGTTTCGGAGATGGTAACAACTCATGACTTCCTGTCCGGGTGGGATTCTTGTATAAAGATCCAAATAATTAAATCAGACTGTTCATTGAAGATATGGCTTCACGACACAGTTTCAGTCTTCAGAATTCAGCCTAAAAAGTAATTCATAAGTCGCTACACAAGTGGCATGTCAAAGTTATATTAATATAATGTAATAGCACTGTTATTCCAGACGTGGGTTTAACGAAAATGTCAATCCGATGTAAACACAGTATGGGACTCCGTAATGATGGTGACACTCTGTATAATTCATTGCAGCAGTGACATCTTTTGACCTGAGCGTGTAACAAGCTGACAGAAATTGATCTTCAATATTGTCAAGGCAGACTCCAATCAACCGAGGGACCAAACTGCATTTGGGCTTGAAGCAATTATACAAGCATGTCTATAATTAACATTCAATTTGTGAGGGCTTTATGAAAGGTTTGAAAATGTGTTTTTAACCATTGGAGCCGGCAGTTAAAGGTTAATGAGCCAATAGGGTGCAGTTGATGTTCTGTTTTTTATAGACTGAGATTATGAATTGTAGGGAAAAACAAACAGGATTCACTGTTGCTTGAACCAAAGAAAACAGTCTATACTCAGTCAACAGTCTATACTCAACAGTCTATAATACCAGTGTGAACCATCACTTGTGTTTCCATCACAAATCAGATCTATTTTCACACCTACTCACACCATCGCTTTTGGGTAGTGCCAAACCATCAACTGGTTTTAGGCAACAGTCCTGACCCAGCACCAGATGGTGGAATCACCACACTGGCATAAGGATGTCGGAGTGGTGTCAATCTAAGGCAAGACATGCCTCTAACTCATACATGACTACGTTTAAAGCAAACTGAAAAACAGTCGATGAAAGCCCCAGACCTTGTTCTAACACGGTAGACTCCACAGAATGCAGTGGTTTAAAAGTGGACTACAAATATTCAACATGAAATGCATAAAAATAGCCTTAAAATTCCTGCGGAAATAAGAGAGATGTTTTGCTTGGTAAGGAAAGACTTGATATCATAAGCAAAGAGGAAATTGAATCCTCATGTGTGTTTAGAGAGGCATTCCATCGGTCCCTCAGAGAGAAAGGTAACAGGGGCACTAGATTTTCTCAGTGAGAGTCTTGTTTTGGGAGATGAACAACTTTTTTTATTCCACTCTCTGAGTCCATGTATGTGTATGTATATGTATTTTGTTTGAAAACAGATACACAGCTGATACAACTGCACTCTTATCTTGCATAAATATATAAAAGAAGATGAACATTTTTTTTATTAATCATCATCTCTGTTAACGATTATTTGACTCAGAAGTTTGTCTTTCTAAAAAGTTATTTTTTCACAAATAGACGTTTACATCCTGTCACAGCGCCGGTCACAACAGCACCCCTTGCCACGGAGGCAATCAGAGTCCAGTGTCCAGATGTGCTGTTAAAACATGCAACAGCCTTTCAGACAGCAGACAGATTAAAGTGGAGTCGACCATTTGTAGAAGGTTTGAAAAACACATTTAAGCATTGTGTTTGCTCTCCAGCTTTTACAGAATAGTGCAGATACAATGAGGTTGTGGGATTAAGCACTCATACACTCACACACATGCATGAACAAGCTACTGCATTACTGAACGGTGTCCATCGGGCAACATCCACCAGCTCCGGGGGATCCTGAGACACTCCCAGGCCAGTGCAGAGATATAATGGTCCTGGGTCGACCCCTCAGTCCCCTCCCAGCTGCCTGACACACCTCCAAAAGGAGGTCATGAGATGCCTGAACCACCTCAACTGACTCCTCTCAATGCGGAGAAACCAGTAATAAAACCTGCTGAGCACAAAGGACGACCTTAGAATAACTGCCCAACAGTTGAGACCAGTCTGGAGTTTCCTTCTTTTACTGCGGAATACTGCAAGCATTGCTCTATGAATAAGACAATTAACTATTGGTTTGTTCACATGGACTGATTAGTTCCTTGTAAAGCTAAGATTCAGGAATGGAATGGAGTGGTTTGGTTGTTTGAAACATTATGTAAAATAATAAATAATAAAATAAAATAATAAATAACAAGTTCACTTTATTCACAATGAATCACTAAAATGAGGGGCAAGAAGTGGAATTAAAAATATATTTGCCTTGTTTTTTTGTTTTTTTTTCCAATAGATCATGATATATAATGTGTATTATTTCTGTATGTAATAGAACAACTCTCATTCTCTATGACCGATGGATAAGAAAAAAGTAAAAAGGTAAAACTAAAATTGTAAAATTATTGTAAAAATTCGCAAAGACATCTAAAGTAAATTAAATTAACATACAGAATTAATATTGAGAAATAAAAGAACATAGAACAGTAGATTTAAAAAATTACTACTGTATTATTCCTACTTCACAGCTTCATACAAATCTGTGCAGCACCGTGTGTGGTTCTCAACACACACACACACTCACCACCTGTTTTCATCCTTCCTTCACATACCGAGATGAGTGCAAAACAAAACACATCTGCCCATGTCCACAGCCATTTCCACATCCTCAGACAATGAGCTGATGTAAATGATAATCCTGTTTCTGCGGCTTAAACATCGACACACTACAATTCCACTGACAGAAAAGCACTGTTTTGAAATATTTGCAATATATATCAGATTAGACCAACTGAGACACCATTGCTTCTACCGTGGATTATGAAGCACTCGGTCTGTTCACTGGATTATTTGTGCACTGAAACAAAACATTTATCAGAACAATAAAATCTAAAATCCTATTTAAATGGGTTTGGGAAGTTTGGGAATAGAGACGACTGTGCATTTAAATCTCCTTGAAAGCACACTTTAATCCATTTTTGTGTTTACCCTTTTATGTGACCGGGATTTAGTTTCTTTTGTATTTTAAAAACCATAATTATAAAGGCTACAAAACAAATACATACTGCATGGTTTTAATAAAGTCATAGTTCTGCAGTTCCTTACAAAAGTTTTGGAAAAATTAGTGTGTATCTACCACCAAAACCATTCGAGTGATATGATTTCTGGGATGAAGGTCGAGGAAAATTAAAGTTAAAACTGCTATAAATATCTGAGCACTACACAGTGCTTACAGAGCAGGTAAAAATAAATTCAAAACAAACAATCCATAAATTCTAATTCAGGTTTGGCACATTAATGTTAATCTACAAAAATTGTGAAGATGAGTTTTTTTAAATCCAAAATTTTCAAAGTCAGTTGGAGAGAAGTGAGAAGAGGAACAATATCAAAGCTACTTAATGGGCCACGTGCGTAAAAAAAAAAGAGAGGACCAAGTCCTTATGCAGTCTCTGAGGATAATTCTCTCGGTTACAATTGAACAAAGCCATGTGAAATGCAGCAGCTAAAATGAGGTTTAAACCGAAGCAAAGGTTTTCATAAGCCATGCTTTTGCTAGGAAACTGTAGTGTGTAGTGGTTTGTCAATTGCAAACCAAAAGGAAGGAAAATCAATGCAAGAGGTGTCCTTGTTATCTAACATCTAGCCAGGAATAACTTTTCTCCTGGAAGTATTCTACAACAAAAAGCCTGTGTTTAAACTACAGCCTAATTCTGTCCAGTTCTCCAAGCATCCATGATGAATGCTGACAACTAGACTTGTATTGACTGCCTCATGATTCAATTAAAACCTGATCAATATGAAGGTAATTTCCTTTTCAGCCCAGCGGCATTCTTTTAGCATTTCCCATCAGACTTCACCACAGCTAGTCAGCCTCCTCCACCTCAAGCTCTGCATCCTCCCTTTCCTGGTGCCTCCAACATTCTCGTGGCTCCATGTTCTATATCAGATGAGGAATTCAAACACTTTACATGACATTACATGACAAAACTTAACATCACAAGACAATCACTACAGTATCATGACAACTGTCCGCTTGAGGGTACAAGGTGTAGACAGCAAACGTCAGGTAAACAAGACTAAAAAGCTCTTTTTCTTTATCTAAAATAGCTTTGGGAATTATCAGCACAAGGGTCTGAAAAGGGCTGCACTGTGGGGAAGTGGCTAGCGCCCTCGCCACTCAGAAAGAAGGTTGCAAAAGGTCGGCGTCCCCCATCTCTCTGCCCAATACCTGGGATCCTGGTCACCACAAACCCCATTAGGGAATAAGTAAGTCATAAGTAAGCAGTAAAAGATGAAAGAACGTTCCGACACTTGGCATGAACCACTGAGGCATGATGAGGATTCAAACATGTATACTGTATAAAGTAATAATCTTACTGTAATAACTCATGTTTTTGAAACAAAACTACAGTTTTAGGACACGTTATTTTAGCTGCTGTGTTGTTTTGTTCCAATGGTGACATCAGGATCAGGCACGACAAAAGAAAGCTGTGGTATTACAACGTGAAAAAAAGTGTGTTAAAAGGTTTGAAATAACTCATATTTTGTTTTTAAATGACACCTGACGGGTAAGTAAAAAAAAGAGTCGCCTTATGATTAATGGCATTTTAGTACATCAATTTAAATGTGTACTTGAATGTGTGAAAAAAAAATCACTTAACTGTGTTACTGTTGCTTCTGAAGCCCAGTGTTCTGCATCTGCACTTATCACTTCCATTTTCTGCAATTTTACATCCGGTACCAGCCCTTGAAGGGTTCTTCCATTAGTTAATTCCATTAAAAGAACAAAACTCTTGGCAATTAAACTCAGATTACAGAGCCTCTGTAAGTTGGCGAACCATCATGGACTGATTTAATTCACTTCTAATGGATTCAGGCCGTAATATCCCTCGCTAATCCTTGGTAATGTCCAGAGCTGTGCCTCTTCGTGGATTAACCCGGTACTCGCTGTATTAATAGCGTGCTTATCCCTCCCCGAAGTGGGGTCTACCTTGGCAAGAGCACCTTATTTGTTACGTGTCCTTTAGAATATATTGAAAGTATCTGCTGTGATAAACAATCACAATGTCTGTTCAGGTCATTGGATTAAAGAGGGACATCAAGTAAATGATTTGTAGCCTCTGCCGCTAACGTGCAAAGTCAGATGTTTTTACAATATTAAACAGTTATGTCAACCCACTAATCTGCTGCAGGGTCACAGGGAAGTACCGTTCCATCAGGGATTCCCAAACTGACCTTCAGCTGACCACTTTAGAGCCAGAGATGTATCATCGCCATCTGGCGCTAGGTCTTCCCCGTCGTCTCCTTTTAGTTGCATTCGTGGTTGACAGAAAGTGCACAGGTACGTCATCACGAGAAACTCTTTTGGTCATCACTTTATTCTAATCTATTGGTGTGTTGACCCTTTATTTTGCTACAGAACAAAAGAAAAAGTTGCCACCCGGATTGAACGAATCAAACAGGCAACAAGTCTCCTTCTGTGTTAGGATGAAGCTCCAGCAACATCATGTATCCGGAAATCAGCAACATGAATACAACGGACCAGTTAATTCCACCAGTGGATTTTATTTCTTCCATGATGGCACAGCAACACTCTTAGATGGCTGTGACACGATTCATCAGGCCCAAGTTGTTGAAAGAGGCATCATGAGGCATCATTTTCACTCTTGGATGGCCCTCAGAGAGTCCACATCTTAATCCTATTGAGAATTTTGGGGATGTGTTGAAGAAGGCTTTGCAATGTCGTCAGACTCTCCCTTCATCAATACGATATCTTGGTACAAATGCAACACTGAAAATAGATGCAGAAATGTATGCCACTGCTACTGTAGGCAGCAGCCAAAGGTAAAGGCGACCAGTCAGTGTATATCCCCTTCATCAATACACGTCATATGACACTGAACTTTACATTACATTCCAGTTAAATGGAACAAACAAAACCAACTAGAATCTTCACCAATAGAATTGAACACGCCATTTATGTTACAGTGAGCTGTCAAAGAAACTTATATTCAGTCCAGAGCAAAGCCATTTCTATCAACTATGTTCCTGGGAAGTTGGCAAAACGTAGTCGACAGTGCTTCTTCTGAATGACCACCAATTGTTTGATGACATTTCCACTCCACTCATGACCCACATACCAAATTCATTATCTTTATTTGGGGGAATACATCTTCAGAATACACTCCAGCAACCAACTATGTCCATTCCCCATTAGGGAATAAGTTAGTCATAAGTAAGCAGTAAAAGATGAAAGAATGTCATATATAATGAAACAACATTCAGTCTTGGCATGAACCACTGAGGCATGATAAAGATTCAAACACCTATAATGTGTAAACTAATAATGTACTGTAATAACTCATGTTTTTGAAACAAGATCAAGAGCTACAGTTTTAGCTCCAATGGTGACTTCAGGATCAGACATGACAAAAGAAAGCTGTGGTACTAAAACGTTAAAGAAGTGTGCTAAAATGTTTGAGATAATTAATATTTTGCTTTTAAGTGACATATGATAAGTAAGTAAAAAAAGAGTCCCCTTATGATTAATGGTGTTTAAGTAGATCAATTTAAAAGTGCACTCGAATGTGTGAAAAAAGGAAAACTTTGCTTTTTCAACTAAAAAATGAAAAAGTTAGACATAAAAGGCAGCTCTTTTAAACAGCCCACACTAATCCCACAAAGTGTAATCCAGACATGCAATCTAAAACGCTATCCAAATGAGGCACCATGAACTTTATTTCATTTTTTTGTTTGTTTTTGTAAGTTTGTTCGAAGCAGTTTATCCAAAGTTCAGGTACACACATTGTATTTTTTGTTTAACTAACTTTACTACATTTTCTTCCCCATCAGGATATTTTTGAAACGGTGGTGGTGCGCCACGCTGGTTTGTAAGTAGTACCCTGTACTGCTGTGACAAAAAAACGTACAAAACACCTAGTTCATTTATTGCGCAATGATTGCGTTTCAGAGCGTTTCAGACCGTCTGCAGTGCTGTGGTTCTAATGAGGAGTGAGCAAAGCTACAACGATGAAACTCATGGACTCTATGGTATGAGCCAACCCGCCTTAATCTGTCGTTGAGGACCAAGTACTGCAGCACCTGAGCCGAACATATAAGACGCGGAGCCAGAGAGACAACTCAGGACACTTTATTTTAGCTGCTGTGTTGTTTTGTTAGAACGACCTCTAATTTGTTATTGTACTTAATGACTGACTGACTTTATTATAAAATACTGCTGTATTCATGGATAATGTTTGTCAATAAAACAAGTTTCAACTCAAAAAACCTCGGCCGAGCAGCTTCAGTCCACCGCCAACACAATCTCCCAATGACAAAGTAGCCTTAAAAAAAAAAAACCTGGATCCAAACAGGGATCGCTCCCAAAATTGAAATATTTGTTCCACGTTCCAAATCGCACCTGGGTTATTCTGGTACATTTAATAGGTCTGTGAACTCTGAGCACCCAAAATCTCCACAACGAGCTTCTCAATTCAAGCCAGTGAAAAGAAGCCGGAGCGTGAAATCACTTAATCCAGGATAATTTGATGACCTGTGAAAATGTTCCGTAAAGGGTTTTCATCAATGGGGTTTGTTGGCACACGGTCAACACCCCACGATTGTTCCTGTGCTTCCAATTAGCGCAAGAAGCATTTTAGCAGACAAAGGGAGGGTTTTGTTTTTTTTGTCTAATCAATTTCCTAGCCAACCGGATTCTCTTTTAGGATTAGGATGCTTATGAAATCTGAGACTAGATTGCTGTATCTGCTTTGCTGAGCCATTAGCTGAAGTTATCAAATTAAGTGTTGTCTTTGGGTCTGTGACAGAGTGAACAATATACATATCGAAATTAAAAAAAAAAAAACAATCGTCCACACTCATTACAGCCAACAATACAGTTTATAAAGTCTAAAAGAACTATCTAACAGAACATACTAACTGTGAGACACAAAGTCACCAAGCCACAAACATCCTCTTTGAATCAAGTCTGTTATGTCATTTATTGCACAGGTATACATGCAGAGGCTGCACCATGAACTTTGTTTAAACAAACCAACCAAGTGCTATGCACAGCTAAAGCCACAATGGAGTGCCTTCCACAACAGATGTTTACATTCCAGCCTCAGTGGCAGAACAACTTAAAACCCATCCACATGTATGTGCATTTAGGTTTGTAGGTCAGCCGCTGTGTCCAGCTCTACTTGATGTCGCAATGAAGCAGAGCAATACTGCAAAATAGCCAATAAAGAATAACATAAGCTTTCAAACATCATACCAATGCGGGGGAGCCTATAGAATTTAATACTTTATCTGGCCAGATGTGCGCAATCTGGCACAGTTTTAATGACATAAAGAAAAGTGCTGTGAAGTGGTGCGGCCAGGATTAGAGACGTAAGTAAGTAAGCGTCTTAGCATAAAGTATGTTTATTCAAGTAATAACCAACTCAAAGCATAATACATAATACACATAGCCGCAGCAAACAAGCCGGTCAGAAGCGCAACTTACAGTTGTTTTTAAACCTGATGTGCTCCTAATTGTCCACACGCCGTCACGGCAGAATGACTTCCCTGTCTGACCGGCGATGCCAAAGACTGTCTGCAATGCAGAGCTAACAGAGTTATGGGCGAACATGATGTTTCACTGCAAGCCTTCATTGACACTGGTGGAGAATCAAGATGCACCCCATTGTTTAATAGTTGGCTTAAAACGAAATGTTGCTCCAAATAAAAGCGCTCTAAAAGGTGAACATTTAAAAGGATTATTACCCTTATGAAACAGAGATAATAAATGCTAAAGATCTGTCTGGTAACTCCTAAAACTAAACTAAAATGTGGCAAAAGTTGGTAAATCAGTAACTGCATGCAAACCTTAACTCAATACAAGCCAGATAAAGTTGGCATTGTTTTCCAGGGTAGCAAACTGTGGTAGCAGAAATTTGCAAACTAGTGTCAAAATATATGCAAAATTGAAATTGTTACCTTTTTTTTTTAAACACAAAGTATTTTCTGACATATCACCTACACCCTTGGTCTAAATAACAGATTAATCGCATACAAACTTTCTTTCATGGGGAACATATTTGGAGCACCAATTCCTAGTGCACAACATTATACAATGTCATCTCAGAACCAAAGCATCCACGATGACAGAGTCTAGAAGAGATTGTGCCGATGGACTAAACATTTAAACACCTGCAAGAGAGAAGCACAAGAATATTTTGTTAAATGGAATCCCACCTCTACTTCTCTCCTAAGAAGCCAAGATGGGTAAGAGGGAGAGGAATTTTACGGAGCGTTTTTAAACTGCATCCATTGAATAGCATATGGCTTAAATGACAATATTGGTGTGTTCAATGGATCAGAAGTAACACAATCAATCATGCCATTGTTTTACAAGCCGATTCCTCACTTGTTACCTCATGTATACACTGTTTTGTCTGATTCGTCATGTCAACCAAACGAGAGTTACAATAGTTGTGAACTTACATATGATGGTCATTCAGTCTGTAAGTACACAAAAGTACAGTATGTTGACATTTATACACAAAGCTTTTGACCATCTAAACGTTCTCAACAAAGAATTCACTTTCCATTTCCACTTTCCAACACGCAATTGTAGCATAGCATGGTCTCTTTTTCTTTTCAAATCTGACTCCTGGGTCTTGTTAATAAAGGAATGACAACATATCCCTCACATTGATTGACCCCCTTCTCTTAGGTCTGCACAAGCCTTTCAATATTACTGGATGAATCATATTAATTAAAGGTCATTTTGATCCATCCTGTCACTATGGATCCACAGACATATAAACCACTGCCACCGATCAATGAGGACAGCCACGGTCGGTAGAATCTGGGCCTCTGGGGATTTCTCTAGATTACCAGCTGGTGATGAAATGCTGGCAAGCCGGTAAACTGATCAACCAAATCAACCAAGATGAGGAACAGAAAGTTACAAAACACTTCAACAGTCAATCGCAGTATAGCTACAATTGCTTGCTACATATAAACGCTGCCATTCAGTCGATGTAAATTGATCCAGAAGTGGAGGAAGGGATTGTTGCTGTTCAAATGACTCCCATGAATCCTAGTAAGCTTCCTTAAATCCAGAGAGCAAATAACACAGCAACAGGTGGCCCCATTCACAAAAAATGGAACAACAAGTTCTGTGACTAATTCATTCAAACAACAGTGACTGTCAAGCTTCCATTTGGTAACATGCAACACTGCTCCTCACATCAAAACATGATCAGCATCCAGCTGACAAAAATGTGAACCATAAAAATGTGAACCAAACATATTAAAAGGGAAGAGATAAGACTGTTCTCATAGACCATGATTAATAAAGAAAGTGGCTCCAAGTTAGTTCCTCTAAGAACACATTCCCTTTTATAGAAACCGAAGTAAGTCCACACACACACACACACACACACACACACACACACACACACACACACACACACACACACACACACACACACACACACACACACACACACACACACACACACACACACACACACACACACACACACACAGGACAGTCTTGCTCAAGGGCACCTCGACACAAACACTGGTCACACCATGTAGCAAACTGTGTTATGCCACCTTCTACCTCAACACAACCGCAAAACTTTATTTCACAGACTGAACATTTCCAGCTTAAATTGCTGACTTTTCATCCATTTGAATGAAATAGGGAGTTGTGCTGGAGTATATAATTTATACTTGGATTGACTTGACTTGGATTTTCCACCACCTCAATGTGCCAATAAAAATGGTTTACAATAGTAAATTCACTGTCATTTCACAAAACGTTAATTTTCCTAAAAACTAAGCCACAAGTGATTTATTTGAAGGAAACAAAAATCTAAACAGTCGCTCCAGCCCATCCACTGTTGTCATGGGAGAACAGCAGGCCAATTTTGTGAAATTAGCATAAGCTGTTTTCTTCTTAAGCAATCACTTTAAGTGTCTTGGAACATTCCAGCGGCTTTGAAAGCCACATTTATTGATCTCCATATCCTTGTTCCAAGGCAGCTGCCATCTGTTCACAGTTCCAGGGCCAATTCTCAACATTTTAAATGGGCCCCAATGATAGTCCTGCGCAGTAGTGAATACCTTACAGTGGTTTGTGTGATAATTCAATAAACCTACCCCAAACTTTATTGGTTCTGTGAGAGAATAGAACTAATGACATCTGCACCAGAACAGAAAGTACTATAAATGTTTTGTCTCAAGAATATTCCTGCGAGAAACAACTTTGAAAAATAGGGAAACAGAAATGAGAGTAACAACGAAATGATTTCCCTCATCATAAGGCACCTGGTTGCCTTGTTACATTAATAACGCAACCACAGAATTTGGAAGTTGTGATTTGGAGGTGAGTGAATAAACATAATCCCATTTGTGTATTCCTTTTTTTCTGATATAGACGGCAAGATACAAGACAAAAACCGAGACAAAATACATGACTTTAAACCCAGCCTTCACTCGGGCCGTCGTCTGCCCACATGAATTCAAAGTGTAATCAGTGAAACAGCTGGAACACGGACAGAAATCCCTGCTGGGATTGCTTGCTACTACCCCGACCAGGATTCACATCAAACTGTGAAACAGATTGCAGCAATAGTATAGCAGCATTCAGCAGTTCTACGAAAGAGAGTTTGCCTTTTTAATCATTCAAGAAGTTTTCAATGGCAAGACAGCAAAGTTTGCACCACATACATCGCTGCTTCTTATAAAGGTTAAGTATGTAATGACAAGCAACAAACAAAAGTGTAACGTAAAATGTGGCCAGTGTTGTCACACAAGCTCTTTCAAAGCCCTTATTTATCATGTAGCTGAGAGCGAAACTGAGAAACAATACTTGAACACCGAAGAGAACCAGAAAAGCTGCAGAGTTGAACTAGATTGCAACAACTATTACTACTATTTGCATCACATAGGTTCTCATTTAACCTCTGTATGCTTAGGCCGAAGGGAAGAAACTGGAGTGCACATAAGAAATGTAAACAATGAGTAAGAAAGCATCCTAACTCCTCACAAACCATGTTCACTGTGAAAAATCTCCGTCAGAATCCGAGCACACGCCCTGTTTACACGAAGGCCAAAGCACTATCCACTGTGCTGTACACTTTCTTCCACACGTCAAGTACTTTTACCTAGTTTTAAGCAGTCAAATCATGTGCGACTGTCAAACATTGTTTTTTTAAATGTCATCCCGGATTTAAAAAAAAAGAGTATTCTATCCTAGATAGTGTATCAATATCCAGTGTGAGTTTCGTAGCCTTGGTGTGGTCATATAATTGTGGAACAGACACAAAACAAAGTCTGTGTTTGCATGACTAAGCAATTTTATCTCAGATCCCGATTTATTAAAAAAATTATAAAAATAATGAATAATAAAATCATAGTTCCATTGCTGTCAGAGCAGTTATTTAAGCGACAATCTTACATTTTATCAGGGATTACCAGAGGACATAAGAATCATAATCACGTTTAGGTGTCATGTCAACTGTGACATGTTAGAAACACCATCCAGTCCAGAACTTGTATAACATGTTTGTCCAGAGACAAACTGGGTTACGTAATCTCCACAGAGAGAGCAAATTCATAGCATGTCCATGGCAGTGCATGTCAGAGCATCCCCTCGAGGGACAGATCAGCGACTGAAAATAAATAACTTTTGAACAGCCCCTTCTACAATTGCTTAAGATCCGAAACAACGTTTTCATCGTTGTGATGATAAAACAATGTATTAAAATAAATAAATAAACACAGACACTTCAACAACAATGCAGCACTGAGTGTCCATTCACAGTGTGCAATGCTGTGGAGATTCTTTTCACACGGCATTAGGGGGCGCTCAGAGTTGACCAATTGTACATCATCCCACACGTAAATAGAAAAAATTAAAGGCACATTTCCTAAAACACAATGGAGGGAAGAAGTATCATTCATTTTTCGCCACAGTTTTCAGAAAAAAATTCAGTGCACATCCAGGCTGAATGGTGCAAACAGGAAACAGAATATTATTTGCCATAGGGACTCGCTATAAACTATCAAGTCTTGCAAGGCTGGGTTTACCACAAGATCACCGCTGCGTTTGTATTCAGTAGAAGTCGCACAGTGGTGATGCATTTTTCAGACTACACCTTTGAGCAGCATCATGCAGTTTTAAAAACAAGTTCTTAGAGGATCAAGTCAATGGGGCCCATTTAAACCCAACATTAGATGGCACTTATACATTCCAAATCCATTTCCTCATGATAGTCAATGAGGTGAATCTGCGGCGTGGTGAACTACAAGCAAAACTGCAGAAAAAAGAAGAAGAAAAACACACGTCTTGTCTGACAGCTGCCAGCCCAGAAATACTTCTCTCACCTTGTCCGTTCGGCATTATGAACCAAAGCATTTATTTATTTGACCCCATTTGCAAGGGAAGACAAGGGACTTGGAATAAAAACAAAGGCAGCACACAAAGACAACAGTGATAAATAAATCAGCGCAAGCCGGAGGGTGGTCTTCAGACTTTATTACGCAGACCAACGTTTTGATCACAGAGACAAGATTTCAGGTCCAAAACTACACAGCAAAAGCCCCATAATCTGTTCAAAAAATATATATGTTACAGGAAAAAGTGTATCAAAAGGACACTTGATGGTTTTTGATAGGAATAACGGGTTGATGGGAAAAAGTAATGCAACACATCTGAACGTTAATTTTGGCACTTAATAAATAATAAATAACAGCTGGTGCCTCAACATAAAAAACAAGTTCAGTTGACTCATACTGGGCATCACTGTTTCTTTTCTTTTCTTTGGGGGTCACTTTGAATTGGGCATTTAGCTCATCCATTTGTGTTTCTGGCAGACTTCTTGTTAATGAACTGTACGCAACATTAGTTTGCTAAGTGGGAGACTGGCTCTTTCAGGGGTAGGGGTAGTAGGCATTTAAGAGAAATGTTCCGTCCACATGGACACTTTGGGAGTTTGCCTTTCCATAGAATGTCAACAAAGGCAAACACGGTTGAGATAGTGGCGGATCCGTACGAGGATATTCAAAGGCCAACACAAACAATACTGCAAAAAAGCCCACAAAGCTCTTGTCTATGAAGTGGGCACAGCATGGAGAAAGAATTCACATTTTCTCAGCCTGGCCTTCTCAGGATGAATGCAAGTTGTTCTCTGCAAACAGTTAATCAACCATCAAAAGGATGTTTCTTTTTTTCCTGTTTCTCAATTCTAGATTACTAAAAGGACTTGGGTGGAAATGAACAATCCGCCCTCTACGTATTTCTAAGTATTTCCCACACATCAAGAAATTCTAATCACATGTGAAAATGAATATAAAAAACCCAGACCAGATACATCTACATTTTGTTAAAGCAAATGAAACCAGCAATAGCCGGAACTGTCTTTGTTTCGATATAATAGTTCACTTGTTTGACTGGTAATCTTAAAATAATTTGATGCTTTATGTGTTTTTCAGTTTTCTTAAAAGACATTATGAGTGACTCACTCAAACATCACACATTCCTCTTATAGGTCAAAAATGAGGGACGTGATCTCTTGGCTGCCAGAACATTCTACCAGAGTACCAGAATGATATTTACTGACATTCACTATGGAAAACATTGAAATAAAAGGCAATTCAAGATTACATCATTTTCAGTCTCATGGTAAATTCCATTCTATCTGACATTCAGGTGCCAGAAGTCATTTTCAGTCTAGTTAACAACTGGTAGTGTAATGCTGCCTGCCTGCTGCGAGGCCCAGTACCACAGGGGATGCACACGACTCCAACTGAAGTGGGTGAAAAGTTGCGTGGTTGTCAAGACAAAAAGTAAGGGGTTCTTGATATAATGTTCAGTTTTTAGGAGAAGACCTCCACTGTTTTTTCTGCATAAAAGATAGCAACCATAATAATCTGATCAGAATGCCACTGTTTAGGGTTTTTCCATTTGGTACTACCAGGCCTTTAAGAAATTCGAGGGCAAACAATGGAGAAAACCCATGGAGAAAAACATGGTGATCAACATGCACATTTAATTTGGAGGCTTGGGCAAACCCATCTCTGACACCACTTATAGACTAGTTAAAGCAGCATATAAATATTCACAACCAACAGAAAAATATGTCATCTGTTGTCAGTTGTGTTCAAATCAGATGGGTTACATGAAAGCAACTTAGTGAATCGGAATGACAAATCAGGTGTGATGTGACACCCAACATCGCAGCTGAAGGAAGCCAAAGTCTTGAAACATGAGTCCGGTGCGACTGCCAAACTGTTCACTCTGCAGATACAATCTAGGAAAGTGACGGCCGATAAGCTTGTTTATACACACAATGTTGATGTAGTCCTCACTTCCATCTTGTGTTTCAAGTTCTTTTTTTATTACAATACAATTAAGGTAGATATTACACATCAGTTTTCATCGCACATGGCAAAAGTTATCTCTCCATGAGCACTGCTAAATCCATAATGCAGCAAAGCTACTTCTCAAATAAAACCTCTGGTCTGGTTAATCCACAGACAATGGGGAACTAGAAGCACAAAAGGTTAAAAGGTTGAAAGTACTTTGCATCATTTTATAGAATAATCCCAAACATTCCTCTGAAATACATGAGAGCCCAGATGAGTTGGGATCACATTAAAAAAAGACATGACTGGGTTTAAAGGGAACTTCATTGTAGCGAATTTATGTTTCACTGCTGTCCCATTATGCATTTATTGCGAAAAATACAAATTAATACATCACCTCTAAGCTTACAGTAGTCAACCTGCACTTGGTCTGTGGTACACTCTGTGCTATTGATAGAAAGGGGACAAGTATGGGGATGAAAATTAAATGTCAATCTTGTTACGGAAATGCCACTCAACAGTATATCACTTTGCCATTTTCATGATGGTACTGAAAGGCTCAGCCTCTCAGCTTGAGCAGCAAACCTTCATTTTATAGGAGCTTAAGATGAATAATTAATCACTTTGACAGGTATCACAAAGCGCGTAGGTCTTTTACTCACAATGGCTTCAAACAAGTCGTCTTGGATAAGGGCATCATTATTTATTAAACAACGTCTTGGCACGAAAAGATGAGGGATAAGACCACTTTTTCATTGGCCACAAAGGAAGTGGTCTATACAAATCTTCTGACTTTTATTGCTCCAAAACATCCCACTAGAGGTCATCTACATCTGCACATGTTTCAGCCTATTAGGATGTTAAGTATTTCACTCCCTCAGGAGGAATGCAGTGAACCATTCAGATCAAACAGCTTGGATGACAAAGTGTTTATTCCAAGTTACACAACAGAGACAGGAAGAAAAGTCCAGAGAGAGCACCTGCTGATCAGTTATAGATTAGTTTAGGTTATAAAGCTTTATGTCCTTGAATCTACAGTTCAACTATGTCAGCATTTGAATGGCACCTTCTGTTTGGTCGTTGAACTAGCGTTCAAGAATGTTCCTCTAAATATGAAGGAGCACGTTCAAAACACTGACCAGAGATGTATGTGTTTTTAGCTAAATAATACCAAACGAAATTTTCATTCATCGATTGCATTTTTTCACAGCATTTATTGCCATTGTCATGACATTACCTGTCAAACTGTTGTGCAACACAATACATAGTAAAGAAAATTAGAGCACAGCGACTACACAACAGTACAGTTACTGTCACATGTTGATCTCCTACCTTGGCACTGAAATCCTTGCTTTCCAAATCCCCTGCGAAGAAGAAAATATTATAAATTAATAGGCTACATTTGACAAACTTACATTTATGATGGAAATTGTGACTTGTGGCATGAAAAAACTTGATGACTGATTTCATTTAAGCCTCTTGAGAAATGTCTCCTTGATCAAATCCCTGAAACCTTTCATTGGTCTTCAAGAGAAAAAAAAATCTACCATGGATGCCTATTTTGAATTTCAAGAATTGAGAGAGGAATGTTTTGAAAATCTAAACAAGGTAGATTACATTTTTAATCTCAATTCATCACACTAAAACTGAGTCAACTAGCAATTAATGGCAAATGTGTTCTAAATATAACCTAAAGGAAGATTAAAACAGCAAGCGTGGGTAGTAATGCTATGCTTTTAACATGTTTGTGAACCTTTCAGACCCTCACAGGTTATGCTAAAGAATATTCTTGACAGTATCTGTTATGTCGGGCTGTTGTGGTCAACAAATCTCTGTATTGCTGTTCAGTCCAGTATGTGCTTGAAGGACCACGGAGAAAAGTGTAATTTAAAGTGAAACTAGATCGGGACCCTTTCTTCAGTGATTTGGGAGCCAGGTTCAGTTCTGACATTGGCCATAAGGGTTGCTGGTGTAGTGCTAGTGTAATGTTGCACTACATTGCAACATAAATGTTTAGGTGGTAAAAAAATATTGATAGTCTGAAAAGTATTGATACGCAAACGCTGCATCTGGATACGACTCCACCCACCAAACGCACTGACAGTAACAGGGACCCTGGTCATCATGACAAATTCCAGGAGGTTAGCAAAGCTCCCGTTCAACATTTACCTGACTGTATTGAACTGATAATTCAAATATGTTGTCTTCTGGCTTTCTCACAGAAAAGGCTGAAGCAGAGACTAATAAGTCACAACCAACTCGACCACTACTGTTTGGAAAACAAGGTCAATAAGATCCAAAGTCCTCTGAAGCTTTGAAAATAAACAAATATTTACTTTTTTTTAATTTACAAGCACGTGGAGCATGTGATTGTCTTGTTTACTGTTTTCCTTTTTGTGTCTCTCATTATTTGAATGTTTAATTTTACCTTTAGTTCTGTTTTGAGTAAATAATAATGCTGATGCCTTCTCAAGTGTTCTTTTCACCTTTCATCATGAAACATCAAACACTGATTTGAAAGCCATAAATCTAGTTGCTCACACACACATACACACCACCAAAACGCTCACAGATTATTTAGGCAAATCCTAATTAATAACGTTGATAATGTAGCATTATCTTTCAGCAGGTGCCATGGCAGGAAGTGAAGCTCCAGCGCTGACACTCAGCTACACAGTCGTACCGTAGCACTGCATGGAAACCTGGCCCTGGCTCAACAGTGGCTCTTCTCTACCTTTCTTGTTCTCTCCTGCCATTGTGTAGCTATTTCACATCTTCAAGAAACAATACTGAACATTCTTCTTCCATAAAAAGCCATTCTACAGATGTGTACCAGATGCTGGTTAGAATGTGTTCCGTCTTTCAGGTTTTCTTACATGACCAGTAGAGCAGCTCTCTCTGCTATCACAGGTTCTCACCACACAGAAACAGAGCCATAAGGTCAACAACTTTACTTCACCACCAGAGACGGAGATAAGAGTCTGGGAGCAGAGGTCACTCCTTGTCTACACTTCTTCAACACTTCCTCTTCCAAGAGGTTTACACTTAAATCAGGAATGTCGGATGTTCTCCGTCTTCTCTTGTCCACTCTCACTATCATGTCTCTGTTATTCGGAGGACCTGTTTGATCAAAAGAGACGGGCCAACAAAGACTTGCTACTCCGCAACAAATTCAGAATCTTCATCACAGCCATAGTCCTGGCTTCGGTGGGTTTTTAAACATAGAAGAGGAAAAAAAAGACAAAAAAACAAACTGGATTTATCAACTTTCGAAGATGGTAAGGACTCTGAAATGGCGTAAATAAGCCAACCGAGATGATGAATCTTAACTTTGAGTTACTTGCCATATTAAAAACATTCATTCCTGAACTTTTATTATTCAGTAAAACTGCCAATAGATAAGAGCATGTCTAGGCGTTTTGGCAGGAGTGAGCAGACTGGTGGTATTCTCACTCACACCGGCAGTCACAGCGTGGTTGTGAGTGAGACTTGTCTAGAAAAAAAAGTGAAACCACACTCCTAAACTAGCTGTCTAACTCGAATGAAATCATTTTCCAACTCATTTTCTAACCTAATAAAAATTCAATAACTGTGCTGCAACATTGCCTTCTGTTTTCAAAGTAACCACACATTACTGAAACAGCGACCATTTAGAATATCTGTACACTTTGTCTCATGTCCTGCTTTCAGGAACGGTTGCCATTTTTCATTGGCACCAACCGTGAGGAGTTATTGTACTGAGAAGCCTGCATATCCCATGGACCATGAGGCGAGGCCACAGTGGTTTGAGTGCTGTGTGTTTGCTGCAGAAGTGCTCTAGGGTAGGTGAGTGTAAAGCCCTGGTTCTCTTCTTTCAAACAGTTTTCTACAATGAATAAACTTTTGAGGAGTTTTAAATGTGTGTGTCAGATCAAGTTGCTAGTTAGGCGATATTGGGTAATTTAGTTTAGTTTAGGCCTCAGATGGAAGCATGCCGGATGTGGCACGGGAGCCGCCAATCTTCAACAATCTCAACTGCTCCTTAAAACTGACCAATCCCGTTCTTCTAAAACCCTCCTAACTATCCCAATGAGATAGACTAGATAAGGGCTATCAGCCAAACTATTTCTTCGGAAGGAAAGGTGGCGGTCAGAGAAATGGTCAGGGAGCGGACAGACATGAGAGGCATGAGTTAGTCAGACACTGCACATGCAGCAGTATTAGCAAAAGCGGCCAGCCTTCACAGGGAACCCAAAAATTGGGAGCTGTACTTGAGAGAGTACTTTACTGACTAATGTTTGCACAAGTTTATTGTTTTGTTCTGATTCTCAATTTTGCAGGGCCCTCACGATCAAAGCCAGGTTTAAGCCCAACACAACATCTTTCATGCTCAAAGCATTCTTCTCTTCTGGACTAAATAAAAGATGGACGACCAGTGGTGATCGTTTCTGAAGAGTCTACTACTCAATACTTTGACAAAAAAGATCCATCATGCTGGCCAATGTTAGCAAATGAGTGCAGTGGAACGGTAACTATGTCAACAAATATTTCAGCTGTTTATGAGTATGATTTGTGAGGCAGTTAAAAAATGGATATGGGCGGATGATCCATTCCCACACTGGACATTCATACAGTTTTTCCAGCCACTGAGTGCGTCATCCATGTTCGGCCTCTCTAACCGGTTGATATTCTTCTCTAACACTTAGCTGATGAGAGGAGCAGAAGGCGAAGAGAGCAGAGGATATGTAGAGCGAGTGTAAATGAGTGAAATTGAGAACTGAGAGCAATCACTGATGATCCAGTGCAAAGAGGTGCATGTGACCACGGGAGGCCGAATATTCATATTTTCAGGACTGTGAGAGGAAAATAGAACCCCGCAGAGAGAGCTGCAGTTCTGCAGGCAAGTCTACACGACACTGAGGATGGGTTCTATTGTGAACAGATAAGGGCACGGCCTGACTTTACAGACTCCACAAAAACGCTACTTTCTTGGTTGAAATTCAAGGACATTCTTTCCACTTATTTCAATCTCAATATAAAAAAAAGATACACAATACAGGACTGGCATTTTTGACCACGACTCAGGACAAGACATGTTTCTCTGATATTATCTCTTTTTCGCTGTTGTTAATTTAGGTTTACTGTGAAGGCCACACTGAGATGGAGTCGGTTCCGTCCACACAAGTTCTGTGTCAGAGAAATCAGGTCCAATAAGAGAATGCTACTTTCTCATATCCGGCCGGTCCACAACTAAAAGGTTGTGCTTTTGTTTCTTTACATGCATGTGTCATGACATCTTGTGTTTCTTTCCTACAAGAGCATAAACCGGTGACATGAACAGGTCTGGCATGTGAACTGCATTGTTTCTGTTTCGAGCATTCCTTGTGGCTTTGTCCAGACTCCTGAAACGGTTCCATTAATTTGTATATTATATTTTCAGTTTTTGAAAATAGCAAAACACAGGAACAGATAAGATGCACTTTTATGGGCAAGGCCAAAGAACCTTCGACAGGTCTCCATGCTTTCCTGGCTTGTACTCATGCACCGATTTTTTGGGGGCCGATACCTATTGCCGATATTTTTGAAAGTCCCAACACACCAACAGCTATTTTTACTGACTGTCTTTTCTTTTTTTCACAACTAAAATTTCACTTTTTTTAAACTTAATTACACAGACCATTCAAATATTACTTTACAACGCTGTATAGAAAACATAAGTAACAAAAGAAAGCGCTTTTCGTGTTTAATTGAAAAACGGTTTCATATAAGCTAAATAACTTTAATTCCCTTTTCAATGTACAGATCAAACCCACAGTGTAAACTTCACTCATCACTTTTTAAACAGCATAATTCTGCCTTTTTCTCAGACAGACTGCTCCTCTTTACATCGACATGTCCGGGGAACAAGTGTCTGGGGTTGAGGGGGACTATTAGTTGCTGAAAGCTCTGGTCATGACAACAAACACGTCTTCTCTTCCAAAACAATAAACTCCATTAGCCTTGGTTTCGCTAGCCACTGGTTTAATACTCCTTTTTTAGCCTCTTGGTAGCACTTGAATTCAGTGCAGTGATTTGAGCCCAAGTGCCTTGTTTTACTGCTGAAGTAGCATTAGAAAGAAGGAAAAAAGGTGAAAGAAGTCGACAATGCAACTTAACCAATGAATTTGCAGCCACCTCTACAATAAAATTCAATGACAAAAACGGAAAATAAACTGAGCGGTGGCAGAGTACATCTGTGGGGAAGTAACCATAACTTATACTTTTGTATCGTGACAACCTTACAAGAGTCATTGTTACATTGTCACACACTGAAAGATGGATGAATGTGACTTAGTAGGAAATAGCAAAGTTATGACAAACTTGGGGATTTTATTGAACATCTTATGTAAGTTCATTTGTGTTTCTCCATGCCCTGGGATCTACTGGAGGAACAGTTTTTTTTTCTCCTTAAATCACAGCCAAAGATTGCTATCCGGTTGTGCCAGGACGGGTTTAGCAGAAGCCTCTGCTGAGGAGAGTAATGTTTGGGATTGGTATCAGGTAGTAGGTCACAGGCCAAGCTGTAAAACTGCCAGGCTCATGAGCTATGGCAGAGATCACGCTGTCAGTGACAGTGAAGGACTGAATGTGAACTAACAGTATGTGGCTTTACTACTCACAATTCTGAGTCAAATGAGTCATACTGAGTGTCAACAGACTTCCTTACGTAAACACTGTCATAGATCACCATCACGATGACACAGTTGAAGCGTCGCCATGTTTTCCACAGAAACCAAAAACTTTGTCAAGAGAAATGGAGCCAGGAGTGGAAAAACAGGTCTGCAACTCTCTCCACTGCCGCATGTGTTTGACATTAAAAACAGGTGGATGGCTTTCAGATGGAAATGGTTTCGTGGCACTGAAGGTAACCTTAATAAACCTTGCAGTGGTCTGAGTATAAACCATCAGTTTCAGATGGTCCTCCAGAAGAAACGCTTTGGTTTAAAGGAAGGAAGATTCCTCACTCATTTCTGAAGGACACCCCACGATGAGTTGAATTACGGTGACGCAGGGAGGACTTCACTCCCTGCCCCCAAGATCACTTGTAAACTTAAAAACCTGCTGAGAGTGGAATGTTTCACAAGACAGTAAAACAGAAACACAATAGTGAGTTGGCTGTTGGCTGCATCATGTCTACGTGTTGGAGTGTGTTCTCATCACCGGAGACAAAATAAAAGACAGTTTGTTCTCCGTAGGCTTGAGTGTGATTCCTTCCCCTAAACATACTTGAAGATTCCATCAGCTGTAGGACCTATCCAGGGTGCCCCATGCCTGCCCCCCCAGGCAGGTGGGACAGGCTTCTCATAAAGGGGTTATGCAAAGAGAAATGAATGGATGAGTCCTCTGGAAGAGTTTACTGAAAACTCTACCAGAGAAAAAACAATTACAATTCCTGGAAACTGTCTCACATTCTTCCGTCGTTACTGCTCCATTCAATTGACTGAGGGTGTTTGCCAAGTAGAAAAACAGTGACTGACTCCTCCCATACGGAACTGTTGTGGCTACATTCTAAGTGAAGCAAAACGTGATGAATACGAAATAAAGCAGTGATTATTTTGGAAGCCAGAGCGGAGTGGAAAGTTGTGTAACAGCGTGGAGCAGCGTGTTCTCAACTTCTCTTGCTGTGCAACAGGCAGCAGCAGCAGCAGCAGTCGGTGGGTGGTGGTCGGTGTTCTTACCAGATGAAGTCCGTGCAGTGGCTGCAGAAAGTCGGCTGCTTGAAGAACCGGGCCGTGAACTTGTGGTTCTTCACTTCGTGGACGTTCTTTTGCCTCAAAGCGCCTTTGCGAGCAAACCTGTTGGCAACGTCCCCGTCTGGCGAATCGATCAAAGAAACATCTGCCATGCTTTAATTCTACTACAACGCGTCCTTCACAGGCTGCTTGGGTGTCTGTGGGCGTTTTCCAGTCGTCCGTGTGTCGGGGCGGCGGTCCACGGCGGAGACACTGTACTCACTGGCGTAGGGCTTCCCCCTGTCTGTGGACTCCACTGACAGCTCCAAGCACCGTCAATGTCCGCGGTCCAACTCGTGGCTCACTTCCGCTAAAGCTTCAAAATAAAAGTTGCTCGCTCTGTTTTTAATTGAACTCTTTCAAATTACAACATTTTGTAGCAATTGCCTTTGGACAGTATCTCGTTTTCCTTTGTGTTCTTGTTTACCATTAAACTCCACTCTCACTTTCTCTCTACATTCACAATATCATCAGCAAACATCATGGCCTTCCAAACCTCCATTGCTTCTTGCATGTTAATAAGAACTAGACTAGAATTAAAATAGACACACTGGAAAGCTCGTGATATTAATACGAGAGAGAGAGAGAAATAAACAGAGATTTTGTTTTTCAAACACACTTTATTTACATTTTAGTTATGTGACAATATGCATGAAGTGTGGAGTACAATTGTGGAATAAGGTCCCAATAATATCATGTAAGAAAAATGCTTAATGCAGGTCACAATTTCTAATATTGCACGAGAGAGAGAGAGAGAGAGAGAGAGAGAGAGACAGTATATGTGTCTGGAAATAGAACACAATAGAAAAGAAAATTTAAGTGCATTCCACAGCACAGTATATGATGTGATTATGTTCGGAAACACAATTATATTAAAATGCTATTAATAGTTATCATTTTTGTCACCAATATTTTCAATGATTAACTGACTGAAACTAACCTTGGCCTCCTCAACTCAACAGGGATTTTACTATTATTATGTCATGAAACAACTTTTGTTCATCGGTCACCTGTTAAATTTGTGTCAAAAATGCGAATGTATCTGCAGCCTTATTTGTGAATCTTGCAATCCTATTCTAGAATTTCTTTATAGTTTCAATTTTAGTTTCAGAATGATTCAGAATTGTCACAATGAGTCCGGGTTCCTGAAATGAAATTTTTTTTTTTTTGTTCTTTTCTTTTCTCCAGTCTAATGATTAATTACCATAAACTTGTTGTCCTCATGCAAAGTTTGATTTTGAATTGTTTCTTATTTGTAATTTTAAGTTAAGGGCACTTAGTAGTAGCTAATGTATTTATTTTGAAATCACTTCCTGGTTGTTGTGGTTTGTTTACTTTCGCGTGTATTGGCTTCGCTTCCTCGTTCTCCGTCTGATGTCACTGGTCTGTGGGTGAGAAGGACCCAGCCCCTGTCCCGGGTGAGAAAACCAGGACACAGGCGCCAGCCAGTGGCCAGGCCGAGTATCACTATTGGGAACATGCACGAGAGCAGGGAAGGTTCAGTTGGACTGCAATATAATAATGGTTATAACCCACGGAGAAAAATAGAACGGGATTTGATCAGGGGAAAGTAAAACACTATCTAAGTCCGCATCTAAGGACCCAGAGACGTGCAGGTCGGATCAGAGCCGACCCTTCTCATCCTGGACATGGACTGTTTGTTCCTCTTCCCTCTGGCAGGAGGCTACGGTCCATCCAGACCAGAACCTCCCGTCACAGGAACAGCTTCTTTCCCTCGGCTGTCAGACTGTTGAATTCATTATTTTATTTTATTTTATTTTATTTTTTCTGTCAGCAGTTAATTCCAAAACACGTTCCTAGTTGATTCTGTTTCTGATGGATGGAACACTTCTTGTTTGTTCTAATGTAACAACGATAGTCGATTCAGAAGTATTTTTAAACAGTATTTTAGAAAGATGGCCTGGTTATTTTAAAAGTATCTTGTTAGCCAGGAAACAGTGGACACTGGTTTATGATAAATGATATAATAATGTTTTGCTTCACTGCTGCACAGGCAGTGTGCCTGGAGGACAACTGTGATTTCAGCTTGTCAGAACATTTTAGGTCTTCAGCAGAGAAGCTGTGCATAAAACATAGTTTATTCTATCCAACAATTCAGCTCATGCGATGTCTAGTTTGTCTCCAGTATGAAAACAACGGATCCTGGACAAGGAAAATCTGGATGTGAATGATACCAGGGTTTCACGTTCAGCCGTGTGAAAGGTCACAAGCAGCTTGAGGTCCACAGAGCTCAGCAGGTATCAGAGAGCTTTGTTGAGAGTAAAAGTCCACGATCATAATCAATTTCTGACAGTAAAATGTCATTACACACTTATATTCATAGCTAGACATTGACTAATGATACAGTCAAATCTCGCCATGACCCTTCAAGGAGTTGACATGGACGCGAGCACCCATCTGCAATGATATTATGAGCCCATATATTCTGCTGTGACTTGTCAGCTGCAGCCTGATGTTGAACTTTTGGTAAATAGAGCAACTATGATCTTTGCACCAAATCAATACTGTTTCAGTCAGACTCCTGATTGGATGATTCCCCGAGCAGATCATTATTTATCTGGCTTCAGTACTGAGGGCAGTGTGGAGACTTCACTTTCAACATGACAGCGTTGAAACTGGCTTTGCTGCTCATAAGCCAAGTGGCTTTGTACGGGAGCGTGACATCCAAGAAAGGTAAAGAAGAGGGCCGCTTTCCTTTCCTTTTCCTTTGCTGCTGTCTTGGCATCGAGTTTAAAAGCGAATGTAATTCTATCAGAACAGGTATGTGAGGTAATGGTTAGCGCAGAAAGATCACTTGTTGGATTCCAGCTTGAGGCCACTCGTGGAGTGAACTTGTGGTCCTTTTGCAGAACTCTAGTTTTATTGGAATAACTTCACATTCCGACAGCATAAAATATGCTGACCCCTGTAATCCTCTGAAATATTGGATTTCTTCAATGCTAGTGATTGAAAAAAAGTCATTTAACTGTCCCAGAAACTTAAATTATACTGAACTAAGTACGGAAATATCTTTCAATGTTTTCATGTTTATTTTATTTCTGTATTATGGTGCTCCTATCTCCTGTTTATTGGATTAATGGAAAGACAAATTTAAACACATCTATGATGTAATGGAGACTAATATGAATCAATGTCTAAAAATAATTCAACACAATTTAATATTTGACACAAGAACGATCAAATTTAAGTTGAATCTGCAAACATTTATTCTACTTCTATCCTGAAAATTTCTTTCCATCAATCTCATTTACTCTTTTTCATCATGGATGGATCACGTTGTAACAGGGTGCTGCTGGGTTTATAGGCCCAAGAAATGTTCTCTGGTAAAGAAAGATTGTATATGAATGAATCTACCAAACCTACATTTTCAAATGAATCCAAATAAACACGCCAAATCCTCAGGAATGAAACAAATACAAAACAAACCAGTAATTTTCATTTATGCACATCACAAACGACTAAAAAGTGAAGGCTTTTTGACAGTCTACATTTTTCTCTCTGTCTCCAGTGTGTGGTCGCCCTCCTATCACAGATGGCATCGATGAGGTGAGACTGAAGCGAGTGTATGAGGTCGGGGAGGAGGTGACCCTCACATGTGAACAGGGGTACCTCCCCTCCACCACAACACCTCGGAGGATCACTTGCACCGGCACAGGAGACTGGACAGCATCAGATCTGCTCTGCACACGTCAGTATTAGCTCCAAAAAAATAAGGTTTTGATTATTGTTATACTTGTCCAAAGGCAGTCTGATAAACAATTCATCTCTCTGGTGCGAGGATGTTGGTGCTACTTGATGCTTGACATGTTTAATTTAATATCTTGTGATACTAGAAGTGAATTGTTTTATCTTCACCTCAGCAAAAATGTGTGCCATCCCTCGACCCCTGCAGCCCTTAGCAATGGGGAGGACGGAAGCCCCCTTCAAGAGCATTCTCAATTTCACCTGTGATGACGGGTAAGAAGCAAGAAAAGCAAAACACGATGTTCAATGCCATTTATCCCTCATTTGTTTTTTCACTGTGCTATTTGCACCAAGGTTTGTTTCACCAGTGGTGTCAGATAAGTGAGCGTGGATGAACCACCAAGGCTGTGCAGAGTTTTTTTTTTTGAAAGCAGACTCCCAGTAAGAGCCTGACAGAAACAGGAAATGTCGTGATTTAATGTCCGTAATGTCTTTTCAGATATGTAATGCAAGGAGCCAATGAAAGTCATTGCCAACATGATGGAACTTGGAGTCACACCCCGCCGCTCTGCAAAGGTAGTCAGAAGTGATTTGAGGTTTCATTGAATTAGTTGTTCAAGTCCAAAGATTTCAGAGACAGTGCCATCTAGTGGCATCTGAAAATCAGGACACTGTTTCATGACACCTCATCTACCCCACTATACTGTGTCATGAAACCGAGCCATTACTAGCAGTGCAGTTTAAAACTCAACAATAACTATGTTAAGGTTAGAAGGATGTTAAGGATGTGCGAAGACTAAATTACCGCTATGATTCTGCCTGCTAAAGCGGTGAACTGTCCGCTGCCGGCGCCCCCAAGAGACGGAAAAATAACCCATGACAAGACAGTCACCGGAAGCCACACTATTTATGGGCAAAGCTGGACGTACGAATGCAACCCACCAAAGGCCCCGAGCTTCGAAAGAGGATCCTGCAGGGCCGATGGAACTGTACCTGAGCCTCCAGTCTGCCGAGGTCAGCCGGTTTCATTTTCCCGCACCATTGAAATGTACCGGTGAATGATGTCAGATCAACGTTGCAGAGGTGAGCTGTCCAATCCCAACAAACATTCCAAATGGATTCATTACCTTTGCGGTGATGAGAACGCACAGCTACAAGGAGACGGTGAAGTATGGCTGCAACGAGAACTACGTTCTGGATGGGGAGGCTGAAAGGTTGTGCACAAACACAGGAAATTGGTCTGCTCCACCGGTCTGCAGAGGTGAATACATCGAGACTCTGTAACTGTAGAGCAGGACATTACCAGGGCGAACAATAGAGGAATGATTTCATTGTTGAACAAAGGGGAAGAAAGGCTAGTCAGGCTGACCGAGACATTCTCCCTCTCATGGGATTGGTACGCACCCCACAGTTAGGGCTTGTGATTTGAGGGACAGCAGCATGAAAATAGTCATGGTAAAACAAACCTAAAAATAAATTTGTCAGTTGGGGTGGACTGACAAGCCGTGTTGGATATTTCATTCCTGTAGTCAAGACCATGACAAGACCGAATCAAGACCACCGCATATACAGACCAATGAGGGGGTGAGATCAAAGTCAATACAAAATACATAGTTATAGTCTGACAGTCATATAGAAAGGCACTTTTATTCCTTACTGCAAAATAAACAGTGGTCATTTTTCCAAAATAAATCAAGGAATGAAATGCTTATCGCAGGAACTGGCTTGTTGTCTGTTCTGTTTGGTCTGGTTCAAAGTTGATATAGTGATCACTGAAATCACGGTCATTCCCCCTCAGCACCCTGCAAGGTCAACATCAAACGTGGTCGGATTTTCTACAACTCTAAGAAGCTCTGGATCGCAGACTTGAAACCCAACAGAGTTCTTCATGGGGAACATGTGGTCTTCTACTGCATGAACAAAGAAGACAGGTGTGGCTATCCTGTGGCCAGCACATGCCAAGATGGGACTCTGCCCATCCCACAATGCTTTGAAGGTGAGTGCTAAAAACGGTTGAGAACGCTGAGGTTTTCCAGGTCTATTTTTTCCATATTACTTTTTTTCTTTTTCTTTTTCAGAACCTGGAAAAGTGGAGTACACCCTGAGACCTAAATCCCTTCCATCAGAGATTGCGATGTGTCAGTCGACCGCCGTATAAAAACTCTTCATGCACCCTGGATCTGCTATCGATTGACTCAATTCAAATGTTGTGAATTTTCTGTGACTGTGAAAGTAATAAAGGAAGTTAAACTATCTAAGAAGGTACTGTCGCATACATTTTGATGAACAATCTTACTGAATGTATTTAAGCTGGTGGCGACGACATCCCAGAAGCAACATGGTTCACTGAGTCCCACAGTTGTTAGTAAAAGCAAATGTCAGCGAGCTGGTGAAGCAACAGCCAAATCTTGATGCTCACATTTCAGTTAAATGAGGAAGACATGGGCGTAAACCTGATTCAAATCGAATACTCAGCAGAATCCAAATTTGAAACATCAGTTCCTTGTTCGTATGAAGCAAATGAATACCTGTTAAACATTACAACTAATTTCCAGGAAAATTTCAATGAAAAAAATACAAAAAGAGGCAGCAGACGTGTACCGGCAGGCCAAGCGTGCCACTTGCCGTGCAGTCTTGGATGCAAAAACTCGGGTCTGGGAGGAGTTCGGAGAGGCCATGGAGGAGGACTATTGGTCAGCCTCGAAGAAATTCTGACAAACCGTCCATCGCCTCAGAAGGGGGAAGCAGTGCCTCACCAGTACTGTTTACAGCGCGGGGGGGAGACTGCTGACCTCGACTGGTGATGTTGTCGGGCGGTGGAAAGAATACTTCGAGGGTCTCCTCAATCCCGCCGTCACGTCTTCCATTCAGGAAGCAGGGACTGAGGACTCAGACGACTCTCTCATCACCCGGGCCGAAGTCACCGAGGTTGTTCGTAAGCTCCTCGGTGGTAGGGCCCCGGGGGTGGACGAGATCCGTCCTGAGTATCTGAAATCCCTGGATGTTGTAGGGCTGTCGTGGCTGACACGTCTCTGCAACATCGCGTGGCAGTCGAGGACAGTGCCTCTGGATTGGCAGACCGGGGTGGTGGTCCCCCTGTTTAAGAAGGGGGACCGGAGGGTGTGTTCCAACTACAGGGGGATCACACTCCTCAGCCTCCCTGGAAAGGTCTATTCCAGGGTACTAGAGAGGAGACTTCGGCCAATAGTCGAACCTCAGATCCAGGAGGAACAGTGTGGTTTTCGTCCCGGTTGTGGAACACTGGACCAGCTCTATACCCTCCATCGGGTGCTCGAGGGTTCATGGGAGTTCGCCCAACCAGTCCACATATGCTTTGTGGATTTGGAGAAGGCGTTCGACTGTGTCCCTCGCGATGTCCTGTGGGGGGTGCTCCGGGAATATGGAGTACGGGGCCCTCTGCTAGGGGCTGTCCGGTCCCTGTATGACCAGAGCAGGAGCATGGTTCGCATTGCCGGCAGTGAATCAGACCTGTTCCCGGTGCATGTTGGTCTCCGCCAGGGCTGCCCTTTGTCACCGGTTCTGTTCATCACTTTTATGGACAGAATTTCTAGGCGTAGCCAGGGGTCGGAGGGGATCCGGTTCGGGAACCACAGAATTTCATCTCTGCTATTTGCGGACGATGTTGTTCCGCTGGCCTCATCGGACCGGGACCTTCAGCATGCAATGGGGCGGTTCGCAGCCGAGTGTGAAGCGGCCAGGATAAGGATCAGCACCTCCAAGTCTGAGGCCATGGTTCTCGACCGGAATAAGGTGGTTTGCTCTCTCCAGGTCGGTGGAGAGTTCTTGCCCCAAGTGGTGGCGTTTAAGTATCTCGGGGTCTTGTTCTCGAGTGAGGGAAAAGGGGAGCGTGAGATTGATAGACGGGTTGGTGCAGCGGCAGCAGTGATGCGGTCGCTGTATCGGACCATCATGATGAAGAGGGAGCTGACTCACAAGACGAAGCTCTCAATTTACCGATCGATCTACGTTCCCACCCTCACCTATGGTCATGAGCTTTGGGTAATGACCGAAAGGATGAGATCGCGGATACAAGCGGCTGAGATTAGTTTCCTCCGCAGGGTGGCTGGGCGCACCCTTAGAGATAGGGTGAGGAGTTCGGTCATCCGGGAGGAGCTTGGGGTGGAGCCGCTGCTCCTCCACATCCAGAGGAACCAGTTGAGGTGGCTCGGGCATCTGATCCGGATGCTCCCCTGGACGCCTCCCTGGGGAGGTGTTCCGGGCATGTCCTACCGGGAGGAGACCCCGGGGAAGACCCAGGACTCGCTGGAGAGATTATGTCTCCGGTCTGGCCTGGGAATGCCTCGGGATCCCCCGGGAGGAGCTGGAGGAGGTTTGTGCGGACCGGGAAGTTTGGGCTTCCCTGCTCCGAATGCTGCCTCCGCAACCCGACCCCGGATAAGCGGTAGAAGAAGGTGAAGGTGAAGGTGAAAATACAAATTCATAAAATGTGTAATGTATTGAGATTAATAAAATTCAATATAAAAACATTCAGTGCAAAAAAAAAGTCAGCTGCACCCTCAAGGACTTAAGGAACTCGCACAATGATTCAGCCAGTGAGATGCTGAGATAACTGCTCTGAAATGTCAACTAATGCCAGTAATTGAGAGGTATTTCATGTATTAGGACAATACAAACGCTGCCATTGGTAACTGCCGCTCTCCCAGTACAGAGCTCTGTCATTGCACTGGCACAGGATCATAATCCCTACCAACTGAATTTATTTTCACTACTTTTTACACTGCTTTTTCTTTAGTTGTTTTTTAGCGTGATACGTCTTTTATTTTATTTTCCATGAAATATAATTTAACTCAGGTAAACTTCATGATGCAGAAATCATTTTCTTCATGTAAATTTGCTTCCATGTTACTGAAATCTGAATTTTTGAGAAGGAGGAAAAACATACCCTCATGGGCAGAGGTCAAATACAAAAGAAGCTAGACTTGTTACCAACTGTCTCACTCATTTGCTCTGCTTACATGTGAGTGGACGGTGAACTTATTCAGAAGAGGCAGAACACAAAAGCTTGGCATTTTCCTAATCATGTTCAAAGTGGCACCCAGAGCCCTTTAGTTGTACGGCCTTTACATTAAATGCCATATCGGCACTGTTGCCCAGAGATGTAGGCTACAGAGACGTAAAATGTAGCGTTGCGTTTTTGGGTGTGATAGCTGGTGGCAGCATTGTTGTCCTCTGACCAAATGAAGGCAGGAAAGTTGAATTAAAAGGCCAGGGGTGTTAGTGATTCTTGTCACTAAATACGAGACTACTAGCAAACTCAATGTCAAGAAAGTTTCTATTTAAAAATGTGTTTTAAAAAAAATCACAAGAAAAAAAGCAGAATAATTGCATGCATTTGAAGGGGTTTTACCGCATTGAAACGCTTATGCGAAACTATCTATACTACATAGGCATAGAAAGTGGCAAAGAAAACGTCTCTTCCTCTATGTTTCAGTTTGAAAGGGGATTTGTGCTTAAAGATTGTTCCCTTCTGAGAAATCTGTGGCAGAAGTTGAATGTTGCAATGCTTCATTTCCTGTTAGATGTTGCAATATTTAATACCATTCTTATCTGCTGCCTGTTGCAAAAGTACAAACAGCAGCAACCGAAAATACAAAGACTAAAAGACTGCCAATAGGCAAGGAGCATACGGACATTTCAACATGGAGTTTTGGGGGTTGATCCAGCACTTCTGTGTCTTTCTACTTGTTTCAGCTCAGGATTATGAACATAACGGTAATGGCTTCATTTGACTATGAGATAGTATTTTAAGCAGAACACACTTCAGATTGACGTCTGAAAATCGGCTTGTTGTGTCACAGCATACAGGCATAGTTGTTTGGATTGACCATTGCAGGTATGAGTAAATAAGGCTCGCTCTGATCGGTACCCGAAATGCTCAAGGTTTCCAATAACACAGCCTTGTTTTAGTGTGGGTCATCTCACTCCCACTGAAACATGAGCAAGATACACAGTCTGTTCACCATTGGACTTTAACTCTCTAATACGTTGAATAGGAATACATTTGAAAATGTAATGTGCTATGTTCCCAGCCGTATACTCAGACCGAAGTGGCTCTGCTCTGACTTGTTTTTAATGATCTAACTAGAGGGTCATCTTTATGGTTTTATGCATTGTTTTTGATTTGTGGATCATTTCGACTATCGATAATCTTCTAAAAGCTGGTCAAGTCGGTCAGATTTTACCGCAGTGTCCTCATTTTCTGAGACGGAACTCTCTCTCACCCTGTTTTTCAACCAGTGTTTTTCCTCAACAGTATGTGAGCAGCCAGAGATTCCACTTAATGCCGAGGTGGAGGCGCCGCAGAGGTTTTTCATTCCCGGAGCAGGGCTGGTTCTGTCCTGCAAAACGGGATACACCCAAGTGCTGGGTCCTCGTCGCATCGTCTGCAGTGCCTCTGGAACATGGTCTAAGACTAAACTCCAATGCAGGCGTGGGTCTGATTTGTTGCACCAAAAAGAAGTTTAAAATAATCCAGCAGTGTAAAAATACCCTTTAAATAAACAAATAAAAAAACATTTTTTTTTTCGAATTACCAATTTAACAAATGCTATCCAGTTTTTACATACATGGTGCTGCTAGTATAACATAGCTAAACATGCATGAAATGTCATATAAGCTGTCAATGTACATTAAAAGAGCATGGTATCAAGAGGTTGGACATTTGAGTCCAATTTGAGGAACCCCTCAGTTTGGGCCCCTCCTGGATTGTGCCAAAAGCAATGTTTCTGACGTAACCCATGCAATATTCTCTCTTATAGCCATTGTATGTCCTTATCATGGGGACTTGTCGAACGGACATGTGTACTATGAGGGTAACACATACCAAAGTACAGTGAACTACACCTGCAATGAAGGGTAAAGAAGATCTTAGAAGTGGTTTAGTGAGGGAAACCTGTAAACAAGCTGGTTATTGAATATCAATGGTTGTGCAGGCACATTTTACTTGGAGACGACGGTGCAGTTTGTCTGGCTAATGGATCCTGGAGCACATCTGTACCTGAGTGCAAGCGTAAGTAATTCAGTAGTACCTATGTAACACATAATGAAGAGCAGCATGAAAGATCTGAACGTTGTTGTTTTGCGTTTTTCCTGCATTAGGAAAGTAAATGTATTGTCTTGTAAAAGCAAGAATGCCTCATTTGCTGAGCTAAATCATTCAGTAAATACTCCTTTATTTCCTTTAAGTGAAATGATAGGGAGAAAATCATTGACTGAAATGTTGTACAACTACAGAACATTCAGACCCCTTGTTGGTTTCATAGTGATCCCATTTCTGCATGCTCAAACCACCAAATACTACTGTTAACAACAGGAAACCTGGAGTATTCTATGATCTAGCGAAAAAAATTCAACTTGTGTCTCTTCTTGTAGCCGTGTCCTGTGGGCTCGCCCCAATTCCACGGTTCGGGATGATCATTTACGACAGAGCGGTCAAAGATGACGTAACTCCATATGGCACCAGGGTTACGTACCAATGTTTGCCTCCATATGCTGTCTTTGGTAACACAAAAGCACACTGCACTGCCCAGGGGTTCTGGACTGAGACCCCCGAATGTCGAGGTATGCTGCTAAAGAGTTGTGTGGGGAGTGTTTTTAGCTGTATAATAAAGTGTTATTAGATGCAAGTTCATTTCACTTCTGTTTTCACTGCTGAGACTTGTGAACAGACAGGAAGGATTTGGGAATTTCCTTCTCCCATTCCTCCTTCTTTCCAAAAACATACAGTAAATGATGACTACATTTTTTTGAGAGTGTCAGTGGTTGTCTATAATTGCCCTCGAATATTAAAATACAAATGAATCTTGAGCCAGATTATATCTAACTATCCTTAGATGGATAATTGTTGATTTATAAAGACGAATGATGGCAAATGCCTACTTAATGAAGACCTCAATCCTGACTTGACAGTGGTGACCTGCCCTCCTCCACCGCCCATTGACAAAGGATATGTGCTGGACAACGACATCAAAGACTATTTCTTCATGGATACGGTAGGGTACGACTGCTTTGGGGATTATGTCCTGGAAGGCAGCCACCGGATTACGTGCCAGAAAAACGGACAATGGTCACAAAAGCCATCCTGCAAAGGTAGCAGTTGTTGTTGATGGCTCTGTCCACAAATATTGATGCCTTCTCAACGCATTCCTTGCAGCTCCTTGCGAAGTTGGAATCGCAAGAGGACGGATATTATATAAAGAAAAAAAGATCTGGATTGAAGATCTGAAGCCCAACATGGTGGCGCACATGGACCTAGTGTCGGTGTACTGCATGGACCAGGCCAGGAAGTGTGGATATGCAGTTCCAAGTCAGTGCATTGATGGGACTCTCATCATTCCTGGCTGCTTCCGAGGTGAACCTTCTGTTAACAGCATGGCTTCCCCAATAAGTTATTTACAATGCACATAAGACAAGCCTGACATGACGTGTCTGTATTAACTAATCGTCTGATCTTGCTCTGTTCTAGAACCCAGTATAATGCAATACCATTTCCAAGCATCCCTCCCATCTGAAATCCAACAATGCTGAAGAAACAGGACATCACTTCTTTTGTTGATATTGGATTGCAATAAAATAGATCTAACCTGAGGATTTATGGAAGATTTATTTGTACTGTTTTCCTTACACATGTTCATTGATTAAATATTATGTGGAACTGATCCCTGGTTATATCTGACTCATCTACTCTGTCTAGCTATGAGCTGTATCGCATTTAGAAAAAAAAAAGAAGAAATAAAAAAATTATATATATATGTTATGTTAATATGTTAATTGTGATGCATGAAATGCTGCAAAGATGACCTTCCGGCATAGAGCGCCATCAAGTGACCAAAGTAACCTAACATCTGTAGCGGCGTGGGGAGTTCAGCAGCGCATGCGCGTTTCTGAGGGGAAACGTTCTTCAGGACTACGTTAAAGTCATCTTTCGTTCACTGTGAAATCAACAATGAAACGTTCGCATTCGTGGAACTGACGTTACAATAGGTAACTCGGCATTTCTTGGATTTCATTTTTTTAAAACAGGATATTGATCATTGATATTCTATATTTATTTCAAATGTGTTGATATATTTTAGAATTTCACGTTCCGAGCATGAATGGGTTGATCACTTTCCTATGTATTAAATATTTTACACACTTATTGTAATGATACATTTGACTGGTACAATGAAACGAATGGAGAGAGCAGTTTTGAACATTTGTAATAACAATGAGTCCGTTCGGTCAGACCAGTACAGTAGCACGGGCTCCGAGTCTTTTCGTAATATCGCGAGATTCGCGAATCGACGCTCTCTTCACGTCCAGCATGGCGGCCTTGTACGAAGGCTACACGTTGTGTGGACTTGTTCCATCTCGTAGTCAGTCACTTTCTGGCATTCAGGGGATTGAAATAGAGCGAGACAACGATCATGTTATCGTCACTGACTCGACTCGATCTGTCACCCTCTACAAGGTACCGTGTCTCCGGTTTTACCTGAGTCTCCTGACAGGGGCCACAGACCACTACCACCTTAACGACTCGTGTTAGCGAGTTGGTTCAGTCTTGATAATAATAAACATTCTCGTGCATTATGATTAGGACCAACACACACGCGGAGCCTAAAGTCTGCTAGAACACATTTCACTGTATGGATTCAGGTTAACCTTTTAAAAGTGTGTATGTGTAATTGCACAGACGCGCTAGCTAGCATTAGCGAAAAAAACTACCGAAATAAGAGCGATCGCTAATGTTGTGTTGCTCACCATATGAGTTACTTCTTTGCACGTGACCACGCAATGCAATTTGCGCGATTTCATCTGGTATATTGTTTCGCCTTTGTTAGCTCATCTGTTCGCCTATTGAACATGCAGACAATGGTAAATGGTTCATATGACAAAAACAATTGTGTAAATATTTAGGACACTAAAAGGATGACAAGCTAATGTCAATTGGAGTTGTTGATCATCACTGCTCAGATTCCTATTAGTTAAGATTAGATTACATGTAGTGTTTTTGTTTGATTTTGGGCTGACATGAAAAAATAAAACTTGTATTTCCATGAGCTCACATGGACACAAATTTCTGCTGATGCCTGATCTTAATTTCCACAGCAGCGCAGTATTTATACCATGATCTGTGAGACCAAGTGCCCAGTGATGTTTATCAAGTGCTTGTTTTTGTTTCTCTTGAAGGTGTCAGACCAGAAACCTCTTGGCAGCTGGACTGTGAAGCAAGGGCAGAGTTTAACTTGTCCAGCAGTTTACAACTCAGAGTCCAAGGAATATGTGGCTGTTACAGACAAAAAGGTTAGTCTTTATTAGTAAATGAAAAAAAGAACTAATGTTATTTTCTTGGCTAAATTGGAATACATTTTATTACGTATTAGAATCTAAAGAATCTGATCTAAATAACCATTGTCTGTTTTAAAGGTTATCAGGATATGGAAGGATGAAGACATGCTCCTTGATAAGACTTTTAAAGCAACAGTAAGTGTGAATGAAAACATGTTTTTGGGTGCTATAAATTAAGTCTAATCATGAATGTGACTTATTTCATTATTATATTGGCAGGCTGTTTAAGAAGATAGTAGAATCTTCTACTCGGCATCATTACTATTTACAGCGGTCGGAACTACGCTGTATAATCATCTAATTTTACATTCGTATCATACTTACTCAAGAAAATAAATCTTGATTTTAGTCAAGATACATATCTTCACAAGACACACACTCCCAGCTTCCGCTTGTGTAATTTCTGCTGAATTAAATATTTTAAATTTTGCAGGTGTCTTCTGATATCTGGCGCCTCCATTGTGGTTGTGGAATGGAGCCAGTTGTCCTATTCCAAAATGGAGCCGTAAGACTACTTGATGCTCTCCTAACTGCACCTCAACAGACCATAGAAGACGTCTTCACTCCGGAGGAGACCATCAGGTTGGCAACACTCAACAAAACAGTCAGTGTCGATCTGGAATTGTTGGTTCTGTGCTAATTTGTAAGAATAAGACAATATAAGTGTAAACAAGGATTTCTATCGCAGTGCATGTACAATGCATAATGCTAAACAATATTAAATTTGTAATTGTAGGACACTCTCTGACTCTTTCTCCTGTCCATTATCTGTGCCTTTCTTCTTTTTTCATATTTATTTCCTCTCAGGTGGAGCACCAACATAGTAGCTGAGACACAACAGTTTGTCATCTTCACGACTGAGCAGGTAGCTATTTACTTATCACTTCATTACTTACTGTATTTGTTTAAATATCGTCTTTGTGCATCTATGTCTTTCCACAGAAGGGAGATCATTTTGTCTACCTACAGAGACTGAATCTCAATGATCTTCAGCGGTACAGGCTGGAGAGAGAGGAGCCAGGGCTTTCTCCGCTCAGCTTTTCAGCCTGCTGCAAGGATCAGCACGTTTACCTTCTTTGTCTATGTGAGTACCATGTTCTATATAAGCAGCCAGGCTTTATAATGTCCATCAGATATTGTTATCCAACACACGTAAATGTAACTTTATCCATTCACTCAACACATTCTGTTTCTGTGGTGTAGATCCAAATGGTAATCTGTATCAGAGCGTCATCCCTGTGCGGAGTCAGGGATCCGATGAAGCCACTCATGCTCTTCCCCGGAATTTGCTTCTAAAGCTTCCCGTCAATGAGGGTTTTTTGGAGGCAGCATCAGTTAAGATCCTGGACGAAGCTCACATCGCTGTAGTTGGCGTACCACACCCCTCTGCAGGAGCTGGAAAGGGTAAATTGTGAATGTATTCCTACCTTTGCCATTGTTCAAGTGTCTTATTTTCTCATGTAATGCTCTGTGTAATCCGATGAATTGAATTGTCATTCCCTGCCAGACTTTCTCTGCATTTGGAACACAAATTTCCAGACACTTCAAGCTGGAAAAGAAATGGCCGGAAAAATCTATGGGCAGGTATAGAAAGGTCTTACCATTTATCAGGTCTTATCGGTTTAGCATTTTGCATCCAAAACAGATCACATCCCCAACCAGCTTGGTCTGTTGTTTGAATCTGTTTTGCTGAAAAGAATGTCCTGTTTTGTAATTTTCTTGGCCAAGGTTCCCTCTCCTCCCAGTTCTTGAGTGCTGATGGAGGACAGTATAACCGTGGTAGAGCGATGATTCTGCTTGTGACTGTGAAAAGGCTACCTATCCCTTCTCATTGTCTCAACAGCAGTATACAAGTGTACACTTTGATTGTGTTCCATATGCATCTTATTTTCAACAGCATTTTTTTTCTCATAAAGTTGTGGAGTTATTCCAACAAGTTCTTCATTCCTCATGGTAAAACCCTGTCGGTGATCCCGTACGAGTGCACCAAGTCCTCCCTGGCATCGGCACTGGGGAAATTAAGTCAGGCCAAGACAGAAGGTAAATTTAAATCCTGTCCAAACAAGCAATACTCCGCCTTTTTCCACTGCTGCCCCTTGTGTGTTCAGTCTCATCGATATGTTTTCTTTAGGATCTAAAGCTCCGGCCTCTATTCCGTCATGGAACACCATTCTTCATGGAGAAGTGACTCCACCACCAATAGCTATACAGACACGTGAAACGGTAACGCTAAAGAATGCTCTGATTACATTGTAATATAAATGTAGAGTATTCATATGCTAACATTATTTATTCATGTCACTACTAGTTAAGCCAGAAGCATCAGTGGAAAGGCAGGATGCATTGAATCTTCTTTTGAATTTTCTAAATTGTGTGAATCCGAACGAAACTGAATCTACATTCAGTCTAGCGCTGCAGGGATTGGTCATGTGTGATCTGATGGGTGGAGAGTTCAAGTTTATGATTGAAAAACAAAAAGCGTTGCTGTCTGCACAGAATGAAGTGATGAACAAACCAAAGAGTTTGTTCATCACTGGAGCGCTTCCTCCCTGATGTTTGCTGATGTGATGCTGATGTGTACAGGTTCAACTTCATCCTGGTTTCAGACTTTAGGCTTTTTAATTGTGATTGTAATTGTGATCAGAAAGCCTCTGTCAATCATCATCATCATCATCATCAGCCTAATAATAATATCTCCCAGCATATGATTTGTTTCTCCATATGACACCAACTAAGTATAAAGTTAATCCTAAAATCTTTAAAATGCTTTTCTTTTCCTGAAAGATGTTGTTGGAAAATCTTCCAATTTAATGAGATGCCACTTAAAATAGAATATGTTGTATCTTATTCAAAGCTGTCATCTATGAAGAGTCATGTTCATCGTGATGCCTGGTCTTTTCTCCCATGGGAAAGTTTTATTTCCCTAGTGGTGATTAATGCCTATTTCCAAAGTTATTTCAAAACATTACACTATATCATCACTAATCTTTTGCAGAGAACGCAACGCAAAAGTCAGTCGGCGGCCAGATTAACGCTGGATCAGATTCTGGAGCTCACCAAGGTGAAGACAGTGGCTCACTGAAATGAAATGAAATGAAATATTGTTGAATCGGAACTTCTAAAATCTCCTTTGTCACTGCAGTCGGCTTCTGTGGAGGAGGTGCAGAAAGCAGTAGATGGTTTCCTTTCCAGAGCATACATCCAGGATTTGCAGTCTTCAGTGGGACAGCTGGCATCATCTATAGTGTCTCGTAGTTTGGACGAGTCGTCCTTCTACCCTGCTGGCACGCTGGCGCAGCTCGTACGCACACAGTGTCTCTTCCACAGGTCTGTCTGAGAATTTCTGCCTGAATGGTTTCCTGTGAAAATCATGTTGCATCACAGGCATACAGCAGCAGCTTCTGAGCTTGTCTTGGATTGATTTCTGTTTGTTGTGGCCTCCTGCAGTGGCTGTCCGAACCTCGTGCTGCTGGCTCTGGAGAAGAAAGATTACTTCCTCTGTCAACTCTGCCTGCAGTTTTTCCAAGATATACCAGAAGCCGTCACCTGCACCTGTCTCAGAGCCTTCATTGGGTAAAGTGTGGAGTGTTTCCAGAACACCGAGTTTCAGTTTGTGTGTGTGGCTAATTCAGAAATGGTCTCTCCTGAACCTGCTCTGCAGCATGTCGGACACCGAGGCCAAGCAGGCAAACCTGGATGAAGGGAGCATCTCTTTCATGGAATCGCTGACCTCCTTGGAGCCGGACCAGGCTGATCTGCAGAATGGTTTTAGCGTGACGACTGTTGAGGACTCCATGGATCAAAACAGCGCAGCGGACTCTGACCGGAAGACCTCACAAGTAGATGACAACAGCAAGTCTTTGTGTTTTCAGAAACCAGTGTGTCCAGTGGGAATACACAAAGCTGCTCTGTTGTATCCTTCTCAATGTTTAAAATGTGGTTACGTCATTGTGTTATGCCCTCTCCAGCAAGGCCTTTTAATTTGATTTTGGATGCAGGACCTTTTTCAGAACATGTTTCTTTCACTCAGTCCGCTCAGAAATGAGATCCTGATGACAGCATACAGTGACAGTTTCCTCCTCCCTCATTTAAAAGACCTCTCATCTCAACATGTCATTGTAAGTTGAGTAATGTAATTGATTTTTCAGTATTATTAGTATTTACTCATTCTCTTCCAAACAGCTTTTTCTCCAGTATCTCCAGTTCCTCTATCTGAGGTACTCTCAGGATGCTGTGCCCCAAGATCTAGGATTTAGGTCACCCACCCTGCCACAGGTCTGTAGGAACATGTGAAGGATCGAGGGATGTGTTTTCCATGGTTTATAGTCTGATCATGTTGTCTTTTGATACAAACTGGTGCATCTATCTGACTCGCTTCATTTCCCAATTGTTGATATGCCAAAACCTCTGGTCTTATTTTTCTGCATAGATCATGGATTGGGTGTGTTTGCTGTTGGACTCCCATTTCACAGTTCTGGTGATGAGCCCAGAAGTCAAAGACCTTCTCATACGCCTCAAAAGCTACGTTCAGTCCCAGGTGCGCCCCTCATCTTTCTGTTGACTCTGTTAATGAGACGGGCCAGTTGGGAAGTAATACAACCAAAGATAGTCGGAGTGCTCTTCAAAATGTGAATTAAAAGCATCATGCAGTGATTCGTAGATCATGTAGAATATCAGCTCCTATTGACTGTGAAGGCCGCAACAATTCTCAAAACATTGGACCACTAGCAACACCTAAGTGTCAGAAACTCAAGTGTTTATATGCAGACGTTACAAACATTGTCTACAAAAAAATCACTTTTTTTGGGAGGAATTGCGAGGACTTGGAAGTAGTGATGGTTTTATATTATTGTCCTGATTTTCAGAGGCCACCAGAGGGCAATGTCTACTGTAAATAATTTGGACTTGAACTACCAATTCAATGGCTCTCATCTTTTCTAAACCAAGCGCTCCATAAATCTAGTATTTCTAAAATTATTTTAGTTGAATTTGTATTTCAGTGAATGTGTTATTTAGTTTGTTTGCTCATTCACTTTAAAATGTTCTGCTTAGATGTTTGAATGTCAAACTTGTTGAACAGAAAGTTGTTTGATCTTGATAGTGTTTTATTTTTCCGCAGGTGAAATTGTATTCCGAGCTGGGCAAGATTGAAAGCAGCCTCAAAGAGCTTGATAAAATGAAGACAAATAAGGATGCCGGACTGTATTCCATTGAAATTATTGAGCTGTTCTGAATTGTCGAGCATGTTGAGCAATCGATTCAATTTCATGAGGATACTGTTTCTATTTTTGCCACCTGAATCTGTTTTGCAACGAGGCGAAACATTTGAACAGAAGCTGTTGAAAAGTTTTGTACGTTTATGAACTGCCATTGGTGGATGATTTTATATATTAAAAAGTTCTGTTCCATTTGAGAGTGACTTGTCGGGGTTCATTTCACCCCTATTATAAATAACTTCAACAAGTAATGCTGTCCATTTTGTTGACTTGGTCTTCTTAATTCTTGATCATTACAAACAGTCCAAGCTATTGTGAAGCATTCCATTTACCCTGATCGATTGCTGTCTGCACTCTGTTTGTGGATGGATGGCTAAGACAAAGGACATCACCGAGGACCTGTAGCTGCACACAAGTAAGGAAAAGGCTATAAGGTGCTAACATTAAAAAACAAAAATCCTAGATGATCTGCTCAATGGAAAACCTTAGAGCGTCAGTGCCAGAGGAAGCCAAGAGTGACACCTGTGCTGGCCAGGGTGAGTGAGACAGGTGAAAGAGGGGATCACCTCCAGGCCATTCAGGTGAACCTGGTCTCTGCCTGTGGCAGCATTTCTCGTCCACTCTTGTATAGTCAGATGAACCAGAAATTGAAATTTCCCCCAGGCACCAGTGGGCATTTCCAATGACCCAAAACACACCACAATACTGGTAAAGAAATGGCTGGTGGACAAAAATTTGCGATGGCCCAGCCTGAGACCTGACCAATTGAGCTCCAATCCAATTGAGAAGCTGTGGAGGGAGCTAAAGATCATGGGTAATGACACGGAGACCCTCCAACCTGAAAGAGTTGAAGCTCATTGCTAAAGATGACTGGGCAAAAATACCTGAGGTGACATCCAAAAAGTTAGTCGGCAATTTATGTTTGATAGTTCTAATAGCCAATGAAGACTTTTCTATTGATTATTGAGACAATTTTAGACATGTCACTTTTTAGTTCAATGAACATAAGAGATGCATTTTTACCCATATTATTCATATGGGGGTATGAATCATTTTGGGCTTGACTACATATGACTGCATATATTAATAGCTGAACATAGTTTGAAGACTTCTGTTATTTAAACTACGTTTGTGTATATATTTGTGCCGTTGCCGTCATCACTTGGTTTAAATATAGATTCTAGTCCACATAATTATTACGCAAGCTTTTATAAATCGGTGCAGCTCATTGAAGCTGAATCTGTCCCATGCAATGAGGAAAAAAAAAATCGAAAAGTTCGTTGTCGGCAGGATTCGAACCTGCGCGGGAAGATCCCAATGGATTTCTAGTCCATCGCCTTAACCACTCGGCCACGACAACCTGCGATACATAGGGTATCGAGTGTCGTTTATAAACGTAGTCAGTGGTCGTGTTTAGTTCAGCGTCTTTGTATAGTACAGGTATATGATTTTTTTCTATAAAGCGCTTTGGTTCGAATCAGGCATAAGTTGCGACGCTAGAAAGATCTTCAGTCGCAGTTCCGAAAAGGGGTTAGTGGTAATACCACCCTTGTCTTTACTGTGAGGCGAAGGCCATAGTTTGGTCAGAAGAATGGTGAGATTAGACGTGTCTTTGTGGTCAAATGGTGCATTGGACGGATCGAAATGCTATAAAGACCACGTCTGTTGTGTATTCGCGTAATTCTAGCATGGTTTTTGATTCTAACTTGGAATAATAAGACACGTGACCATGTGTTAACTTCAGGCATGTTGCCGCAGTTAAAAACGGAAAAGGAACTTCCTGAAGTGTCTTTTACGGAGGCTGGCAAGGATTTTTGTGTCACGAATCAAGTTTATATTTGGTACATAAAGACATTTAAAACTACTTCTTCTTCTTAATTGTTGTATAAGTTAAATATTCTCTAAATATGTGAAGATGATGTGAAACTGTCAAAAATGAATTTCTTTATTTTGAAGGTTTAACTACAGCGCTTCCGTATTTACTTGGCGCTCAATGGTGGACTTGATGTGGGTTTCGGGCCTGCTGTGTTTTCAACTGAGGGGGAGCCGAGAGGAAAAAATGGCGTCTGCAGGCGACCCAGAGCGGGACACCGGCCATTCAGTTTGAGCTTTCCGCCAATACATTAAAACCAGGGTGAGGTGGGGAGCTATCGGGGTCCCTCACCTGGCATTCTGGTTTTACAAAAACACGCTTTTGGCCGCCGTGTGGCCTTCCACGGCAGCGAGATTGAAGCGGAACAGCAGCGGCTCTCTCCTACAATGAGGAGCAGAAGAGGAAGGCCGCCCAAACCTGCGGCTGTGATGCGGGAAGGTTCTCCCGGACCTGTCCGCGGCTCTCGCGGCGGCAGAAGCAGAGGGATGCGCGGACGGGGTCGAGGCAGGGGTCGGGTACGTGGACGCGGAGTCAGTGATGGCGGTTGCACCGCTGGTTTAACCGACGTGGACACTGAAATATCCGGTCAAGAGAACTTTCAATCGCACCGCGGCCGCAAGAAACTTGGCTCCGCCGGCACCGACGTTTCACGGGGCAGGGGAGGCAGAGGTAGAGGCAGGGGGTCGAGAGGCGGCCGCGGGGCTAGAGGCGGAGTGAGGCGGCCTCAAACGAAGGTGGTTTACGACGACAACAGCGACGACGAGGAGGAGGACAATATAAGCTACAGATCCGAAGAAGATGAAATGCTCAACGACAACCCTTCGTCGGAGCTGGAAGAAGAAGAGGAGGAGGCCCCGGAGCATGATTCTGATTTTCTGGATGAATTACCAGATGAGGATGATGTCAGCTACTGCACCGACAGTAGTTTCAGGAGCCACAGCACGCACGACAGCACCCCAGGTACGCGCTCCCACCACAGTGTCGGCTTGAACCCGAGGAGGCTCGCGGTGACCTCAAGTGTGCACAGTATTTACAGCCTTCTAAAAAGCGATCAGCATTGTTCAAAATGGAGCTGAGAAACGGGCCTTTGTTTACTGTGCCACTACGAGCCCCATGCTTCAGCACGATCCGAGTTTCCCACACATTCAGCACATTTTTGTCATCACCCTCTTACCGGCACCTTTCACGTTTTTTTCTGACAAGAATGTACTTATTTTTTATATATTTAAATGCCATTGACTCCATTAGCACCAACAGTTGTGATGTTTATTATGAATAGTAATTCACTAATTCAATTTGCATCGTTCAAACTGACAACTTTCCCTGAACATTTACGACCGTTATTTGTTGATTTTATTATTTAGTGTATCTGTGTGTGTTGACGTCTGAGAAACGCGTGAGGTAAGGCTCTTATATGACTTTGACAGCTCATTGTTTTGAAGTGACGCGCTCTTTTTCCCTTTGCCACGAGCCAGTCTGCATCATTTCCATAGCAACCACTTGTTGATAAGGTGGGCTCATGTTCTGAATTCCTATAAACGACCTCTTGGCTCAATTTTTTATCAGATTAATACCCATTTTAATATATTGGTTATTATTGGTAAACACTGGTGTCCAACGTATTTCTCAAATTAAGCGTTTGGGATGAAAATACATAAGATCTGGGCAAAATGAAAATTCCCCCCACACAATTGTGGGACTTTTTCACGCCTGGGCATCTAGGTTTGCCTTTGAAGTTTGGCCAAAATGAAAGTACATTTCCATTCTGCTCTTGGATTGGACATCAGTGAACAGTCATTCCTATCTTGGGTTGATCATCATTATATAATACAGTCAATTGACCACCACGGTTGTTTAAGTACATGCTCAATAATGCACATTTCTATTTCCTTGCTTAAATTTATATTGTGGGAAGTAAACACCACCCCAACGGTACTATTTTCAACCCACTGGGTGGTAGGATTGCACTTTCATTCATTTGTTTATTTTGTTTTTGATTGCTGCTGCTGTAGATTATGTATTATTTCATTTGTCATTTCAGTTGTACTTACACACTTTCTTTCAAGTGTGCATTGATCATGTTTCTGACCCTGTAGATTGCTATCTCTCGGTTTCGTAGTGTAAAAATATGCCGTCTAATTTGGTCCCATCAAGCCACCAAAACTGGGCCAAAACCTATGACCTGAAATGGAACCCTTTGTTTTCGACCTTGATATTGGTTGACCTCAACATTTACTGGGTATCAACAAATAGTACACCTCAAGATCATCTTTTGAACATGTGTCCTGTGTATGTACCTCTCATGGCCGCCGCTTTATTTAGTCGCATCTCTGGATAATACCATGTTTTCCCTTTTTTGAGATTGTGTTCATAGTGATTTTTCTCTTCCCCTCTCTGCTTTTCCAGGTAAAAGAAAACATCGCTCAGTGCGGCCACCTACTCCTATTTTCGAGACAAAGGACATTCCCCCCTTGGAGCTTCCAAAATCCTCGGAGGACCTCCTGATTCCTACCTCACAGCTCCTCAATGTGTCTGCTATCTATGAGGTTCTCAGAAACTTTCGCTCTGTGCTGCGGCTCTCTCCTTTCCGTTTTGAGGATTTCTGTGCCGCGCTGGCGAGTCAAGAACAATGCCTGCTGCTGGCAGAGACCCACGTAACACTGCTCAAAGCCATCCTCAGAGAGGAGGATACTTCCAACACCACGTTCGGCCCAGCTGACGTCAAGGACTCAGTCAATTCCACCTTGTATTTCGTGGATGGTATGACGTGGCCCGAGGTGGTGCGGGCTTATTGTGAGAGCGACCCAGAGTTCCGGCACATTCTGTCTTTCCAGGAGGGCGAGGATTATCCTTTTGAACCACTGGACAGTAAAATCAAAGTTCTCCAATTTCTAGTGGACCAGTTCTTGGCTACCAACATAGCCCGAGAAGAGTTGATGTCAGAAGGAGTTGTTGCCTATGATGACCACTGTAGGGTGTGCCATCGCCTCGGGGACCTGCTATGTTGTGAGACTTGTTCAGCTGTTTACCATCTAGAGTGTGTGAAGCCCCCACTGCAGGAAGTGCCCGAGGACGAGTGGCAGTGTGAGGTGTGTGTGGCGCACAAGGTGCCTGGTGTGTCAGACTGCATCCCAGAGATACAGAAAACCAAACCTTTCATCCGACAACTGCCAGTGGGCTACGACCGTCACAATCGTAAATACTGGTTCCTGAACCGCCGAATTGTTGTGTGAGTAATGGTGCTGAATTGATATGTTTTTAAAATCATGCCTTTGTGAACTTAATACTGTAGTTTCTAATATATTCACAAAGTTTGTTTGTGCTATTAAAATTCAATTGCAGTGTAAAGGCTTTTTTCCCCCCTCAAAATGTTTAGAGGGAAGTTGACACAGTTAAATAATATTGAGCCTATACATCCATAAATATAAAGATTACAAACAAACAAAAAAACATGGAATTTCCTGAAAATTGGAAAAGAATTTCTGAATAAAATAATTAATTAGTATCATTCTTAAATCATGAAAAAGTGAATAGTCTGCAGCCAAACATGTGGAACTTAAATTTACCCGGATCAAGTGCAACTCAAACCTCACTGTTATCTATTATTGCTCTTCCTCATTGTCTGTAATCTCTTCATTATTGCAGAGAGGAGGATGGCGAGCAGGAGGATAAAACCATCTGGTACTACACCACCAAGGTAAGTGGGTTACTCCTCTTTATAAATTAATGGTATTTTATCCTGTTGGATTACAGTTTATGAGGCCTGAACTCTTCATTAATTCTCATCTTTGTTCATTTGTTTGAATTAATGATGACCGTTTCTCTCTCCCACCCAGGTCCAATTGGCCGAGGTCATAGATTGCTTGGATAAAGAATTCTGGGAGGCTGACCTCTTTGCAGCTCTTGAAGAAATTCGAGATGAGGTGCACACACACATGGACATCACAGAGGACCTCACCAACAAGTCCCGGGGAAACAACAGGTGTTTCCTCACCGCTGCTAACGGTAAGTGGCTAATGCTAAGAACGAAATCCTCAAAGCCAAAGCCGTTCAACCCTGAAACTACAATTACAAGACAACTGCTATTTCACTCCAGTCTGTAAAATCCATAAATACATATTGTAGAACTGTGCTCTTTTTCGACAGTCCATCAAACATTATAGAGTCCAATGACTGCCTTCATGTGATGTGAAATACCTGGTTTCACTGCATGTTTTTTTTCCCCCTCACATAAACACCATGCGAAGTAAGGTTGACCCTCGCCTTTGTGGTGTAAGACATGAGGGGTTTCTCAATTGGATGACAAAAATTGGTGGTAAAATTAGTCACAGGTGAATTTACTGGTGAAGGACACAGTGACCATGTACGAATGACCAAATAGATTTGGCCTGTCAGATTGGTTCTTGGACAGCTTCCGTAGAATTTCCCATCTTCAGTGTAACAAAAGCACAAGACGGAAATGCCATAATTTACCAAAACAAACAAGGCATAACTTAAGGATTCAAGGAGGATTTATCGTCCTTCCAGTTCAGTTGCAAAGAGCCACAATTATGAAGACTGGCGTAATAAAAACATTTCAGATTGTAAGCTAAATTATAATGAATATAAACGTTTTGCTATCTAAATTACTTAAATTTTAGTGTAAAAAGAAGACAAGATACAAACAAAGGAAAATATTCCCTATCTCTGTTGTCACTTCTTCCAACGCTGTCATTTCCATCCAAACGTGTAACTCAGCCAGCAGAAATAGAAAAATGGGTGTTGCCACTGCCGTAATACATCTTTAACATCAAAATTGTGGGAACGTTTCACCCTAAACTCATTAGACTTTGATATCCTGGTTGTTTTGTTGCAAGTGGAGACGTCTCAGCGGAGTCTTAATCTCTGCTCTGGGCCAAATGCGCTGGAGTTTATGTAAAGTTCATTAGGTTTTATGGGAAGTATGTTGCAAATGGATCCTATTTGAAAGATTCTTCTTGTATGTTTTTTTAATGGTGAACCAGATAGGGCTTTGAAATGTATCAAAATCATTTCAATTTCCATCCAGTTCAGCATATGGCATCACGCTGCACTAATATAGCCCAAGAATGAAATAGCAATAGCGTTTCTGCCAGCATTTGTCTAGTTTCCTAAGCAACTTTTTTCATGTGATGCTCCGAGAAGAATTGCCTATTTGCCCACTTAAAATGAACGTTCTAATAACAATATATTGTTGCAAGAGTATGACAATATTGCAATGTATCGTATCACCACTTCTGCATCAGGAGTATTGTATCGCGAAAAAACCTCCTAATACACAGGCATAGTTTGCAGATTGCAAATCAAGTCGTGCCTTTAATATTTTTATATCCTGGTCTGACCAAAAAAAAAAAAAAAAAACGTAATTTCTGTTGCCCGAACACCATATGTGGATACTCTTTGTAGCTGACCTGTTGTAGCGCTATTCAAATCAAATGTTGCTGTTGTCTCTGAATCTCTGTGAACCTATCTCAAATCTTTATTCTGATGTTTTGCAGAGGAGATCCTGGAGCGGCTGCGTGCTAAGAAGGAGGAGGAACTGGAGGAACTCAAAAAACGTGCTGCAGAGGAAGCTCTAAAATCACGATTGGAAAAAGAGAAAGAATGGGGAGATGTGGAAGTAACTGAGGTTGTGCTTAAAGAAGAACAAGGCAATCTCCTTGTAAAAGACCTTACAGAAGACATGAAGGAACAAAAGGAAGAGAAGACTGTGGATTCAGATGAGAAAGGTAGCTCTCTTTTTTTGTGAACTTGGAAGTGAGGTGAGGGTATTAGCAACAGATATTCAGCTATTATGAGTTCTCTTCAAAATAATGTCATCTGAAAAATCAATTTTGCATTTAATTTATGCCCCCAGCAGCAGCAGCAGCAACTCTTTTCTCTTGTGTTTTTGCATAGACCTATGGAGAAACTGTTGCATGGTTTTTGTTGAAACTGTAAGGAAAGGTTTCTTAAATTACACTTTTTGAGTCCAACATCAGTGATATTTTTGATGTTGTGATTTATCGACTTTTTAAAAGAAACTGAGAATTGGGATTTGATTTAATTTTATAAACTGTATTAAATTATATTAAATTACAATGCTTTTAATGACATTTGGACTTATTTTTAGTTCTCTTTTGGTTGCCAGTGATGTGATTATACCTACATAACAAAAGTAGTGGTGAAAAGGATTGAAAGAACATGGCTCCTAAATATTTTGCAACTGTAATCTGACTAAATGGATAGCTAGAAAGCTTTGTATTTGTCATTTTAATTCTCCAGATAAAGCAGCGTCACAAAATAAGAAGCACTTGAAACAACAAAGCAGGATGGATCTCAGATTTTCCTCTAGAAAACTTGCGCCTCAGTTACTATCTTTGGGTGTTTTTTCCTGGGTTTACCTACTTTACATTGATCTGAAAAGAGTGCAAATGTACCTCAGCTATGTGACTTAAAAGTCATGAAAATGACACAACACATGCTTGATCAACAAAGCAGAGGCGGGGAGGTAACATGTTCATTGATGTGACTTGTAACTTTGACACTTGAGCAGCATGTTTGTACATGTTTGGAGTGTCAGAAAATTTAGGACAAACTAGTCTCTGAGTAAAACTGTCTCTCATGCAAAGATGGTTATCTGTGCAAATAATTATAGCCAAATATTTATTTTATTTTTACTAAAACTACTTTCTGTGATGGACTGTTGAATAAAACAGATTACTAGATGCTCTTTTAGTGAGATTTTCAAGGGGAAAAAAGATTTTGAAACCACCTCTGTCACTTGTTTTGTCCTATGTTGAAGGCCTGCCAACTGGTCAAGAGTGCAGCCCAGCCACGTTGGGTTCTAACATGTCCACAGAGGCAACGAACCCTCCAACTTGGACCAGTGGAAACTGTCTTCTTACAGAGGATTCAAGCGGTGCTAAAGGTATACCACAAATAGTTGCTACATTTCGGAACTTCAGGGGATTTTGCTCGGCTGTCATTTATTGTATCTCAACATCAGTAGAATGCATAAAGTCTAAAGTGCATATTAACACAAGCCTATTTAACAGTCATACATCAACATAGATTGCCAGTAGAGGGAGCAAGACTCCTGATTTAGGCTCAACCAACTTGACTGAAGCGTTTCTCACCCTGTAGTTGAAGTGAACTGTGTGATGAATTTGTTCCGCTGGGGTCCACTTGCGCACCTCTTTAATGACAGATGTTACTTTATGTCATTTTAAACGCAGCGGAGAATCCAGCACCGTCAGACTGCACTCCTGCCAGCGGCGATGGCGTCCCCAGCCTGAGTCAGAGCGCGCAGTTGGGCGAGGAGAACAGCAACAGCAGTGTGGGAATGGGGCTCCATTCCAGACTTCCAGAGCCCCCAGACTTGGCTGACAAGTCATCCCAGTCTTCCTTGGCCAGTTTTGAAGATACAGGTACATCATTTGTTGCGCAAAAGTGTGTGCTTAGCCACGTTTCCGTGTGATAAAAATGGAGTGGGCAGGAAGGAATTTTTTAATCGGTAATGACACAATCCTGCTCATTTTTTTGGCTCCGGGTATTTGTTCCATTTCAAGGTGGTTGGTTTCTAATGTACTCCCTTTGTTTTGTGGCTACCTCACAGCCGACTGCAAAGATTCGATCAATGGAGAGGTGATAGGCTGCAGGAAATCTGCGGCCACTCGGATGGTGACACGGCTGAGAAACCCTGACAGCAAGTTAAGTCTGATGAAGAGCCAGCAGGTGGCGGCTGCTGTGCATGAGGCCAACAAGGGCTTCAAAGAGGGGAAAGAGGTGAGGCAAAAACACAAGTGTACTATTTGACTATCCACTAGTCTTCAATTCTTTTGATTCCTTTTAAACAGGTACTTGTTGTAAACGCACAAGGTGACATCACGCGTGTCAGCACACGCAGTAAAGACGTGGTAATGAAGGGGACTATCAGTCAGTTCTTCAAGCTTGGCCAGGAGGGGAAATATCGTGTGTACCATAACCAGTACAGTTCCAACACGCTGGCCCTCAACAAGCACCAGCACAGGGAGGTAAGTCGGACTTTCATTAAGAGACGTTTCTGTAGACTTAAGCTCCAAACTTTGAGATGTTTGAGATGTAGTCCAGTTTTGTTATTAAGTTGCTACTGATTCTGCAGGACCACGACAAGAGGCGCCATCTCTCCCACAAGTTCTGCATGACCCCAGCTGGAGAGTTCAAGTGGAACGGGTCAATATATGGCTCGCAGGTTTTGACCATCTCTACGTTAAGGCTCACCATCATCCAGTTAGAAAACAATGTCCCTGCACCATTCATGCACCCGAACTGGGCTTCACACAGGTACACTTCTGATAATGACTTAAACACAATTTCAAGTACATTATACTTTAACTGTTGGCACCACGTTAACACTTTGTTCTGCAGGGCCAACTGGATCAAAGCAGTTCACATGTGTAGCAAGGCTCAGGAGTTTGCACTGGCTCTGGCCATCCTGGAGTGTGCCATCAAGCCAGTGGCGATGCTGCCAGTCTGGAAGGACTCTCTCGGTCATACCAGGTGGGTTCGTCTTCATTGCCTTTGTTTATAAACCTCAGCACTGCTAACAAAAGACAATATTTGGGTCAATAAAAAAAAGGCCAACAGCATCATGGTCAGTGTTAGTAGTAGAGTATATTACCGTGAAAAACTGACTGGTTCATATTCATATTTGCATTAGCTGAATATTTATGGAATGGTCACCAAAAGTCCACTTTAAACAACATATATAACATCTAACATATGTGGCTGTCTTTTTAAAGTGGACCTTCATCTTAATAAATAATCATTCCACAGCAGCATCACATTGTGTAGTTATTTTCCGTCCATGTTGCGCTATATTTTTTTTTTTTTAATACGTTTCTGAAACTTAATTTCAAGCTTGTTACAAATTTATATCAGATCAACACATTAAATTATACATTTTATACTCTCAGGCTAATCTGATTTAAACTTCACTTTTGTCAGGAAATTTTCAACAGCATTTGCTGCTGCCTATTTCACAAATAGACTTATTTTGTTGACGTTTATCACCAAAAAAAGCATAATCTATGAAAATGTATAGAGCTATTATTATTGATATTGTGAGTCAGTTAGTACCTAAACTGCGCGTGAAGTATTTAAACTCTGGAGCAGACCTACTGCTTTCATGTCTGCAAAAACAGGACATGACGTCACAGATGGGAGGGAGGGAAGATGAGAAGACTGCATAGCGTCTGTGGCCTCAAGACTGTGACCACATCCATTTCTAACACTGACATTACCACCACAAGATCCATGTTATTGCTGTGTTTGTACATGCGGTTATACCTTATTAGATTTCAGTTTAACAGCACTTGTGAAGGGGGGTGAAGTTGTGGACAATCGATGGGTGGTTTTCCATGCCAATAGAAAAATGTGATTTGTTTTCTTTTAGATTTTTTTTATTTATTTATTTTTTTAACCCAAAAAACCAAGTGTGTTCGTGTTTTGAAGGGCCAGTCACACTCTCCAAGCAGGCAACAGCAATCATGACCAGCTTAGATCAAAAAGCCCACCCTGGCTGCGAAGCCAAATATTTAGACTGCAATTTCGCTGCCACCCACCAACACCTCAATGACTGCTTCAACACAACTCATGTGTTACATTTCAGGAACATGTGAGAAAACCGAGTTTTCTGCCAGAATCACTGAACAGAATTGTGTTGTTTTGTCTGCAGCGGAAAGTGGGTTTCAAGCATGATGCAGTTTTTCAACAAGAGCAGGGATCTGTTTACTATTTGTGCATCCAGTGCTGCTTATGCTATCACATTGTAAGATTGTGTAATTTTTCATTGAAATCATTTAAGATTAAATCGCATGACGTCCATGGAACGAGAGGAGAAGGAAAAGGTGAAGAAAAGGGAGAAGAAACTGGAAGATGAGGAGACAATGCAACAAGCCACCTGGGTCAAATACACATTCCCAATTAAACATCAGGTAGGACACATTTATGACAGTCAGAAGTTCCAATTGTGTATTTCAATTTTTAGTTCCAAAAATCAAACATCTGTGACTGTGGTGTTGAAATAATCCGGTCTGCCTGTCGTGTAGGTATGGAAGCAGAAAGGGGAGGAGTATCGTGTGACAGGTTATGGTGGTTGGAGTTGGATCAGTAAGACCTATGTGCCACGATTTCTCCCTCGGCTTCCTGGCAACACCAATCCAAACTACCGCAAAGAACTGGAAGGTGTGTAGCATGCAACGCAAAGTGATTGTGTTTTGATGCTTATGTCAGGTAATTTAACCTGTTACCTGTCAGTTAATTATGTTGGTCGACAATACATTTTAAAGTCACTGAATTCTGATAGTTACTATGTAGTACTTTTAAGTAACATGAGCAACTGATTCCGGTTTTAAAGTTATCCTCCTTAACTGATATTTTGGTGAGTTTGAATAATAAAGATGGATTACTGTTGTGTGACTTGGCTAATCTCATAATCTCTTATTTTGTGTCAAGATGCTAAACTTGGAAAGAAATGCACCCTTCTGGACCTGAGTCGTCGGCCCTGTGTTACTGCATCTGACACATCTGACGTCACAGCTTCAAACAGTGATGAAATAGATCCACAGGCCTTGACAGTTTCAAAACCTGTTGAAGATGATCCCATGTCAACTGAGTGTTCGGACCCTATGGAGTGCATGGAAGGAAAGAAGCCGTCTCTGAAGTCTGAAGAAACAAGCAAGTCGCCAGCAAAGATGGAAGAGGATTCTCAATCAAATGGTGAGCTCAAATCATTCTTTACTTTCAGAAGTTTTTCCATTTTGCAAGTGTCTTTCTTTATGCCTGTGAACTTGGATGATTGCTAATTTTAACTTCTCAACAGTGTCATGCATCCAGGAGGATAAAGCTAGACTGGAGGATGATGCTTCACGGCCGTTTAACTATGATGTCGTGGACGTCAGCTGGGGCTTTGTCACCCGTATTCCCTACAAGAAAAAGGTTAAGCCGTCCAAGCTGGACGGCCTTCTGGAACGACGGCTAAAACAGCACGATATAGAGGAGCGGCAGAGTCAACAGGTTTCTTCCTACAAACCCTCTACGCCTGTTTCAACTGCGGGCGTACTAACTCCAGGAACTCCGGTCCGACCGCGGTCACCCCTGAAACCACAGGTGCTGGTCCAGTCAGAAACTGCTGTAAAAGTGGAGGGAAAACTTGAAACACCAAGACCTGATGAAGACGTGAAAGCGGACCCAGATAGTGAAGCTGCTGAGTCAGCAGATTCATCTTCTATTCCTTCACCTCTTCAGGATCCTGCTGCCGGAGACTGTGAAGATCATTCAGCTTCTGAGCAAAACCATCCCAACTCTGTGGAGGATCACTCACTGGCAAGGGCAGATGTCTCGACAGAGTCTAGCTCAGGGGATATAGAGACGGCTAATCTGCCCAACGTTCAAGAGAAACATGAAACTCGGCATGATACGAGGACAGTAGCTGAAACTGTAGAGTGTGTGAACTCTGAGTCATTAAAGACACCTGCTCATATCACTGATCGAAGAGGGTCATCAAAGCAAAGCCCAGAAGCTGTAAGCACAGATGGCTCTGACAAAAACGGTATGGAACCGGGCAAGCAGCACGAACAAATGGAACATGATGTAAAAGGTCAATTTAAAGATATAATATCTCCTCAAGTCAATGGAAATGATAGTTTAATGGGTGTATCTGTGACAAGCTCAAATAATGGTGTGCTCCCAGGCAGTCCCCGTGCCATGGTCAACAACACTGAGAAACAAAAGGAAGACTGGTTAGTTGCCTCACAGAAACATGGCACGCAGCAGAAGTCGCTGGTTAACGGAGACTGGGCTTCGGTGAATGATACGAATCAGGCTAGCGATGTGGTCAAAAGCACATTGGCAGATCAGGACTACAAGCCTCCTTTGAAGATAGCAAGATTGGACCACGACATTGATACACTCGGGTCTAGGATTCGACGCATCGACTCACCTTTACCATCTGAACCCAGTCCTGTGGTCAAGATCATCAGAATGACTCCCTCCCCAATCCCTTCTGCTGAGGACTCCAGTCTAAGTGATGATTTTGTGGAAGAAAATAGCAACAGTGGATCAGCCACACCTCTCAAAACACTCATCACTGAGGTGACGACAACAACAACGTCCGCAACCACAACCAAAGTGGTTTCAACCCTGGTAGAGAAAGTGCATATCAATGCATCTCAAGTCAACACCACACCCGTGGTGTCCACGCAGAGCAGCGCGGTGTCTACCCTGACAACAATGACAAAAACAACTGTGACCAAAATTTGTTCCTCAAGTCCGTCAGGAGACAGTCAGAGTGAAATACTGACTAAGGAAGAAGAGTCAACGCACTTAGAAAGTGTCAGTAGTTCAATCACAAACAATGGCAAGACCTCAGCGAGCCAGCAGACGTCTTCAACCCAGGGCCGTGTCCGCCTTGTCAAGTTCTCCTGCACCAAAAAAACTCGCTCCGAAAGTGCTCTGCCAACTTACCGCAAGTTCGTCACCAAGAGCAATCTCAAGAGTATTTTCGTCTTGCCGTATGACAGCCTCAAGGTGTTGGCCCGGAGAGGAGGCTTCAGAGAGGTTCCTGTTTTCAATTACAATGCAAAACCTGCGCCAGATATCTGGCCGTATCCTTCACCCAGACCTGCGTTCGGCCTCACGTGGAGGTGAGCTTACCTTTTTACTTGGTTGGTGCTCTATTTTTTTTTCCTTTGGGGGGACCAATGTATGTATGTATGCATGTATGTCGTCTTTTTCATGTGCGTTTGATCACTCGTATGAAAATGACTTGTTTCCAGGTATCGACTTCAGACTGTGAAATCCTTGGCTGGCGTGAGTCTGATGTTGAGGCTCCTGTGGGCCTGTCTGAGATGGGACGACATGGCAGTCAAACCATCAGCTGCTATCGGCACCACTCGAACAGGTAGGTTTTTTTTTTTTATTGTGATAGGACAGGGTGGTATCCTTAAACATTCTGTTGTATGAATCAAATTTAGGTCTCACCAAATATGACATTGCAATTCATGTCACCATAAGTAATTTTTTTATCATTTGACTTCCGAAAGGTAATTTTAATGGTCATTTAAATCAATGTTTTTCAAGTACCTGAAGGCCCCAATTGTAACTGAAATGTTCTCTTTTATTTTGACTTGACTACACTTGACAATGATGGCATATTGTATGTAGAAGGTTGACATTATTGTCACACTAAGTGAACTAAAATGAATGAAATGAAAGACGGCATTAAAAAATGTAATTAAAATTGATTTGTAGTTGCACGTCTAATGTTCTCCGTAGATGTCACTCAGTCTAGTTTAGTTAGAAATTTGTCACTGATAATAGTGGTATTTGATGAATTCATTTAATAACTTTAATTTGAAAACTTAAATGTGTTGGTGAACTGGGTTGTTATGCCATGGATTTTCACAGTGATGATTTTCATTGCCTCAGTTGATACATCACCTCTCATGGATCAGTGACAGGCTTTAATCATAATTCATTTCTGATGTATTTGTGTTGGATCTCCTCCAACGTTTTCGGGCTTTCCTTTTCATCCTCATACCAACCCAGCACTATCCTCCCCACTCATTGCTACAGAGACATCCGAGACAGAAATCACCACGACTGAGATCATCAAACGCCGCGATGTGGGACCCTACGGCATTCGCTCAGAGTACTGCATACGCAAAATCATCTGCCCTCTTGGAACCCCTGAGACCCCTAAAGGTAGCACTTGGTTGTTATTTCGACTGTAGCGTGTATGGATTGACTCATGTTGTATTACCCCTCTTCAGAAACTCATACGCCTCAAAGGAAAGGGTTGCGATCCAGTGCTTTGCGCCCCAAGAAGCCTGAGCCTGCCAAGCAAACAGGGCCAGTTGTCATTGAGTCCTGGGTACCCGAGGAGGAGCTGGACCTCTGGGAGATCAGGGCCTTCTCTGAAAGGTCTGGAAAGAAAATTGTGCTGGTGGAATACTGCATTTATTGTAATGCTTTCAAAATTCACTGTGATGATTCTTATCTGTTACTTTGGGACAAAATATTAGGAGTACAAAGACATTTTTTTTTCCTCATCTAGGGTGGAGAAAGAGAAAGCTCAGGCTGTGGAACAAGCAAAGGTGAGTATGCTCACGTTAAGGACACTTTTGCATGACAGAGTGCCGGGGTGACATTTTCTATTGTAGTTAATATACGTTTAAAGTTTAAGATTTAAGTTATGCAAAATAATCTAATATAGTTACCGAAAGAACCAATCTCATTCTCTCATTTATTGATTGAACGATAAGATGTATTGCTCTGGTTAAGTTGATTCTAATGTGGTTATTCTTTTTGAAACAAATACTAACAAAAATAAATTCGGAACCATGACCTTGTAGCTTGGAAGAACATTTCTCCATCAGCATATCTTCATTGCAGAAACGTCTGGAACAGAAACCCGGCACAGTCAGTGTCACACCAATGGGAACTCCTCAAACGCCAGCCACTTCCACCAAAATCGTCCTGGGTGCCGCGTCAGGCCAGGGAACGCCATGCACTAAGGGGGTGATGTCCGCAAAGATGGTCACCCCTGTGACATTCCAACAGAACAAGAACTTTCAGCAGTCATTCGCCACCTGGGTGAAACAAGGTCAAAGCACGCAAGGTATGAGGCCAACATGAGAATGGGATGCTTTTGTGGCCTTACATTGTTACAGTTTCTTTGTCCTGTGGTGCGGACACAGAGAGCACAGTGGGTACTACAGGTGGACACACCTTCCAGATCACTGGGACGTCAGGGAGCGGGAAGGTGGTGACCACCAAGCTGCCGCTGCCATCCAACAGCAAGCTTGTCACTGTCAATGTACCAACTTCGCAAGGAGGTACTTTTCATTTTAATAAGTCGTGTGTCAGTACTTTTTTTTTAACATTTACAACCAAACAGCTAAAACAACTGAATATCTGTCTGCTCAGTGGGAATTCAGTTCTCGTTTATTGCTTATAAAAGCTCCAACTCACAAGACACTTGAACTATTCAGCTTTCGTTCTTTGAATTTTATTGAAGAAAGTCTATTTACTCCCTCTCTACTACTTGTATTTTGATATAAAATCTAATTTGGTTCAATACTTTTAGGGACTGAAATGGTGAAAATAAGTGATTCTTTGAAGTTTCTGTGAATGAAACGCAGGTTCAGACGGAGTGTAACCTTTTAATGGGCACGTGTATTTATCCAACATGACTGTGGGGCGCATTGTTTGTTTTGGAAGGCTGTCAGGATGTTGGCAGGAAAACAACTTTACCATGAGGTCTGCTCTCGGACAGTTAGCTCTCTATTGCGGTACTCAGTCTTTTTTATTTTCCCTGGGTTTCTTAAATAAACTTGTAGCTCCACATTCACTAAACTCACTCGCTTGTAGCTCTCCAAACAGCCCGTTCATAGAAACGAGTGTTTGATCTGTGAGACCAGAGCGGCAACTGACCAGCATGGTTAACAACGCTGTTTGAAGAGGGGGCACCCTTGATGTATAGGTTTACCTACTCGGTTGTGGGTGAAAAACCACAGCAAAAGGTAAAGTAGCAGGGGGAAATAAAAGTCCCATGATGACGATCACGGTTTGAGCCTTGAGCTTCACTTTCACTCACTCTCTGTGGGCTGGGCGAAATATGAAATGGGACCTTTGTCGATTGGATGAATAATTTATAGGGTAGTTTCAGGTATGTTGGAGGAAACCCTTTGCGGCTTATACCTCGACTTTGAAGATGTTGTTTACCTCTGCTACTAATATTTACCATTACTGCGATCAAACGTCGGGATGCCTTTTAAAGAAATTCTGGAACATGATGTAGAACTCTATCTTGTTTGAAACCAAAAGAGTTACTGCTGAGGCCAGACTATTTTCTCACATGAAATCCAAGACAAGGCAAAGATAATAGCTATCTTGCTTTTTTGTGAGTCTCACGATTGACAAATAAGTTTGTGATGGTCTTATTTTGGGGTCTGCTAACATCTTAACCCTTTTGTCCTGTAGGTGTTGTTCAGCAGAAGGTTTTGGGTATCATCCCTTCGAGTGGAGCAGGGACCACCCAAAACTATGCCTCATTACAGCCACGTACCGCCACACTTGGCATCAGGCAAAATACCCCTGGGTCACAGCAGGTAATCCATATCATCCATCCATATCAGCTGTCAATAACTATCCTGGAGCTGCTACCAGGTCCTTCAGATTCCAGAACGTCAGTGGGTGTATAACTTGCATATGTGTCTGACACTGATGTCCGATGGCATTCACTTGCTTTTTATTTAGTGATTCCACCAGAATTCTCTCAAAAGATCCTGATATTCCTTTAGGTTTTGGCTCCTGGAAGTCAGATCCGCTCTGGAATGGTTATCCGCACCCCTGTCCAGCAGACAGGATCCATGGGAAAGACGATACTTCGAACCCCCGTCATGGTTCAACAGGGTACACTTACTTGCCCCACTTGAGTTATGAAATGTTTTATCAAATTTTTGTTTAACATTCTGATTTTTTTTTTTACAGGTCAAGGAGGGCAGCAAGTAGTGACACAGATCATCCGTGGAGCGAGTCCTGCAGGCCAGGGGGCAGCCAACTCTGTCGTAGGCCAGACATCTGGCCGGATACCATGCGCACAAGGCCAGGTAACTGTCCCTACCCACAGCACTGTTGACATAGTTTTAAATAAAAACAATGTTGTGATATCACTTTCAAGCATGCCTTTTCGCTTCATTCTTATTTGCCACGTTTATCACAAGCATAGTTGGCACTCTGTTTTCCTCAGAAACAACAGACCGCAGTAGGTCAAGATTCTCAGGCTGGAGTTGGTGGTGCCCAGCAGACTTTGACTGTAATGGTCCAGGGACAGGGTCAGACAACGGGTCAACTTCAGGCCATCCCTCAGGGAGTCACAGTCATCCCAGGACCTGGCCAGCAGCTCATGCAGGCCACGTTGCCCAACGGCCAAGTGCAGCGCTTCCTCTTCACTCCACTGCCCTCGGCAGCTGCTCCCACATCAAGCACGGGTTTGTAAAACTTGTTTTAAAGTCACGTTTAAGGCAGCTAACCAAGTGCTGATTTCTATTATTATTCATTCATAATTATGTGTTTATTCTCACTTGTTTTAAAGTACGGATCTATATCAATCAAATAAAACCGAGCACTGGGTTTTTATTTGAATTGAGGATTAAACAGTTGACTGACACTGAATACATGAAGCTTAATGTCGTTTATGACAAAATTAAAGTTTCTATGGATTTACTGAAGCTCTTTATGTCTCAGAGCTGAATGAACATATATTATGTTCTTCTCTCACTTCACAGCCTCAACAGTTCCCGGTCAACCCAACACTTCCTCCATTAAAACTCCCACCCAACCCGCTCAGCAGGCAGCAGCTCCAGTGCAGGCAGCCACCAGCACCAGTACTCCTTCCTCAGCGACCCCTCAGGGCCAGCTGCCCCCTCAGATGCAGGCCCACATGCCTGTTCAGTCACCGACCTCGCTGCAAGTGAAAACCTCTGGAGGGACCGTGCAGCTGCAGCAGGGCTCGCAGCTCATCAATATGTCTGGACTGCAGCAGCAGGTGCAGGTAGGTTTAGGCCACATGAAATTCATTCATGTCATTTAGTCAACACTTGAAACATCATTTCAGCCTTGAGAATCTGTCTGTCAGTCATGTAGAATTCTGTCTTATGGCGGCAGGTTTTGGCTCAGCTGCAGGCTCAACAGAGTGGCACTTCTTTACCATCACACATCAAACTTCAGCTTCCCATCCAGATACAGCAGAGTGGAACATCTCAGGCAGGACAGGTGAGGCTGGAAATCTCATCATCATAATGTATTAATTTCTTTAAATGTGTTGCATAGGGGGAGAAATACCAGATAATCTGAGGTGCTGTTTCTTCCTCAGATTGGAAACGTCGTGACCATCCAGGCAGCTTCAGTCCAGGAGCAGCTCCAGAGGATCCATCAGCTCAGAGAGCAGCAGCAGCAGAAGAAGAAGCTGGCCGCCGAAGCCAAACGAGAGCAGGCGCTCAATTCGGCCAGCAAGAGTGACATCATTCAAAAACAGGTACTTGAGCGAGGATCTCTGACCAAGTGCGTCATGTCATTGGTTAAGTAGTTTAAATATTCTATTCTCTTTGCTCTCTATCAAGGTGGTGATGAAGCAGAACGCTGTGATTGAGCATCTGAAGCAGAAGAAGACGTTAACGCCTGCTGAGAGAGAAGAAAACCAGAGGTTAGCAACTTTCCAGCAACGGTTTACGGTTATAACTTAAGCTATTAATGATTACATTTGTCACAAATAACTGTTCTTCATGTGGAGCCATTTAGATTTTCAACCGACTTGGCTCTGAAACCCTTCCCTATAAGCTAGAAGACCATTCTGTGTAGGCGTCTGCCATGCCCACCCAATGATGTTGTTTTATTGACATAATATGATACTTTTTTAGCATTTCCAAATATCACAATGGTATTAAGAATATTCTAATTTAGATGAGCTGAGCTAGACAGCAGGTGGCAGTAGCTTCCCGGAAGCGACTTGAGCAATAAACAAAGAAGAATTAACGAAAAACAAACCAGTTTCAGTGTCAACGGAGACATTTTTCCCAAAAGATGATTGAATCCAGATGGTCATCTGAAACATCAAAAATGTAATCATCAGTTAATTGAATTAGATTTTTTTATTTTTTTTTATTAGAATTAGAAACCACCAACAGCTGGATTTTCTCATTCTTAATCACTTATATCATCAACATATTAGTGGAGATACTAAACATAACCCTTCAAACAAACGGTACTCCAATATCCAACACACATATTTCAGCCACCTCTTCAAGTCTCACGCTGACCTGCAGCTGACTCTGACAACCATGTGTTTGTCTCCGAAGAAGGTGTGTCAACACTGCCTCTTCACACACACATGCAATACAGAATGCTGACTTCAGACGCTTGTCGCTGCCTCGTCTCGTTTTTCCGCCAATTTCCCGTGATTCATGTCATACTTTGCTTGTCCTCACAACATCAATATCTTTCTAATAACTTCTGACCTTTGAGCCGTGCTTGTTTTGGTGTCACGGTTTATTAATTCTCTCCACTATCATCCTCAATTTACGACATAGTACTGAACTTCACACACCCTGGCCCGTGTTTGACCTCGGCAGTTGAACCATTTGTATGAAGGGTTTGAATAAGAACCAAATTGTTCCATGCTGAATGTGAACTGATGGGAACCACGTAAACATACGAAGCTGCAGTTCACTTGTGCTTCAGATTTTTATTTGTTGTTATTAACCCTTTTAGGACTACTGAAATGTTCTTCTTCTTCTATTATTCTAACTTCTATGATGTATTGTACTGTAGATGTGCTCACACAACAGGAATTAGCTTTCTATCTACTAGTCCCAAAACAGTGTCACATTTTTTAATGGAGTCAAATGGAAATGGATTTATTGCAGTGACTTGATGGTATCCTCTGTTTTAAGATGGTCTAGTTTTCTTTTTATAGTAGTTCCAAAAAGCGTGGTGCATGTGAGCATCTGCAGTCAAAACCATACCATAATATGCTATGATGAATCATTCACAGTGTCAGGTAGATGTTGTGGCCCAATAAAAAGTGAGGTCATCTGAGAAAGTCCAGCTTCACTTGTACACAACATGAGTGACAGCTGACCCTGTAGAGCAGACCTGATGCCACCCACACGAGGTTAGAGGTCAGAGTTTAACTACAACTGATAACGTGGAACTCATTCAAGTTCATGATGCGAGGACTTCATTTTTTTTCATTCTTTACTTGATAGTGTTTTTTTCCTGTCCTGTCCTTATCTGTAGCTGCTGCAATGTGCAATTGATCTTGGTGTTTATAGGCAGGCAGTATCTTGACATAGCTTCATCTGATCGGGTTGGTTCAAAGCTCCTTCATATCGTAAAGTATTTTTGCTTTAGTTTTAATTGCGAGGTCTAAATATCATGTTTTCGTCAACAACTTATCATTCATGAGGTGGTAGGTTAAATTTCCCACTCAGAACTGACTGTTCTGCATCACCAGTCAGAGGATAAGGGCGAAGACCAGAAGAGCACGAGTTTATCTTAAAAGGGGACATCATAGAAGCAGCGCTTCTGCTTCACTGTGTTGTTGAGCTGTTGACACACCTAGACTCTCTAAAAACGTTGGTTGTTACTCTACCCAGATACCAATTGTGAGTGAAGTTGAGAACAATGCATGGTCTCCTGTGTTGTGTGCAATCTAGGATGATCGTCTGCAACCAGGTCATGAAGTACATACTGGACCGGATAGACAAAGATGAAAGACAAGCGGCCAAGAAGAAGAAAAAGGAGGAAGTGGTGGAGGCCAAGAAGAGGATGGCCAATGCAAGCAAGCTTTCTGCTATCCTGTTCAAACACAAGGAGAGCTTGAAGATGGAGATCTTGAAGAAGCGTGCGCTACTTGATAAGGAGCTGCAGCTTGAAGCTCAGGTATGGCCGAAAGATGGAACCTGTGTGAGAGCATAGTCGTGATTAAGGCGTGTCTCTCAGGAGGAGCTGAAGAGGGACTTGTTGCGGATGCGGCGTGAGAAGGAGCGGGCTCAGGCCGCCGCGCAACAGGCAGCTCAGGCAGCTGCAGCGGCCGTAGCGGCTGCAGCCGCTCGGAACCAGCAACAGCACTCCCGCTTACACAACACCACTAGTCAGTATCATCCCACCACCGTCACCTCGGCGCACAAGCGGAAATATGAGGAGGAGGAGCAACTGTCGCCAATCAAATCCAAAAAGAAGAAGATGATCTCGACAACACACACAAAGGAAGTCAAGAAGGACACCAAGCTCTACTGCATCTGCAAGACACCCTACGACGAGACCAGGTGCGAGTCATCTTCTGATCGTTTGATGTGGACTGGACTTTGTAATTTATTCTTTTTTTTCTCTCCCAAGGTTCTACATCGGATGTGACCTGTGCACCAACTGGTATCACGGTGAATGTGTGGGCATCACCGAAAAGGAAGCTAAGAAAATGGACGACTACATCTGTGTGGAGTGTAAACGGGGCCAGAAAAGCAGCTCTGAGGAACTGTACTGCATCTGTCAGACTCCGTACGACGAGTCACAGTGAGTTGTGAAACACTTGAAAAAAAAAATAATAATAATAATTCAATTTTTAATCCTCAGACATGTCAAAGCACAGAAAGTAAAACCTGCTGTGCTCCCACTTTTTGAGGTGAATTATGATTCATTTTCTGCCCCCAGGTTCTACATTGGCTGTGACCGGTGCCAGAACTGGTACCACGGTCGGTGTGTGGGAATCCTGCAGAGTGAAGCGAACCACATAGACGAATATGTGTGTCCACAGTGTCAGTCCACGGAGGACGCCATGACGGTCTTCACGCCACTCACTGAGAAGGACTTGGAAGGCCTGAAGAGAATCTTGCGCTCCTTGCAGGTTAGAGCGAACAACGGTTGGTTCTGGTATGGAGTTTGAAGGAGGCCAACAGTCCGCTGCGAGAGGAGTGGCAGTTGTAGATTGGCTGCGCAGCTACACACCTCTTCGCCGCCCACAACAGAATAATTGCACACAAAAGTCCTCTGTGTGTCTTATCTGATGCGCCTGGCTCCTCAAAGAATGAGCTGCTTTTGCTTGTCTCCAGCCCCTCTTTTCTCTGGTCGTCCTCCCCCACCTCTGTTATTCCAACTCCTTCTTCTCTGTGTGAGATTTGGGCCGCTTGATGAAACATCTGTTGACCCACCTGTTTCCAGTGTCATCCTGTTTGTTTTCCTTCGCTGGTCTGCTGCGTTCTCAGGTTCTTGTCCCTCTCCACGCAGGCCCATAAGATGGCGTGGCCATTCCTGGAGCCGGTCGACACCAACGATGCTCCAGATTACTACAAGGTTATCAAGGAACCAATGGGTGAGTGGGGAGTCTGTCAAGACCTCGTCTGCGTTGCTCAGCCCAGGAATCTTTGGAATGAGGCGCCGATAGGTTCAATAGTACAGTAACATAATAGGGGTGGACTGTACTCACTTGTTCCATAAGAGGTTTGTGTTCAGTGAGAAACCAGTCAATGAATTCATAAATAAATGCCTCAACTCTGGAAACATAGTGGCCACTCGTCGCAACGCAGCTCACCTTTCATCCATCATTTGGTTTAAAGAGGCAGAACAGTTCACAAGATCGCGTGGAATTTGAAATCATTTTTATCCAGGTTGCCATAGTTTCACCATTCTTGTCTAGACAACCATGCTCTTCTGGAGAAGCTCCAACTATTTGAGTAATTGGAAGGTTTACTGAAATGAGTTAAGCTGCATGCAGTAGGTTTGAAATTGGTTTATAATTCCTGGCTCTAAAACTTAAGCCGAGGTTATAGGTGGTGGGAGGAGTAGAACTGATACTTCCCCCCTTTCTCTTTCTATTCTTCAATTCTTCTTCCACCAACTGTTCTTCTTCCTTTTATTTCTCATCTTTTTCAGATTCTTACTCTGTTCCCTCTTCTCTTCTCCTGTTTTTCTTCCCATCCACTTCCCCCTCTTCTTCAACTTCTTCTTCCTCTTCTCTTTCCTGTTCTACCTCACCTATGCCATCAGGTTTGCCACGATCTCGCAGTCTTGTGCGTGCCCCCCCGGTCATGTACTAGTTGTGAAGTGCAGTTTTATTTCAGCTGAACATCAAGCCGACTACACCACGTGAGCCAGGCCATGCTGGCTTGCTCTTCAGCTAATTGTAGGTTCACTTCATCTCAGTTCGTCTCACAGAAGAGGCGGAATACTGAATGACTCACTTGGGACCATGAGTCCTCCCATTTTTGGGATCTTTTTCGGGTAATTGCTTTGTGTATTGGAAGTGACACCTACCATTTCTAACTTGAAGCCTTGGGCTGGCAGCCATTGCGGACCAGAGCCCTCCAACTCAGATCAAACCGGCCTGTAAATGGAGACTTGCGTCAGCCGGGCCTTTTTGAACTTCCTCACAAACAAACTCTTAATGAGCTGGTCTGGGTCTGCCCGACTCCCCCTGGAAACGGACCGGCCCTTCGCTTTCAGCTCCCCTTGGCCCGCTCCTGCAAACTCAAGTCCCTCTTCCGACCACCACAAGACTTGTTTTTTTTTTTTTTAAGAAGTCACCAAAAAAAAAAAAACATTTTTCTTGTCGAGCTCCAGCCGTTGCAAGTTTTGGAAACATTTAAGAAGAAGTCTGATTATGAAGAAGGAGGTCTTTGATATGGACTGTGAGGTTTGTGAGCTGTGAGCCAAGCGGCTGGGGGGGCGGAGGATGGAAGCGAACGGTCAAATATGTTTGTTTAAGAAGCTGCAGATTTAGTGGCGCTGCTGCCAGTCACCTTTCTTTGGTTCAGTCTTTCGATTGGTTTTCTAACGTATCTGAGTCCGGGTGGTCAGCAGAGCTGGAAGCTCAGAAATGTTGCGTGTCAGATCAGGTTTTCAGGCTGATTTTTGGTCAAAGTTTGGCCAGCTCCTATTACACATGAGTGATGGACTGAAGTCCCACAAACCATTAGAATGCCTGTGATGTGCAGGCCCCCTCTTGGACGGCTGTAATCCAGCCTTGTTACATGAAGTGTCTGCACCGATCTGATCTGTAATTATCATCTGACTGTGCGCTGCAGAACAGCTTTCTCTGGTAAAGATGTGTGATCTGTGCATCTCTTGGTAGATCTGTCCACCATGGAGGAGAGGCTGCAGAAGCACGAGTACGTGAAACTGACAGAGTTTGTGGCAGACATGACCAAGATTTTTGACAACTGCCGCTACTACAACCCCAGTGACTCGCCCTTCTACCAATGCGCCGAAGTTCTGGAAACCTTCTTTGTGCAGAAGCTGAAAGGCTTCAAAGCCAGCAGGTAAACTTCAGAGGCATTTTCCTCACTTATCCAAAATGATCTGTCCTGTCTTCATATTAGTGTGATGGCCATGGCAACAATGCCCTGCTTTGAGAGCCTCTTATTTTCTGTCTTGCAGATTGTGATGTCATCAGGCTGGTGGGGCTTTCCTTCAAAAGCGAACCCATTTTCTTACACGGCTCTTTCTCATCAAGGAGCAGCAAATCAATTGAAATGTATACAGAAGGTGTACAGTTTATTTAACGGCACTATTTGTGTGATCTTTGTTTATTTTAGAAACAAAGAATAGAACACTCTACTGTCAACACCGCGGGCAGCCATGTTGGTCTCTCAAGCAGTCGAGGGAAAATGTATTTTCTTACACTTGTTGAACAGATGACTGATATTTTGTTTATGTATGAGCTGAATATAAGACAGAATATGAAGTTTAGCAGTTTGTTGATCTCTTTTTTGAGATTTTTAATAGGAAAAACATTCGAGTCGTTGATCATGATTGTGAAAGCGCAATTCCACAGACACAGGTGAGTTTAATTCGACAAGATCTGCTGCTTATGATATTAGTCATAAGCGGCGATGGCGGAACTTTTTTACCTCATTTCTAAGCTCAGATTGAACGGACTCCACCCATCCGTCTTGTTTAATGCGCTTAAAATAGCTTGTGAAGGATCATGGCGACGCTCTCAAGGAAACACTGGTAGCAGTTGTAAAGATAGATTTGAGTGAATCTAGTTTTGATCCAAGCAGTCCACTTTTGAAAGCCCCTGTACATAATAACTCTGTCGGACTACATCTCACCGACATGGTCCTGTCAAGGTGTCTGACTCTCTGGCATCCAATACTTGTTCCTTTTTAGTCTTTTGTATTTCCTCTAGTGCATATTTTTGTCATATTGTAAAGCTTTTAATAAAAAAAGAACCATGAAATGATCTCTAGTGTTTTCTCTAACAAAAACATCTGGTTTATTCCACGTCATTGCTTTTCTGTCTGGATGTTGCTTTCGCTTCTTGAGGCACTCCAGTTTCCTCCCTTTGTGAGGCACATTTGTGACTCAGAGGTTTGGCGCAGCCGACTGACTACATCCTTGTAGTCGTGAAGTTAAAACTTTAGTTGCATGTTACATGAGTACAACATGCAACTTACTTGTTCTTTTCCAGTCAAATTGACAAGCCAACTCTCCATTTCACTTAAAAGGAACAAAGCTAATAACACTTGTGCACCAAGGTTTTCATTGTACAACTCTAAATGTAAAGGAGATTTCAGCTGAAAGGACTGACTTTCCAAAACCCTACAAAGTCCCTGTGAGGATGGGGAGTGCACACCTTTCCTGCTCACATCATTAATATGACTATGACATTAAATTCTAAACGCCCAATATCTGAACACGTATACCATCGAGTTTAATTCTTGGTTTAAACGTTGGCTTAAAAACTAAATGTAAAACCAAATAAATGCGCCCCAAAATGAATTGTTATGATGCTGTTAAAGAATGTTAAATATGTGTCTGGAATACATAAATAGAAAATGAAGTCGTGCAAAACATTGTGATAAACTGTTAAATGATAAATATAAGTAAATCATGATGTATTCTTTGTTTAATTTGTTTCTGCAAATAGTGTAAAATAGCAGAGTGTCAGTAGCTACAATATTTCTCCAATTGAAAGGTATTTTCTACAGGACAAGCAAAATTGTGCTTTGGCCAAGGTTCCTTTGATGGTGAGTCAATGAACCAAGTGTGATGTGGCTTAAAAAAAAAGCAGTTTTATTGGAGGCAGTTCTGTTGAAGCTATTTTGTAAGTGACTTGTTTATGGTGGTAGGGATTTAGCATCAGCAAAGATGATTTAAAACCAAAGTCTCACACACACATCACAGAGACAAAGCATGTAGTAGCATCTGAAGTTCCTTTACAAGGCGCTGAAAGTGTGACTGAAAATCGAGAGAAAGATTGATACTCTTGAAGTCGTTGCTCGCATGTCGCTGCTGACTGTGTGAGTGATGGGGAGGCTGGCTCAAGCAGCAGGTTGCCCTTGTGGTAGAGTAGTTTGGCTCTCACCCAGCACAGCGGCGATCTTCCAGTTACCTCGGGCACTTCAATTCACATCTTGATATAATTACAAAAACAATGCGTTCTCGTGACTTCCCTTCATAAATTGTTCTGCTGTTGATGATCCACTGTGATTTCAACAACCACCCACAACACAGGAAGCCGCATGGAAATATTCCCGCCGCTCTTCTCTCCTCCTTAGGCTCCCTCCATTCACCTCCTTACATCCTCCGCAATAAAGAATGTCCTCCCACTGCGATGGTCTCCAAGTTCTGAGGCAGGCTCCTGTTTCCTGCTGATCCCAGATAGAGGCTTCTGTGAGCCTGGGAACCAGCCCGCCCTGCTGACAGGCTTGGCCTCTGCCGCCGAGTCAGACGCTCTTCACTCAAGTTCTGCTCGTCCCAAACACTCATTGGAGTGAGTTCCTCCATGGGAGAGGACGAGACAGTGGCAGAAGTTTGGGGGTTCATCACAAGGACACGGCGTACAAAACAAATATGCTTTTATTGTTCCTGTTGCATTACCAAGTCAGTATTCAGTGCAAGTCATTCATGGAGTCTATGTTTCTCCTCCCTTCACTCTGCTGCTAAAATACTGTAGTTGTAAAGTACAAGCAAAGTATTACAAGCATGCCAACTTGGACTGAAGAATGGTGTTTTTGACTGTTAGTTTGCCCACGTTGAGTCTCGAATCCACATTTGTTTTGACTTTTCATTTGTTTCACCCTGTATCATTCTGGATTTTACATTACAATTCAACGTGATTTGGGACCTTAAATTCCATTTTTTTATGCTGTTAGTAGTTTTATGTTTGTAGTTTTGTTTGTCCCAGGTTTGTAACAAAATGGCTTACAAATTGGGATTCAGATTTAGACCTGAAACTAATTTTTATTCAGTCTACAGTGAATCAATCACTAAACTGGGAAAAAGAAACTCCCCCCATTGACTATTAGGGTCTTAGCTAAACAAAGATTCTACAATGAAAGCTCAGTTAGAACCCAAGAAAGTTTGTCTCACTGTCCAGGTTGCAAGATCAAGTTGAGTTTAGTGATGAAACACGACTAGCAGGGGAGATTTCTCAGGGTGTCCTTCCAACTCAACTGGTTTCTCTCCATGAGGAAGATCATAGGTTCTAGTCTGAGCTTTTCGCCGATGGCTATCAACCTTTTTCTTGAACTCATTTTGTTCATTTTTTCTGGTGAGTGTGGGAACACGGACTGAACAGTTCCTCCTCAGCTTTCTCCATGACAAGATCTTTCTTGGATCTAATTTCCAAACATGAGAACCAGACTCTTGGAGTTAACTGAGCTCACACCTAGTAGGTCGCTTTGTGATGGAGTCCACTTCAGCCTGTGGTAGATGAGGGGATGAGCCTCAAAAATATGGTTATTGAACAGTGAGACAATGGTTCTACTCTATTTGTCGATAACTCAACTCTTCTCCAGAGAGAACTTCATAACTCCTCTCATCCAGAAGAGATACATGCTCCAGTCAAACCTCCTATTGAGACTTCATGTTCCAGCCATGAATGTTTGTCTTCAACTGGTGTACGTATTTGTCATACGGATGAGTGACTACGGTTCATATAAAAATAATTTCATCTTCACACACGCAACACTGAGAGGTATCAACAGTTCACGCCGCAGCAGTGCCTCTGCTTCACCTGCACCTGGAGCGTGAGGCCTCCAGTGCTTTCTGATGTCTCCGTTTGTTGAATCTCTTCACGTAGCTGTTGCTCTTGAGCAGTCCGTCGCCCGGCTTCAGCTTAGCACCCAGCAAGGTGAGGAGGTCGCTTGGAAGGTGACGCCTCCGGTGGTAAATGTGACCCATTACGATGTACCTGGTTCCTGGAGAACAAGTAGCACAAGTGTGAGTCTCGTGTCAGGACACTATCAAAACGGTTCCAATGTTTTGGCCCTTTGACACACACGTTATTCCTCTTCATAAAACAAGACATTTTTTTCAATTCACAAGTGTCCTACCAAGCTTGATGTCGGGGCAGGGCTTGCTGCACTTGTACGTGTCCACCACTAGAAGGCGCACTTTGAAGAAGAAGCTGTCGGGGGACACGAAGAGTCGACTCATCTTGTAGAAGCCTTCGCTGCTCACCATCAGCGTGATGATTCGGATCCCTTTTCTCAGCACGTCGATGTCGTGCACGATCCCGTTGACCGCTGACGGCGACAATGAAACATGTCACTTTGATCAAATGTCAATGGTTTCACTAAAAATCTCTCTACAGTTGTTGTCTTTAAACATCAGACTGGAGGACAGTGCACTGTACCAGTGGCCACTTACCAAACTCGCTGTAGCAGTAGGACTCTTTCTCATCCTTCTCTTTCTTGCACTCACTTAAGCAGTAGGCGTCGTGGCTGAACTCCGACTCTGCAGGAGACATGACGGGATTAGATGAAGGCTGACTCTCATTACAGGGTCATAAACCAGGAAGTGCTCGTCATTACAAGCTTCTTATTGGAAGATTTCACGACATTTTGAGCGTCTGACTGAAATGAGACATTCAAGCAAAACTCCCGACTCACTTTGTGTTATCAGTTTTCTAATTCTGAAGGGGAAACAAACTCATTTTTAAAGCTGTGAGGTATCTAAATCTTGTTATAAAGCTCTAGTTCAATGCTGTGAAAACTGAAAAACTCAAAGTCAACTGACCCGCCTCTGCGCTCACTGCAAGTAGCAATGAGAAACAGGTTAATGCTGTGCGTGGCTGGAGGCGGAATGAAGAATGGCATAACTTTAAATGTAGACTGCAAGCTTGCATTTCCCCCTCTGATGTAGCTTGCCCACCTTGAGTCCCAAATCTGTCATGCTCCGCTATTGGTCAGTCCTTTTCTTTGTTTCTTCCTGGATCATTTTGGATTTGGGGTTGTGATTCAATGAGATTTAGGCCCTCAAAATTGAAAATTCAAGGTTTGCCCCATGACATGGCGCATGCAGCCATCAAACCAGGTTTTAAACCAGAATCTAATTCTTATTTAGTCTGAGTCAATGCCTTGACTTGGAAAAAAACTGCCTCCATCGATGATGCCAAACAAAGATTCTACAGTGAAAAGCTGCTCTCCAATCAGAACCAAAGATAGTTTTTCTTTGTTCTTCTAGCTGCTGGATCAAGTTGAGTGTACCTTGGCTGCGTGGTTTGGTTGCTCTTAAACTTATTGATACAGTTTGAGAGAAACGTATTGAAGTTTGATGAACATATTAACAGCTAAAATGGAGCGTGGTAGTAAAGCCTCAACCCGTGATCTTTCAAGGTCAAGAAAGGTCAAGTCTTTGGGCATGAGAAGTGATGAAGTCAAAGGGGACCTCATGTTTGTCCTCCCTGAAGATCAGCCCTTACCTCGTTTCAAGATGTCAAACTGGTAGAGCAGACTGGAGGAGCGGCGATTGAAGGTGGCATGTGGGCGACTGTTATTGTGATTCCCAGGGCTGATACTTGACTGGTGCTGCCCGGACTTCCCGGGGCGGTTCTCCTCTGGGTCCAGATGTCTGCTAGGAGGATCTCTCTGTGGCGCAGAAGCCGGCTGATGAGGCTGAGCTGGCTGAGGGTGAGGGGGACTCTTAGGTCTGGAGTTCGGAGGACCATCTGGTTCACCCTGGCGTGGAAGGCTCAGGAGGGGGTCCTGGTTGGCTCTCTGCAGGGTTCGGTTGGCAGCTGTTGCTCCACTCAACGGAGTTTTAGGTAGAAGACCAGCGGCGTCTCCTCTGTTTTTGTCAGAGATGAGCTCCACCAGATGGTCGGTCTTTGAGCTCTTCTTGCTCTTGTTGTGAGGAATGTGGTGACGCGGGACAGGTGACAGGTCGCCGTGTTTTGGCCAAACACCCGCCGGTAAAGAATGATGGGTGAATTTAGACTCGCTGGTTCTGCTGCTCTTCTCCAACAGTTCATTGATGGGCAGGGATGGCTCTTTGACCACAAGCCTGCTCTGGTTACTCTGCGCTGAATCCACAAAGCTGCTCGGGTTCTTCTCAGTGTACAACCCTACATTTGATTCAGAGAAGCAAAAGTAAAAAAAAAAAATCAAGAATGCAAAAGACAACACAACTATGTCACAGTCAAAGGAAAACCATTTTCTTAGATGCTGTTTATGTCTTGAGGAAGAAGCAGGGAATTTGCATGTGCTGTAGAGCAGAAAATAATGGGGAAATCATTCATACTCACCATTTGCGACTTGTTCCTCAGCATTGAGGGAAGGAAACTGGAGGAACAAGAGGACCAGTGTAATCCAAACCATCGTGGTGATACTGTGTCTTTCTGTGAAGGTGGGTGAAGGAGTGGGCACTTTTATGCTCAACGGACATGGGACGGGTCAAGCAAGGGGGACGTCCCAGAGGCCAAAACAAACACTCCCGTCTTTTATTCTAATCGACTTTCTGTTTTTAACCGATGTAAAAAGCATTACAAACACGTTTCTATCTTTAAATAAAACACCTCGTTTTCTTCTTTACATACATATAATGGTGAATGGTGAATGAAAGCTTCTCGCATGAGGTTCTACTCCACCCCGTGGTGATAAGGAGACACGGCATTAACTTAAAACATCTTGCTCTTTACTATTCAAAAATATTAATAACAAGGAAAGAAATATGACTTTATATTAAATGAAATTAGTATTAAAAAATTTAATAAAATGAATATGAAACAAAACAAAGTCCAATCTTGGTTGAGATTTGATGCCTCTCGTTATTGCCGTCGTATATTTGACACAAATAATATGAATGGCAAAATGTATTAATACAGTTATAGTAAAAAGATCAAAGAAAGATATCCAAAAACGCGACCCAGATGGGACTCGAACCCACAATCCCCAGCTCCGGAGGCTGATGCCTTATCCATTAGGCCACTGGGTCATTACGTGAGCAGCGGCAAATATTACAAAATAAACCCGTAACTGTCAAATCTTTGCCCTTAAATATGACGGTAAAAGTGCTGTGATTGGCGCAGATGGATCAAAAAGCACCGGTTTACGGTGGTAGTTATTATGTCGCGACAGCGAATGAACGGTGTTCGCCATGACGTCGCTCGGGTGAACCAGGTGAATTCACTTCCGGAGTGAAAACAGTCACAACCAAACATTCAATACTGGCGTGTTCTACAGACATTAGCCTTGATATATAACTGCTATGTTTTTTTCCTTAAAAAAGAGAAACTACCAAAGCTGTACCATCGAAAAGAACGGCGGAGCAACTCATGACCAGTAGGTGGCAGCACACACCACGACAACTCAAGCAACGCACCGAGTTAAAAAGGAGAGGAAGCCACTCGCCTGCCAAGCGAAACATATGTGCCTTGTTCGCTGTTTTTCCGCGTTATGTTGTTGTCTGTCTTGTCTTTTGTGAACGTGTGGGATCGTAGTTCCGAGCTATGCGCGTCGTCACCACACTAACGTCTAGCTAGCGGCTTGCATGCGGACATAAACGCGCGTGTTGTTGTTGGGTTTGTTCAACGTGGCGGTATGTCAAGCGGTTGTAGCATTCGACGAAACCAGTTCAAAAACAACGGAAAAGACACAAACGTAAGAACAATTGACACCGATCACCACTAACAACCAGTCGATCTTAACTGACTACTTTTTGTGAACCAGGCGCTGAGGCGCAGGAGGTTAGAGGTCAACGTCGAGATCCGCAAAGCGAAGAAAGACGGTGATATTCTGAAGAGGCGGAATGTAAACTCTCTTTTGGACCAGTCTCTTCCTCAGGTAATTTTATTGCAACACCTTTAGCTGGTGTGACCTTCAGGTGAGCGGCCGCACGATGCGCTGCATTCTGTTACAGGGAACAAGAATCAAAGTCATTTCGACTCGTTCATCTGCTTTACATAAGTCGCCCCTGTATTGGGATTTTTAAACAAATGAAATCCCAATTATTAACAATGAATTCTGTAACGTTTAGCCCGTATTGACATGGCGGTAAATAACCATGAAGAATGCAATTCTCTTTCGTTCATATATTGTCTCTTTGGTTAGTCTTTCATGGCATGTTTTCCACCCACAGACCGACCACCAGTGCTCTTTGGAAACAATTGTTCAACATGTAGAAGGCCAGGATCTTGTTTTGCAACTTCAAGCCACACAGACTGTGAGGTGAACAACCCCCTCCTAGTTCACTGTAATGATTGTGTCGTTATAGTGCACGTTATTCCAACATTAAATGATGCAAATGTAATCATGACTTCCAGTCAATGTTCCCTCTGATTTCTCATGTGTCTGAGCAAACCCACAAACTCTCTGAGCTGTCACCCGGACCACTGTGAGCGACCTGTCGCCATCGGCTGTGTCTGTCATAGTCTATAATAGTGTTAAAATATTGAAAAATGTATTTACAATTTGTGTAATTCACATGGAGGAATAGAACATGTGTGAATTTTTATTTTAAAAAAAGCATTTGTTTGTTTTTGAATTATATATATATATATAAGAATCAAGAATCTTCTAATACACTAAGTAAACTAACTGTAGTCATTGAAGGCACAATAGACAATTGAGGGTGCTGGATATAAAAGAACTTCAAGCAACTTTTATGAACATTTAATCTCAAATAGATTGATAAGGCATGTGTCTGTTGTGAGACTGAATTTTGTCCACATGAGGCCACCGTATTCGCTGACTGCTCCTCATGGAGCAGCAAGCCTATGTAGATCAGGCTAAAATGAAGAAATAACAGGTTTCTTTCACTGACTACACAGTTAATTTCCTCACCTGACTAGCGTGTAGTCTCTGTGTATTGTAGTCTGAAACCTGCGCTGCAACAATTCTCTCTCCCGTGCGTAACTCCGCCGCCCCAATTGGCTCAGTGCATGTGCACATTTTGGACCAACCACGAGCGACTTGAAGAGAAATCAGCTCTTAAACATCAGCCAGCTCCAATAGTTCACTTCAAATAGCAGCTATTTTAGTTGCTGTTAGTTCTATTGTGTATGTGGCGGACGGTCTTAAGCACCCCTGCACCGAAGGACCTGTGGACACACACAGTCAAACAGCGCACTCAGCGCTTCATTTTGTTGATCTAATGTCGTAAGGCTTTATGTCTTGACGGCAAGAAGCCCTGTGTTCCAGAAATTGCGGTAATTTATGTTCAATTCAGGATAAATTTTTGTTGTGTACACTAGATGGTATCAACTCAGCTTAGAGGGAGCATTGCTTCCAGTTGTGTTGCATTCATTTCTTTTTGACCTTCTCTGGCTTGTGTCTCAAGGAAACTTCTCTCCAGAGAGGCAGACCCTCCCGTCGACGCCATCATCGCTGCAGGTCTCCTCCCGAGGCTTGTCAGCTTCCTGGGACTCCTCCACTGTCCTGCCCTTCAGTTTGAGGCCGCCTGGGTCCTGGCCAACATCACCTCAGGCACCTCAGAGCAGAACTGGGCTGTGATAGAAGCTGGGGTCATTCCAGCCCTCGTTCACCTGGTTGCGTCACCTCACGCCCAGGTCAGGGAGCAGGCAGTCCTGGCCCTCGGCAATATCGGAGGTATTTCTCCCCCTCAGCCTTCATAGCCCACAGCTCAATGCCTTCTTTCAAATGAATGAAAAATAGATCTGAATCCGTTTGTCCCCAACTATCCAGGTGATGGACCGCATTACAGAGACCAGGTGATCTCCCATGGTGGGCTGCTGTCGCTGCTGGCTTTGCTGACGGAACCTCTGTTTTCAACATTACCTGTGAGTCCCTGACAGAGCCTCTGTTGAGAAATGAAATGTGCAAAAACACAGTATTTTCTATGACAATGCATTACATGTTTGACCCATTCATCTCCTCTTCTCCAGGCTAGTTTTGTGCGTCATGTGGCGTGGGCACTGTCCAACATCTGCAGACACAAGAACCCAGCGCTTCCTTTGACCGCCGTGCAACAGCTGCTTCCGGGCCTGGCGCGGCTCTTGCACCATGGCGACGATGAAGTCGTGGCTCACGTCTGCAAGGCGACGTCCGACCTGTCCGATGGCTCAAATGAGAGGATCGAGTTAGTGGTGCAAAGTGGTCTGGTGCCCCGTCTTGTACAGCTACTGGCCTGTGGGGAGACTTGTATCGTGGTATGTGTGTTTATAAAGCGGCAAATTGTGTATTGTGGTGCACTGTGATGTTGAAGTGTTTTTCTTTGCAGGCCCCCGCACTGCGAGCGCTCGGCAACATAGTGACCGGGACTGATGAACAGACCCAGTGTGTTCTCAATGCAGGTGCCATGGCTGCGTTCCCTCACCTCCTGCACCACGAGGAACCTGACATCAGGAAGGAGGCCACTTGGACTCTGTCCAACATCACTGCTGGGAAGGACTCTCAGATCCAGGCAGTCATTTCTGCAGGCCTGGTTCCTCTGCTGGTGGAGGTCCTCCAAAAGGTTGTCTGTCTCAACATAATCTTGGTTTGATGCATGATATTATGAACTGCATTCACTGTGAATAGGCTGAGCATGGCTTTTTGCCTCAGCACTTTTTTCATAATATAGTCAATGTCTGTAGTCTGATTTCATTGATGTGATGTTAACTTCATTTTTGTCCTCTCTCGCCCCCGCAGGGAGACTTAAGTACACAAAAAGAGGCTGTGTGGACAATCACAAACATGACCAGCGGGGGCACTGTTGAGCAAGTCTCCTACCTGGTTCATTCCAACGTGCTGGAGCCGCTACTCAACATGTTGACCATTGACGACACTAAGATCGTCCTGGTCGTGTTGAACGGATTACGCAATATTCTGCAGGTATGTATACGTACAGTGTTTCCCCCAGGTTTTTGTGTTGTGTGGGGCTGGACAGAGCGATCGGTTGAGGTTGGCTATGGTAACTGTCGTATATATATATATATATATATATACATACATATACACATACACATACACAGTGGTACCTCGGTTTCTTGACCACAATCCGTTCCAGGCAACCGTTCGAGAAGGGATTTGTTTTATATCTGAATCGATTTTTCCCATTACAATGAATGGAAAAAGAAACAATACGTTCCAAGCCTTAAAATAGGCTTTTGTAGGAGTGAATGTAGAGTGTCTGCTGCAGGTGCGCTGTTCCTCTATGTGTGTGGCCGCTGCATGTGGGAGGGGTTGCCGAGTGAGTGACGTCTCTCCAGAAGTGAAGAGGTGCCCGGTGCGTGTCCAGCTCTGAATGTGCGCTTCTGTGCAGTTTGGCTGTGACAAAGTCATAAACCAAGTCACGCTCTGTCCCAGACTCGCCTCATCCCTGTCCCAGCTCCAGCCCACAACAGGACATCAAACCCTGGAGTGAGCGCTCCAGCCTCGGAGGTGTGGAGAGCGAGCAGCTCCCCTGTGACACTCTACCACGGTCCAGTGAGGAGACAGGAAAGGTTTTACACCTTAATATGAAGAAAAAACAGTCAGTAAATGTAGCTAACGGGACACGTCTGCATACAGAGGCTGCGTTATACACAATAACAAAGTGCGTCGTGGGTCAGCTGATCGGTCCGCGCACGCTATGTTTTTTCCGGTTTTTTTCGGGGGCGTTCGAGTTCTGGGTTTTCGTTCGAAATCAGAAGCAAAAAAATCTCGAAATTTTGGTTCGAAATCCGATTTATTCGGATTACAAGTCTTTCGAAAACTGAGGTACCACTGTATATATATGTGTAAATATATATATGTATGTATATATATATTTAACTAATAACTAAGAATTTAATTGTAATTGTTTAAATATTGTAATATTCTACACGGCTTTTGAATATACTATGGTGAAATATTGTTGCCTATTTTCACAGATGGCATGTGAAACCGGTGAGGTGGAGAAACTGAGGTTGTGGATTGAGACGTTTGGTGGTTTGAATAAACTCAAAGCTCTGCTGTCTCACAGCGCTGGAGCTGTTGTTCATGCTTCAGTCAGTGTTTTAGAAAATCTCTATTCTCATGAGGTAAGTGCTCTCAGACCTTAGAGGAGGCCTCATGATATTTGTTTTTTTTTTTTTTACATATCCCTGGTGGATTTTATTAATGATGCAACTTGGGGAGGAAAAAAGGAAATATGTGATTGAAAAATGATTAAAGATTTTTTCAGTTTCAACGTCTCTGTCTGACCTTTCGTGCGTGTTGATGTGTAAACCTCCTTTATCTGACAGCAAACATCACTTTATTGTTATTGTGAGTTAAATGAGTTCCCGCAGCGGCACTGACAACTCTTTATTTAAAGGCCACATTTCACTTTAACTGTTTTTACTGTGTGACTTTAAAATGAGCTTAACTAAACGTTGGAGTCTGGTTTGTCTATTTATGATGTATGAGACAATCCTTTATTCATATGTTCCCATTACAGACATCAATACATGAGATCAGTAAAAGCATGAATCAGATGTGAGCAGTGGATGCAGCAACATGAACCCAAGAGAATAAATGTGTAAATAAAGCACCAGAACCTTCCCTCTCAATCACAATGATGATCTGTGTCACCCAAACTACATAACTGTCCAAAAACCTGATTGAACCAGAGCATGCAAAAACACCCATCACTCATGATATATTCTTATGAAGTCTTTTTTCGTCGACTGTCTTCTGTGTTTCGGAGTGGTGGAGGTCATCATGGCCTGGCTTCCTCAACTTCCACACTGTGTGCAGAGACAAGTGTCATCAGTTAAACCAGGATGGTGCAGCATATCATGGTCAGCTAAGACTGGACAGTCATGACTGTACAGCAGTGTTTTGCAACCTTTGTTTTAAGCCGTGGACACTGTTGAATGAAAACCTCAACCAACACGCACTTGTGCTGAGTCAAAAGTCCAATCGAAAATCCCTTGTAACTTGTGTCAATTATTGCTACTGACACTCTGCTGTTTTCAGAATTTCAGTTGTGCATTCGACCGCCTTCTTCACTGTGAGTGTGTGTGAGAAGAGGAGCACTGCAGCCAGTAGTGGACGGGCCAACGCATCCGCATCTATAGTGTGTTGCATGTGGCTGAATCCATGTGACCTCCTCACGTTGGCAGATCGTCAACACGTTCTGTTCATTATTTGTTGTTCATTATTTCATGTCATCATATTGCCCACCTCTGGACGTCCAGTAAAACGTTGTGGTCAACAGTATTGAATGCTGTACTAAGATCTAACAGAATTAAAATAAAATAAAAATACATTTTCAACTCCTTCAAAGAGAAGGCCGTTGGTTACTTTCAGAAGCGTCCTGATCTGGAACCAGACTGGAATGTTTCAAGAACAGAGTTGTGGTGCATGAATTACATGAGGCTGAATGGTCCAGGGTCCTTTCCCTGGCACGACTCATGTGACCGCTATCCATGGAAGGATGACTATCACCCTCTGAAAAGATGGAAACGCACAACTGGTTACGTTTAGAATAAGTCTGATGTTTGAACTGTCGATGACAATTCATCTTAACCTGTTCTTGTGGTTGGTCCACTTGAAGTAGCTTCTTTTGTCTCTTCTTTGTTTTGTTTCTTTTGCATCCTCTTAACACTGGGTGTGATGACCACATTCCATTTATATTGAGCGTGTTTCAAACAATGAGTGTATATAAATGGGTGCAGCCTTTAATTGGATCACTCCACAACTCAATGTCACTCAGAGGTGACCTGGAAATAGAAGCAGTTTTTAATCGCTCATGTGAATAGGTCTGAAATATAACTTTTATTTTTTGTGGCCTCTTTGGCCGTCAGTCTTTTCAATGTCAACTTTATGTATATAACACATTTCCACAGCAGGTGCTGACCGAAGTACTTTCCATGGAACAATAAAAGATGACAGAAGTATATACAGTTACAGGAAAAAAACAGGACTAATATGGGCAGGAAAATCCAGTTGTGAAATTTCCTCACTCCTGAATGTTCCACAGTCAACTGTCAGATTTATTATGAGAAAACTGAGTTTGGGAACAACAGCAACTCAGCCACAGAGTGGTCAGCCATGTTAACTAACTTGCACATAGTACAAAAAAGTCACCCACTTCCTGCACAGTCAATCGCTGCAGACCTCCAAACTTCATGTGGCCTTCAGATTAGCCCAAGTACAGTATGCAGAGAGCTTTGAGGTGTGACGATTTTAGACGTTAGACCCACATGCAGCAGGGAGGAGACAAAAGTCCAGAAGAAAGTTCCAACAAACTAAATCAGATCAACAATCAACTTCTACAAAAAAACAAAATCAAAAAATCCCGGTGGGTGAAATAAAGACGTCTCCCAATGCACAAACAAAAAGTAGTAAGTGGTAAGTAAGTAAAGTAGTGTCCCAGACACGGTAGTCTAGACAACAAGTCCATCAAGTCCACAGGATTGAGGGGGGAGAAAACAAGGAGCAGCCACAGACACAATGCAAAACAAAAGAGAACAGTCAGAAAAACTCATGAGCTCAAAGTGCTTGGTAAATGTTCAAGGTCTAGGGGAAGAATCATCCACGAGAAATCCAGAACACGAGCACGGAGGGTCGCACCAGGGCGAGGAACACCAACAAACACTGGACGCTGGTTGACTTCTGGCAGGCGTTTAAGTAGTGAGAGTGGGATTAGTGAGTTGGTGTGTGTGTCTGCAGAGCATGTTTGGAAGGAACAGAAGGAGACGCCCCCAATCCCAGAAGAGAGGAAGAGAGACAGCGAGGACAGTCAGACAGGTAGGAGGGGGCTTGTGACACATGGAATGGGTTTCCATGGCCGAGCCATTCATCACCACGTGCATTGCAATGCGCCAGATACAGTGGTGTAAAGCAGTCACCACTGGACTGGAGAGCAGTGGAGACGCCTTCTCTGGAGTGATAAATCTTGCTTTTCCATCTGGCAACCTGACGGACCAGTCTGGGTTTGGAGGTTGCCAGGAGAAGTTGGGGATGTTTGGGACGGCATTGTGCCAAGTGTGAACTTTGGTGGAGGAGGAATGATGGTGTGGGGTTGTTTGTCAGGAGTTGGGCTTGGCCCCTTAGTTCCAGTGAAAGGAACTTTGAATGCGTCAGGATACCAACACATTTTGGACAATTCCATGCTGCCAACCTTGTGGGAACAGTCTGGAGCGGCCTCTTCCTCTTCCAACATGACTGTGCGCCAGTGCAAAACAAGGCCCATCAAGACATGAATGACAGAGTCTGGTGTGGATGAACTTGACTGGCCTGAACAGAGTCCTGACCTGAACCCAACAGAACACCTTAGGGATGAATTACAGCAGAGACTGAGAACCAGGACTTCTCCACCAACATCAGTGTGTGACCTCACCAATGGTCTTTAGGAAGAATGGTCAAATCTTCCTATAATCACACACCTCAACCTTGTGGACGGCCTTCTCAGAAGAGCTGTAACAGCTGCAAACGGTGGAGCCACATCATATTGAACCCTATGGTTAGGAATGGGATGGCACTGAAGTTCATACGTGAGTCACGGCAGGTGAGCAAATGCTTTTGGTAAGCATGTTGCCTGTCCACCAGTGACTTATACGGGGCCGAATGTGCTCAGTATCTACAGTGTTATCAAGATGAAGCATCAACTCAACATACCTGTAAGTCATTTAGAGTTAAAAAAAATAAAAAAAGCCTCTGCGATACGTTACCACCAACAGTTTGCTTCCTGAGGTCACAAAGCTCATTCAAAAACCTGCTCATGGGACTGATGAAGCGGCTGTGTTTACAGCGACAACCCCATGACTCTTTCCGGGTCATGAGAACGCCAAGAGGCTTGATGTACTAATTCTGACATCAAGCGGTTACATTTCATGCAGGCATATTTTTTAACTAAATTACTCAGAAGTGGATGATATGGTTCTAAAACACTGACAAACAATTTCATCTTCAATACACTACTGATACCTCTTAAACCTCGGGTTACCATTCGTGGTCCCCTTCAATATTATTTTCATAGCTGGATATTATACAGTTCCAAGCTCTCATAATAACATCATAAATACTAAACTGTGTACACCTTTTAGCTGGCATTTGTATAAGATTATATACGTTGTCTATTTTTTTTAATGTGAAACCGACTCAGCATCCTCTTGACTTTTTTTCACCAACTGCCAGTGACTACAGCTGAGACAAAGTTGCTGGTGGAGTTCTACACGGCCATCATCCAGTCCATCCTCACCTCCTCTATCACTGTCTGGTACAACAGCGCCACCTCCAGGGACAAGAGCCGACTGCAGCGCATCGTACGTTCTGCTGAGAAGGTGATGGGTTGCAGCCTGCCACCTCTTCAGGACCTGTATGTCTCCAGGACCCAGAGACGTGCAGGTCGGATCAGAGCCGACCCTTCTCACCCTGGACATGGACTGTTTGTTCCTCTTCCCTCTGGCAGGAGGCTACGGTCCATCCAGACCAGAACCTCCCGTCACAGGAACAGCTTCTTTCCCTCGGCCATCAGACTGTTGAATTCGTGAACAGCCTTGTTGTTATTCTATTTATTTAATTTAATTTAATTTTATTAATTTTTTGTCAACACTTTATTCCAAAACTCTTTCCTAGTTAGTGGGCTTCCCACTGACAATGGCAATAATTTTGATTCTGATAATGATTCTGACGTATCCCAATGGCCAGGGGGGCATCAGATCCAAACAGCTTCTCAGGATGGCTGTCGGTGCGTGGACGTGGACAGACCATCACCTGGCGTGCCTTGCTTGTCAAATCACATTCTGCACCGTCTCAGCAAATGACCAGTCTAGGGGAGTCCAACAGAACATGTTCCCTGCGAGACCAGATATAGCAGAAGTTTGTGACTCCTTGGATCAACCTGTCGGCCATTTGGGAGAACCGCATGTGCAGCAACAGTTATGTGCGTCAGTTAAGTTTGTCTCATGACATGAACGCTGTACATATGTGGACAGCAGAACCCAGCGATCCCAAAAGTGCCTCGCCCTGCACAACTGCGAGGCTGCACAAGCGACTGCTGCTTTTTTAATAATGTAGTCTAATGCTATAATGTATGATGCGAGGAGGTTTGTGCGGACCGGGAAGTTTGGGCTTCCCTGCTCCGAATGCTGCCCCCGCGACCCGATCCCGGATAAGCGGCAGAAGAAGGTGAAGGTACAAAGACTAGAACTGATTCTTCAATTTACAGTTAACTTTATCTAAGTGCACAACAACTCAATTGATCTTAACAAGAATATTTATTTTTAATGCTATTGTTTGTCTCCATTAGGGAATTTTCACAAGTAATTGTGTAATTTCTTCATTATAGTGAGATGTTCTCAAACTGTATTTGTGCAACGACAATGATGAGTACAACAAGTTGTTCCTACAGCGACATGAACAGCCTTTAAAAGCCACATGTCCGTTTTCCTGCCGTCACTACTTCAGAATGAGTGTTGTGAAAATATTTGAGACCATTCCATTCTGTATCAGACAGTGCTTTTATTCACATTTTCCCATTAAAAAAAAAACCCCAGCATGAATCAAATGTAATAAGTGGACACTGCAACATGAAACAAGGAGGATGTGTGAACAAACTACGTAGCTCTCACCACGACCCGTGGAACACCTGATTATACCCTGGTTAAAATCATCAAAACGATAAAACTGCCTGAAAACTTGATTCAGACTCTTATTTTTATGGACATGTCTTCTGCCTTTTGGAGTCGTGGAGAGCATCATGTCCTGGTGCCGTCATCTATTGGGAGTCTTTTACTGTGTGCAGAGACAAACACTTAAATTCAGGACTTTCATGACTGAAAAGCACATCATTTTACAGAAAGCATGAAGGGTCTGTTTCAATTCTAGGAACTGCTTTGAGTTTGCTTTCCCTTTTGGGAAACAAAAAGTTGGCCAAATGTTCATCAAAATATGTACCATTTTTACACATCATCTAATTTGATTAATATAGATTTTATATATTAGAATTATGTTGAAATTACTCATTTCATCTGGAGTTTTTATATGCACTAAACACATGACAAGTTCAAGTCAAGTTTTCATGTTTTTTTTTCCAATGATTTGGTCAAAAAACATTTTTTTCTATCCAACATCTGGACCTGAGGCTTGCTACCCCCTGTGAAGCAGGGAGGGGTTTAAATTATTGACTTTTAAATCTTTTAATTTTGGATGTGGACATGTTTGTCCTTCAAGACTCAAGAGTGGAGCGGAGAGTGATTCTTTTGAATCACATTTCTCATAGTTTATAGTTCCAGCACCTGCTTTGTATCGCTGTGTTTCAGTCCTGATCATGGTTTCTGGAATGACGGCCCATGACACTCTTGAATAGTCGAATTTGGAACTTTTGCTGGAGTATATTAATTGAGAGCCGACCTTTGAACTCATCTTAACTCTTACCAGTCCAACAACGTCTAGAGTTGCTGACCTTGGTTCGACAAATCCATATTCTTTGCGCCACTCTTCAAGGCACTCCTTCGCCTGGGCCATGATGTCCACTCGCCTGCTGTAGACCCGGATCAGTTTCTCAGAGAAGACCTTTGGTTCAACTGGAGACGCTCCCTGAGGACATTTTTTTTTAAAGAATATAAGCACAAAATATACTTGGAGCTGTTACCAAACCATGCAAAGACGACATTAAATACACCGCATACTTGTTTTCACTGAAATTTCTCATTCACAGAAAATGTCTCACCATCAGCCTGAGTTGAAAGGCTACACCTGGTTTATCTTTGCTGTAGAACGCAAAAGGGGTTTCATCTGTGATTCCGTAGTTGATATCAACCAGCTGCATCAAAGAGCGTGAGAGAGCATTTGAGGTAATATGCAGGGGTTTACTTGTTCAGACAAAAGTGACAACAACAACAATGCTACACAACTATGACGTACCTTGACAACAAAGACACCGTCCTCTCCCAACAGATCAGAAAGTTCTCTCTCACATGATTTCTAGAGAAGACCAAAATGTTCTTCAGGACTTGACACACAAGCAGTTCGATGATACATCATTGGTTAAAAAAAAAGTAGGTGTCACCATATTTTGTGGAGGAGGAAGCAGCATGGATGTTCCCCTTACAATTGATGGTGAAGAAGTAAGCAAAACCAATCTCACCCTATCATCAGATCCTTCCAGCACAACTTCGCCCACAAGTTTGTAGAGGTCCCGTGAAACTATTCTGAGCAGAATCGCTCTGGCTTGTTCCAAGTTTGGATCGGAGGAGTAGAGGATTTCTTCAAACACATGATCTGATGTGGTTTAAACAGGTTATAAACAGATTAGCAGGTTCTTTAAGAACAATTCCAAAGGAGTTTTTTTCATCACAACAACTTTCTTGACCAAAAACTAAACTTGTCGCTCCACTCGTTTTCAACTCCTGGAGAATCCTGAAAAAGAACGCAACCAAGTGCCTTAGCAAGACAACCGTGATAGCGCTAAAGGTCAGAGATCAAATCAAATTACTACCTCAAAGTATGACCTCACAGTCAAGCTCCAATGAGACAGAGAGCTGAGATGTTCTCCATGGGGCCCCATTCTAGATAATGGAAACAGGCTGACAAACCACCGTCCAAACAAACAGTCATCGCATGTCCGATCCGATCTTTGGTGCGCTAGTAAGAAGACTGACACAGCAGCGCTATACTTCATCATCTCCAAGTCTTTGGTGGCTCCTTTATGCTGTCTGCTGCTGGAGTTCCATTTATTTTTCATCTGGTTTGGATGTGGCGAAAACGTGTGATCATTGTTCATCCATGAACCATATCGAATTGCATATTTCATTGGTAAACATACACAAATTTACAGTGAAAACTGTCATGATCACTTCCCCTTCGCTTTTTATTTCGTCTGTCAACTTCCTGTCTCACTGTTTTTGTTTGTTTTTTGCCCTTCCATACCTGTGTAGCGGGCGTTTTTGACAGTTGATTTACATTCTGGTCCTGACTTGCCATTTTCCTTGTCAACCTACCTGAGTTTGACTGCCTTGTAGATGTGCGTTTGGACATTGCTCTAAAAAGTCCACCTCTTGTGCCTCTATTCCTTCTCCTTAACAGTAGAAAATGTATAAACAAATCCAAGGCATTGAGATTGGGAGACCTGTCAGCTTGGAGTAGGCCTCCATGTCATAGATGGCTGTCGAGAGAGTGAAGATTCTGTCGTTGGAGCCCTTCACTTGGATGACGCCATCTGCTTTCAAAAGGGCCTCAGTGATCCTGCGCACATTTTTCACAATCCATCACTTCAGAGCTGAGCTGACGTAGATGACTCTGCTTACATTTCTTCAATGGCACACACGGTATGTTGGTAGATTTTCTGGTGGAGCCTGTACCTCGTGCGGAACATTTCATAAATGTGTGGCAACTCCTGCCAATAGAAACACACCAGCTTTAGACCACATTAAACTGTTTTTCTATAAGCTCTAGCTCACCTTATCTCTGTAGCAGATTTGTGTCCTGTTTTCAGCGTCACACACTCTGGCAGACAGCAGGAGGCGGTTGAAGTCAACGTTGCTCTTAACACCCAGGTGGTGGCAGTCCCTAAAATGAGCAGTGTGAAGTTGATGAGAAGAGTGTGGAACCTCAGTGAGAACATTAAGGGGATGAAATCAGGTTAAACCTGGCAAAGGAGTCAAACTTGTCAACGTCAATGCCACTGACAGTGTTGTTCACGATGTCGTAGAGGAAGGGCTTGTCTCTCCGCTCTTGACTCTCCTCCTGGAGGACGAAGACGCAACAGTTCTGAAGGATGAGCTGCACTCTACGTTGTCAAAGCTTGGGGTATTCTTTGGTCATGGTCCATGACCAAGCTTTGGTCATTACCTTGTTTCCCAGAATGAGGTCCTTGATGAAGTTGAGGTCTCCAGGAAGATTCAGGTTGTATTTCTTCATCGACTTTTTCAAATTATTTTTGTTCAGCAGATGGTCGAGCATTTTGACAGACACTTCCTCGTGCTCCATTAGAAGAAAGGTGAAAAAGAGAGGAGAAGAAAAGTCAGCACACACAGTCCAGAACCATCCTCTGTTAGTTCCTTAGCAACTTCACCACCACAAGTTCCAAAACATCTGGATACTGATTGGTGGACTTTGTAGCTACTTTGGAGGAAGGATTTGAGCCCACAACTGACTATAAAGAAATGCATAAACTGGATTAGAATGACGTTCAGGAGTCTCAAATGCCCATTGCAAGGTAAAAACCAATGCCATGAAGATGGAACAAAAATATAATGTATGACTCTAAAACAGAAGTGTGTACCTGACGTTGCAACATATAACTCTGAGTGCCATTCACCTTGAATTGAGTAGCTGTGGTCTGCTTGCTCTCCCCATTTCTTTTTTCTTCAGACTCTTCAGTTTCCTTCAACAGTTAATGGACGAAGAAGAGATTAGTTATTGGTGATGTAGTGGTTATCGCTATTGCAGAGTCACAGCCAGAAGGCTGCAGGGTTGCAGTCTCAGTCCTTTCTGTGTGGAGTTTGTGCTCTCCAAAGGAACATAGGATATAAAGTTTGTGGATGCATGGTTGTTCGCCTCTACATGCCCCGCCCCTCCCTCAATTGCAAGAATGGGTTTTGGGTCCACCAATGATGGATGGGTCAACCATTTCCCAACTGCTTTTAGTCTCTATTTTTTTAATAAACAAATGACAAAAACGTTTTCGTCACAAACAAGCGTTGGCATATTTCAACGTACCCCTGTGACTAGACTCGCAATAGAGTTAGTCTAGAACTGCCTCTGTCTATTTGGATTTACCTTTTTCCAGGCTCTGGGTAGGAATTCATCCATAAACAAGTATGAAAATGGTCCATGTCCTAAAACAAATAAACAAGAAACAAAACATCTCCATTTTTTATTTCATTGAATAAGTGAACTAACTGTTATTATGAATTTCATTATGAATTTGTTTGGCACAACCAGGAGGTAAGAGGAAAAGCAGTGTACCTAGATGATGGCACAGCGCGGCGATCTCCACACAGAGGACGTCTCCATCTGTGATCTCCAACTCTGGCTGTTTTGTTTTCAGTCTTCTGACAAGTTTTCCAGCCAAGTGACAAGCTCTGAAATTAGAATTAGAAAAAAAACCCCACAATGCTTCTTCAGCAGAGAATAAATAGAGGCTTATTTTATGAGATAGAAGCTCATATGAATGTATCAAATAAAATGCAGCAGCTGTACCCAATGGAGTGTTGGAAGCGGCTGTGGGTGGCTCCCGGGTAGACAAAGTGAGCACCCGCCACCTGCTTGATGTTCCGGAGTCTCTGGAACTCAGGTGTGTCGATGATTTCAATATGAAGTGGGTGAAGCTCCACCAGTCCGTAGAAGCAGTCGTTAAACACCTTGACAGTAGAGAGGGTGATCAAAGGTATTTGGGGAAAAGACAGTCAGTTCAAAGCAGGAATGGAATGTATTTAAGAGGAGCTCTTCATCTCTGCTGAAGTTCAGTTGATCTGCTCTATAGTTAATAAAAACAAACATGAGCTTGAACTGAATGTTTCCAAAATAGTATTTATGGTCCACTCCAATGGGAGAAAGGCACTGTTCTGCAAGGACTCCAAAAAAAAAACAAAAAAATAAATAAATATCCTGTTGTTCACTTAGAGGCTAATAGTCTCAAAATTTGTGAAATGGATGGAGGTTATTTTATCAATAACTAACAGTGATTTAAAAAAAGGGTTGTCACTCGAAAAGTGAATAAAGTAAATCACAGTCAGATAAAAAAAAACTTGTAAACATTCACTGCTGCAGTGCAAACTAGTTTCCGTCGACGATTTCATTACCTCAAAACTGGTTTGTACATTCTTTGGCAAAATACCAGCCGTCATCACATGCAGTAGATGTCTCGAGGTTACTGGCTGTTGTCCAGTAAGTTTAATAAAAGTATATCCAGTAAACTCCACCACTTTCAAAGCTTTTTCGCAGACGTTGATATCCCCTAAAACAATAAAATGTTTAAAACAATTCTTGACAAGAAGGTGTAAATGACATTGACATCAAAGTCCATTTACACAATGAACATTTATCATCTTTTCATGACCTTCTTAAAATGAGTGAATGGAAATGAAGTCAAATAAATGTTTAAAAAGAAAGAAAAAAAGATAAAAATCTGTGTTTTATGCTGCAGATGAAGACCACAAAATGGAGCGCGCACATCGTCTACTGAACAACTCTATTGCTCAGTGGAAGGACAGTTGTCAAAAAATCTGGTCACGTCAAACTTGTGCACCATCTCCGACATCTAACCGGACACACAGCTGGATATCCATCCGCTCTGCCTCAACGCGCCTCTTTGGTGCTCAAACATGAACAAAGTAAATGGAATATATGTTTCTTCCCCATCACCAGATGACTCACACATTACCTTATAACTCATCTTCAGTTCAGTGAGCGACTCTCAGAGCTTCACAGGGGTTTCTTGAAAACACTTGCAGGAGAACACAAAGGTAAAACACAGGAGCCTGCTGACACTACTGATTCATCAGGGCTTTGAGTGAAGAGGATATTTCGGGGGCGGAATCATTTAAAGAAGATATAGGATCACCACACCCATCGCAAAATCTCTTCTCCGCCTCCTTGTGCGTTTAAGATTCTTCTGCTGAAACGTATCCACGATTATACCTGATACAACGTGACTGTTTAAATCTCCTACTCACCTGACGTCTGTGTGGTTGCCCTTGAAGGCTACCGCTTCTGGTTTGCAGCATACACTGAATATGTTCAAGATCTGAGCGAAAACTAGCGCTGACGTCGCCGTAGTTTTGGTCAGGAGTTATCTCTCGTCTTTTCCTTTTCTTGTTCAACTGCTTTTCTCAGTGAGACACTTGAGCAAGAGGCCACTGCTCATGCGAGAAACTGTCTGGCACGTGAAAAACTGACTCTTGAGACCTTCACTCCCTGGGCACTGTAGACCAACAAGAACAGCATGACGCACCTGCAAGAAGACAGCAAATATCTTTGTGAGGGAGCTTGTTGCAGGTTCCGTTCCCTGGCACTGCTCACAATGGTCACTGCCATATCATCCATTTTTTTTAATCCTCTCGTCATCCTGTGGTTTCTCTTTTCTCTTTCTCTGGCTTCTTCATCTTCATATTAACTGGGCTGAAGGGGCCATCTTGGCCTGGGTCTCCTCCTGTTGTGCATGGGGGAAAAAGGTACAACACAACAGAGTGATTCCACTCACCTCCTCTCCACCGTCCGTGGGCCTTCAGTCCTCTCCTTGAAACGCTGAATTCTTGATAGACAGCACCAATGTTACAGGTCCAATTTATTTATTGAATTTATTTGAATTCAAACGGAGCAGGACCCACACCTCATTTCTCCTGGGTGAGACCATGTAGTTGCCCTCAGTTTCCTATCATTTACATAGAAAGCCAAAGGTAAAGTATAAGGGATGAACTTGACAAGTGGTGTGAGAAAAGGTGTCACAAAACGATGGCGGATTCGGTGCTTTCCGTCTGCTTATAAACGGCACCTCAGTACACTGGTAATATACAGGTGAGTGCCCTTTTTGTAAAAAAAAAATTAAATAAATAAAAGCATACTTTTGTACACTTAAAATGTTTCCATTTAGTCAGAAGAAGTATTAAAATATGATGCTTCCTAGTGCACTATATGTGCAGTAGGCCATTTGGTCTGCACTATACTTGCCATACAGATAGAGAATGTGAAGCTGACTTTGCCTCATTGTGACTCACAATGTGGTTGACATGAGACATCAACAAAGATCAAGAACCTGTGCAGTGCAGAGTAGCACAAATGCAAAGAAAGTGTATTGTATATAATGCTATTAGATTGTCTTCACTTCCAAACTCTGAGGAGTTTGCTGGTTTTTGTAGATTCTTCTAAGGTACGGTGGAGTGGAGGCACTGCATGCAGGCTCAATGGACCTATTAATGGCATTATCTGGATTGCACTGTCCGGAGAGTTGAAGTGAGCTGTTGCATGCTCAGTTAAGGTCCAAACTAAACCATAATAAGCCAATAAAAATCGGTTGCTTGGGCCATAGGCCATTGCCCAGTCGCTCCCCACCTTGTGTTTACTATTGTCTGCAATTGTGTGTAACACAATGCATGGATGACGTGACTTCATGTTCTGTATTTTCAATGATACTTCATAAAACAAACTTCAAACATTCTCAAACATGCCTGACTCTGTTAATGCAATAGAGCATTTCTAATGGATTGCCAAATGGAACAAAGCCTTTTTTTATGGTCCAATTTGGATGGCGTCCTTCGACCCCTCTTTTTTCATTTATGAAAAGTAATGTACGTGTTCGCTTATTATGTAATAACCTGTTTGAGAACATTCCAATCACAGTGTGTTCCATCCGTGGCAGGTTTGAACATTGCGTTTTCATGGGGCATGTACACTCGTGCTCAAAATGATTCATACCCCATGAAAAAATATTCTATTTTAGATTCTTCACCTGCGAAAGCTATTAAACTGGTGATTCCTTTCATGGGGTATAAATAGTTCTGAAGCCAAGTGTGTGTTCATCTGTGTCATCACTAACCTTTTAAGGAACATGTTGTGTCCTTTGATGAAATGAATCTATACTGATGTGTTCCCACCTGTTTAGTCCGTAGACACTGACCACCTTGGATTCATTTTCTGATACTGTTTATTCAATGGTAAACTTTGTCCAACTCCTTATCCTGCATGGTTCCCTTCTTCTGCTCAATCCGTTAAGACAAACACAACATAGATTTCTCCTGGTATTTCCGACCTGGGAGTCGAACCTGCAACCTTCTTGCTGAGGCCAAGGTGAGAGTGTTAATCCCTAGGCTGCGGTGTGGCCCTATTTTATAGGTATCATTTGTCATGTATTATTTTAATGTTGTTTTTTTACTTCGCTTCAGGTGACCTCCTCTGACTGCTCATCCTGGGATCATGAGAGGTAAAAGCTTATTAAGTCATCTGCACCTAATAACCTGTTCTGTGACATTCCAATCACAGCAGATGCGTTCTATACGTGGCAAGTTTGAACAGTGTGTTTCCATACAGTATACACGAAGAACATATATGTCATCCCGTGACTTCACTTTCACTCGCCCTTTTTAAAGAACTTATAGTGACCTTAAATCAAGTATAATCCAGACTCCGTCCACATATAAAACCCCGAATGGAAGGAAGGTTGGTGTAGATAAGACCGATTGTGAGGGAAGATTCAGGACCTGTATGTCTCCAGGACCCAGAGATGTGCAGGTCGGATCAGAGCCGACCCTTCTCATCCTGGACATGGATTGTTTGTTCCTCTTCCCTCTGGCAGGAGGCTACGGTCCATCCAGACCAGAACCTCCCGTCACAGGAACAGCTTCTTCCCCTCGGCCGTCAGACTGTTGAATTTGTGATCAGCTTTTGTTGTTTGTGGATTATTTTATTTTATTTTATTTTATATTAACAGCACTTTATTTCGAAGCACTTTCCTAGTTGGTGGAACCCCCACTGACCATGGCAATAAATTCTATTCTGAAAATTCTATTCTGACCACTGGTGTAGTTGGTTACATAAGAACACAGTCATACCTCACCAGAATACTTTTCATGGTTGGGAATAGATTAAAAATGGGTTAACTTGATAATTAAAAGACATAAAAATATATAAGACATAAAATCACTCACTTTTCTGTGGAAGAGCTGATCGGATGAGAATGAAGCCCCTTCCTATGATGAAATGCATTTTTTTTTATTTGGCTTTCAGGCTGCGCATGAGAAATGGTCCTGCTGCACATTCTAAAATTGGACCTGGCTGTGAATTGTGTGTGTGCCATGCGATGGACTGGGTGTATTCCTGCCTCTCGCCCAATGACTAGCAGTCCTGAACAGGACTAAGAGCTGGTTAACTGAAGATCCTCCAGGCCTTGTGGGCTCTTGAATCGCTTAAAGCGATTAGATGAAAGTGCGACCTCTGTCGATGAAATGTGTTACCACAACGATGGGCTCAGGTTTTGGATGTACTGGATAGTTGGAAATAGAGGTGAACATGAAATAGAATAGTAATAAAAAGGAAAAAAGTTAATAAGAAAAACGACGTTGATTCTTCTATTTGAGTGAAATAAAGAATATACTGCATCAGCGGTAAATGGGGTAAAATTCATGTTTTACCTAAATACAATGAATTAACCCAGACCTGTATATGGCAACATAAAAGTAAATAAACTTGATCAATGATGTGCTATCGCTATGGGAAAACCAAGATATAGGAAAACGCCACACTAATTCATTCTTTTTTTTTCTTAAAATTTTTGTACTATATTTACTGCCGCTGTAGTCGAATTGCCACACTGTGGTACGAATAAAGGTTATCTAATCTAAATTAATCTGAAATGCCATGTCATTGGACATCTGAAATATCATTGACGCACACGCATAGACTTGCTGTTGGGAGACGAACAGTTTTATTTTTTAAGATCAGCAGATGGCGCTCTTGGATCTCTCTTTAAGAGCAGCAATAACGGCCCACGTATATTTCTTTACAGTGTTGAGTGCAATATGTGGCTGCTTTATGGATGTCATTACTTTGCTTTGGTGTTCAGTATTGCTGAGACAATTTCTCCATTGAGGGAAGAACAAAGGACCATCTATAATGTAATATAATCTCTAAAGAACTGTAAAAAAAAAAAAAAGTTAAGGTCAGGATAAAAACAAAGTAAACACAGGCGCAACGCCTATTTTTAATTTCGTACATTGTTCAGAAATTTCTGAATCAATCTGTATTTAAAGTAATATCAGATGATGTATTTAAAATACATAAATATACATCATTATATTTGGAACTGACAAAAAAGGGTGAAGACGAGATGCGAATGATTCCCATATTTAGTTTCGTATTAAATATATAACTAACCAAACTTGTTCGAATACAGTTTGAAAGCATTTCCGCTCTTGCCAGAGATAATGGTTCATAGTTGGGATGGATATCTTGAACATTTCCCATCGTATAAAGTTCCTTAGAAACTGGTGGTGGGCAAAGCGCACCACTCGATCTCTATTGGACCTGGAGTGACAATGGAGACGCCATCCTCCGTCTGGACACACGTCTGTTCATTGGAACGCCTGCAGGTCCTCGTTAATATAATGACTGTTTGACTACCACCGGTACTACAACTCAAGCACAACGCCTTGCGATACGACATGTATTGAATTTGCATTATGTTTCGCGTAAACATTGCTGTTGACGGTATTCCTTTTGCGTGACAAACTGAGCAGAATAGTGCAAATAAATATTTTGGTAAAGTCGCTTAAGTGGTGTGCTTTTATTTTGACAAACATACCGGATGTGTTGGCGTGACCCCTCCCCCGCCGCTACGCCTGCAGCAGCAGCGGCTCTGCTCGTCGCGAACAACTTGTTGTAGCTCCGGCTGAGAGAGTGGCCGTTTGTCCGGGCTGAGGACAAACCACTCATTCCTCACCAAGGTTCAGTCCGCGGCATGAGTGTTTCATCGGAATGTGTCTTGTCGCAGTTTGTCCGAAAAGTGCTCCAAACAAGGCTGCAGTTCCAGCGATGTGATTTACGACGACATGTTTGGGCTCCATACAGTCAGCAACGTGATTTGCTATGGTGATACCACGAGCTAACAGTCAGCTAGCCGAACCGAGGGGTTGTTCTGGACCATTCCCTGTCGATGAACTCCACTGATACACATGGTTTGCACCGTTTCTTTGCTGTTTGCCGCTGGATTATAGCAGGGGATGTCGAATCAAGGAGTCAGGCGGAATGGCCCAGTAAAGCTGCGGTTGACAGGTAAGCGAGTTTAAAGCCCCGTCCTCCTGCGCTGCGCGGAGGTGTTAGCCTGCTAACGATGCAGGATATCTGCTGCTCCTTTTCTCTGCTCTTGAGCTCTTCCAGCTGGAACATTTGCTGTTTTTAACCAGTATTTCAAAGTAATATTGTACCTGGTAGCGCATTAGCTCCGAGACTTGCGGAGGTCGGTGCGTCTGTCTCGTTAGCAAAGGTTAGCTTTCATGATGCGTTTAAGGCTAGCTGGGCTTTTCTTACTTTATTTTTTCCAACATTGTGTCGCAATATGTGTTTGATCTGCCACTTTCCTAGCCTCCTAAAATTGCTTCCCTGACTGCAACAACATAAGTCCTATTAGAAACATTGGTGTTATTATTATTGCAGGCGGAATTATTCCTGAAAATATATGGAAAACAAAACGAGTAATTGGCACAATAGATGTATGTAACATTATTAGATAATTAAATTAGCTTGATATAAATCCCTGTTTGCAATATGCGTGCGTTAGTTTCGACTGTGATGTGACAATAGGTAGACACACACTCACCAGAGTGTTCCCCGGCCCCTGGCTTCATTTCTCTCCAACCCAGTCTTGCAGGGTTGAGTGGATGTCCATTGAGGTTTCTGAGCTTCTCAACTTTGGACTGCATCTTTTAGTTAAAGTCTAACATTGAACAGAGTCTCCGAATGATTTACAAATACTATGATACAGTCTTGTGAACAGACATTGTGGGGTGCTGGAGCCAGAAATAAGGCTCCCCATCGCTAAAAGATATTATTCTTATTGTGATTGTTTGGGTGCGTTTGATATGTCTATTGTGACCAAAGTATGTCCATGACTCTTCAGCTAAAACTTACAACTAAAAATCAAGTTTACATGCAGTTTCATAGTGGCTTAGTGGTCTGAGCACATCTGTGCACACCAGTACATGACGGCTCAGAAAACCAAATTATTGAAGCAGTCCAGCTAAGTTTGGACTGTATGTTAACTGAAAAATTCCAATTTCTCTTTGTCGGCTTATGCGTTTAATAATGTGACTAAAACTGCACGATATCTAATCTACTTTAATGTTTAGCAAGACTACGATTGGACTGGGTGATGAGCCTCAGGGACTTTTCACGGTGCAGACTCTGTCTCAAGACAATGATAGTTCGGCTCAAAAGTCCGACACGTGAACCCAAGTGAACCTGGTTTTGGCCATGGACTTGATCCTGTCTGGAGAGCTGCACCTCGTCCTGGGAAACTCTCCACGGGGGGTGAACTACGCAACTGCTCCTCAGACAGTTAGATGGTCTCATAAAATATGTGATCCCGCTTTGTCGATTTTCTGCAGTGAATTCATAACAACCTCATATCAGCCATGTTGCCACGCACGATGACACTGATCTGCAGATGTGTAAAATCGTCTTCAACCACCTTCACTCAAATCATTTTGATAGTTGGTCTTTACCAGAGGAACCATCACATGACTGTTGGCTTGTTTGCCAACTTAGTTGGGACTCTACTATGTGTTAAGTTAATTCCAGACGTCTGCCCAAGGAAGCATCTTGACAATGGTGTTGGCGCTGACGCATTGCTCCGAAGTGCTTATTCTGCCTCTAAAGTTAAAGAACGCTGTGTACTGAGTATAGTAGAACAGACTGAAATGCTCCTTGCCACCTGTCAGCTCCGTTTCCTAACTCTGACATTTGAACTGGGTAGACTAAAGATCTCACAAGCGCCACCCCTTGTCACGGAGGTGACATTTCTCAATAGTAACTTATGTGTGTAATTCATGAGAGAGTAGTTTTATTGCTCAAGAATTAAAGACTGTACAAAATAATGGTCTCCAGAAGGGAGGGCTGGGAGTGGTCTATCTGTGCAAGTCCCTGCTATGATGCCATCAATGTGATGCATTTTTAGCAAAACTTGCAGATAAGTAACCGTTAAGAAATAACATTGAATGTATACGATTTTTTTTTTTAATGGTGTGTCACGCTAGCATATAACAAACCACAAATGTGGCAGTTTCCTGAATATCTTCTGCATTTCCTCTCACCAAAGGATATCCCTTTCCCAGGCAATGGTTGTATTATAAGCCATTTTATTCAGGCTTCAACACTGTATAACGATAAGAGTGAAAATAAGCATCAAAATTATTGGGTACTTCATTCTGGCTCAGGTGTTTTGTTTCCCGACACAATTGTTAAAAAATAACTCTTGCTTTTTTATTGCTTTCATTGCCTATATTCAATGTGTGTATTCCACACTTATGGACAAATGCCAAAGTTAAACATTTGCACATTTCCAAGCAACAATTTTAAGTGAGCTTTCGCTAGGAGACTGTAAATATTAAATATCAAGAAGCGTCAATTGGCTACTCTCAACATCCCCTTAGGCAATGAGGGATACTTTCTTAGAGGCCTTGAACTCCAGTACATTTCTTCATATGTGTCTTGTCTCACATCCATTAATTACATTTTGCTGTGCTGGGAAAACCATCAGAGTAAATTAAATGTTTTCCTGATTGTCTTCTTTTTGGATGCAGGTCAATTATTGTGAATGTTGAATGCGTATTACCAACTGAAGTGGCAACAATCTTGATTCTTAATGAGTTATCAAATACGGGCTCTGATTCTCAACTCAAAGGGCAAGGAGCAGCACAGCTGTCATTCCTACTGGTCTGCCTGCACTTTTTTTCACTCCCATATGGGGAATGGTTTTAAATGTGCTGCAGTGGTCTTAAGCCGGAATCCATGGAATGTGTAACCTCACAGAGGAAATGTGAGTCTTTGCCGACCATAGACACATCCTCTGTCTGTACTTCTCAAGAGAGATATGTTTTAGCGCGGTTTTGTATGCCCGGTTTGAGAAATCGGGTCACAAGCGAAGAGGAACAAGTTAGGTTCAGTGCAACTTGCTGCTTACGTGCTGGCTGTACTGATATTCTGTGGTCTTCTGCACACAGAATAGAAGTACTTGTGTCGTTACTCTTTGTACAGCCAATTATTGAGAATGTTACTATATATTTTTAAGGCATCTCAATTATTAAAATGATTTGTACTTCTATGTTTTATCAATCCATTCGTCCATCCATCCATTTTGGATTTAGGAAAGCTACTGTCATTTGCAGGAGGCCATTATGAATGGCTGCCATTGCAGCTGTGTCAATTTGTTTCTGTTGATGCATAATTGCATAAAAAATCTCAACACTGCTTATTCTCTAAACATTTGTGTTATGTGTATGATTTACTCTTGGTAAATAAAGCGGTTTATATGTACAACAAGCTGGCTTTTAGCTAAGATTTTGAAACAGGGTGTCCAAAGCCCCGCCCCCAGCCCATTCACGCACCATGTCAACGACTGACTGAACAACTTGCTTTCTAAACATCATCATTTGTACAAAAAAATGTTTCACAGGAAAGCTGTGAGTTAGTTTTGTAAATGATTGTATAAAGCTCAGACCCTATTTGTGGGTTCCTTCTGTCATCAGCGTCAGACATCCCATCAATCATTGCACGCTTCAATGCCGCGACTCGCGAAATGTGGATAACCATGAGATTACGCCGCTAAACCAATATGGTGGCCAAGCTACAGCGGCCAAATGGCAGAGAATCTGCGAATTTCTATCATATTAGGCGAAATCACAGAGCAGAAACACCCTTTTCATGGAAACTGATGTGATGACACTATGGGCAGGCACTAATAATTGGAAATTTATTGGCGTCCATTTTGTCATCTTTCAGTAAAATTTTAGGGTTAAATATCTTCAGTGATTGTGATGCTGCGTCATATCGAGAGAGCCCATGTGATGTTTTGTGTTGTTAGTAGATTAAAGAACAGGTTATAGGTCAGAATGTAGTCATCGTGTATCACAGACACAATACTGATGTGTTTTGTGTTTGTTTTTTTGGAAGAGTAACATTTGGGGATTCCAGAACTGCTTTTCCCAGCCCCTTCAGTCGGGCATCCAGAGCGGCTTGTAAGCCGGAGTGGAAGTATAATCCTTCCATCTGTCCCTGGATCGGGTCCATGTTCATATCCCAGCTGGGTGTGCTCGAAAAGGAAGGTGGCGAGGTAAAATACTTTCACGTTAGCTGTGGCATCTGAGTTGTTTTGTTTCTAAGCGCATTCTCAGATGTTCTTCTATATGTCTCATGGTTGACAAAGTCACAATTACGCATCACCCATAGGAATATGAAGGCATTTAAGGGGTGTGTGTTGTTGAGGCTGTTGCCTTTTGCAGACTGCAGCGCCTCAGGTTGACGGGCTGCTCCACTGAATTAAAATTACTTCACGGATTAGTGATGGAAAATACGCAGAATACATGACTCAAGTTCAGTTTAGGTCATAACGCCGAACTCTCTAATTTTAAATCTCTCATTGATATCTACTAAATGAAAAAAACCATCTCTGAGGATTCTACGAGAAATATTTACTGACCTATTCTATTTAAACATAAACACCTACTTTGTTGATGAAAGAGCTAGACAGTAACTCTAACTGTAAGTTTCATAAGAAAAAGAAAACTGGGCTTATAAGCACACAGGACAAGTTTTGTGTGTCAAATTTGCATATTTGACACACATGTGTGACATGTGCGTGATGGCTGAATGGTAGTTTTGATCGTGATAATTCTTTATCTCATGTTGCCCTTTCTAGTTTGCACTGGTTTTATCTGATTTCCTACTCCAAAAACATAAAGAATTGTCGAGCAAATTGCTTTTTTCAGGTACTTCTTGACGGACGTGTTAAAAAGTGATAAAAGAACTACCACATAAATGTTTGTGTTTTCATTTAGTACATGTAGCTCGGGAAGCAGTTGTTCCTCTGAAGTCTTGCCCTTTCAAAAATACCCTACTTCACCACAGAGCTTTCCTGAAATGTAACATGGCAGCACAATCTCTAATGGTGCAGTCAAACTTATTATTTTAGCTTTATTGTTCTCAGCTTGGACTGAAACTTTTTAACTGGTCTGTGTAGTGAAGGTACAATGAGGCCATGAGTTTTTATTAGACCATTAGCCCTCTGTTAAACCACTAATATCTGCTTTTCAGATTAGTTTTGAACTTGGTGGCATCAGCGTACCTATGAGCAGGAGAATGGAAAAATTGAACACCTCACTGTTACATAACGTGCTGAAGAGGTGGGCTTTAATATGCAAAAGACATTAAACTTTCCTAGCGGTTTGACAGGATTTTCCTGAAGAATATGCTGTAGAGGTAATGTTTTTGTCCAAGTGTAATATCTCTTAAAATGGGGGTATGCAGCAGATATTTTTTTTTACTCTGGGTGGAATCTGCTTGAGTTCATAGTCTGAGCCTTTCTCTTCTCAGATCATGTGTCTCTTCTCAAATCCACAGGATATCCATCATCTCACTGTCATATCTTTTTCTTCCTTTTCCATTTACCCAGCTCTTGTTCAGACAGTTTTCAGTCACTACGGCTCCAGTTTGTCTTGTTATTTTTATCTTTTCTTCATCATCAAAGATGCTGTTTTCTGGACGTGGAGAGGTGACCTGTGTGTGATTAGAGCGTTGTTGTGACTAGCGATGTAGTCGAACATAACAGCGCTATATTTGAATAATAGTTTTTTAGTGGCATTGTTTGAGGCTTTTCTTACGCTGTAAATTCATAATTACCATGTCATTAACGTTCATACACTAACAGTGTTACTCATACTTTGTTGGGATTTTTCATTCTATGACTTTTGAACCCATATTCAAACACTTCATTCCACGTTTGCCACACAGATTAAGCAGCTCACTGTGATATACTACACTGCAGCTTTGACTCTCAATAAACCTGTTTCGTTGGTATGGTCCTAAATTCATTGGTTTGACTTTGACTGCGACTTCTCAATAGGGATGCACCGTCTCCAGGATTGTCTTGTTTTTATTTGCTAAACTGATCTCGTCCATGCAAAACAAAAATTTGAGCTATGCTGTAATTGTTGTTCATACTTTAGTAATGGGGATATAGGGAAAAATATATAACGATACATTTCTGCCTTCTTTCAATAACGATAAAACTTATGATTTACTGTTTAAAGCGGTTACTAACTGGTCAATTGTGTACTCTGCATTTGTTTATTTTGAATTATTATGTGATATATTATAAGTAGAATAAATATATTATCATAATATAAGCATATTTTTATCAGTGTAAAGATGGACAATTCAATATATCATTCGTTTATGTTATATTCTCGAAATACTTATGCAAACTGAATTTCAATTTGAACTGTAAATCTAACAAAAACTACACCATCCCTAAACCTTAATAATGCAAACACTAAAAATTCAACCACAGATCAATAGTGAATTAATTATATCATCTGAATTAAAAACAAGAGGGACGTGTTTTTGCTTCAGAAGTGATATATACTAGATATTATTCTGGTTGCTTGATCCACACAACTGGATCATCTGGGGTGGGGTGGCTGTATCCCGGTCCCTCACATGCTGCAAAAATATTTGGTTTAAAAACTCTACCTTCTTGACTCCTTGCCAAAATAGTTTTCTTTTTGTTGACCAACATAAGTGAGCGAACCCACAAGGGACAGGAGAGGAGGTCAACAGGAAGTTTTTTGTTTAGCTATTGAACAATACAGGGACTGAGACTGCAGTGCTGTAGCAAGAGGGGGCAAGGGGTGAGGATATACTATGGATTCTTTTGATTACTGAAACATTTTTTTGCTTATGCACTGAGTTATGAGCATTAGTATTCAATAATGAATAAATGTTTTGACTACAAAATAAGGCTCGAAGAATGGTTAAGGTAGAACAATGGTTTTCAACCAGTGTGCCGCCGCACTCTATTGCACCGTGAGACAGGTTTGCTGTGTGAAATGATCTAGTTTCACGTCATTTGTCCGGAGAAAGAGGTGTGTGATATGATGACATTAAATCAGTTTGAACGGTAACTGTCTTTCTATATACTATAGATCTATGCTGATGCGTTGATTCATCCATCACGCACGGCTGAACTGACCATGGTGCTCTTCATCCCACACGCACTCACAGCGGAGAACCCTGTTAAATGCGTAGCCAAATTGTTTTTAAACCCCATGTGCCTTGACCAACTTCACCACACACCTTCATGACAGAAGGATGTGTTTCTTGTCTGACCCGCGACGCCACTAACTGCCTGCACCACTGAGCTAAATAAGCGGCTAGCATGACGCTTCATTTCTGAACTTTGACACTCGCAGACCAAAAATGCAGAGAGAACAAATAACTGCAGTTGCATAAAAGCAAGCTAAGGATGGTGAAGATTTGTCTGGAAATTACCATTAGGACTGACACTGACCAGAAACTTGCATGTTGGTCTGAAAATCATAAAAATGTTATTTCGAATAAATTATTCATGACATATTTTTGTCAAATTACCCACCTTTGGGGAAACATTTGAAACAGATAAATTTATTGCATTTTGTTTCTGTAAATAATATGTCAAAAGTACCTAAATATTTTCACAAATTAAAAGGGATTTTCCACAGGACTTTCGACGAAGCACAATTGTGCTTTGGCCGAGGTCCCTTTGGAGTTGTGTGCCGTGGCTTAAAAAAGGTTGAAAAACACTGAGGTAGAATACAGAGCTCATACGAGTGAACCCTTTGCTCAAGCAAGAGTACCATTTACCAGCACTCGTAGAGAGACAAACTGCTGGTCATGATTCAAGCACAAACTGCAAGATCACTCTCATACAGGGACTTCAAATATCAGAAGCAACTGACTGACAGTAATACATAACACACAACAAAAAGGACATGACACTGGCACAAGCTTACACACAGTTACACATGATCACTGCTCAGGAAAATTGAGAAAAGTCTAATGTGTTGCATGCTCAGTAGTTCATATTAAATCAACCTTCTCTCTGTGTTTTATGCTATGTCTGGTGTTGGCTCAATTTTGTTGAATGAAATACACAGCATAAAAAATATTAAGCAATAATAATAAATGTAACTCGCATATTCACATACCTACTGGCATCCACCTATTATATTATATTATTGCATCTTTCTTTACTATGTTTGTTACTTGGATTTGCAGAGGTAACTTTGACCAGTTCGTTTTTCTCAAGAAAAATGAAATTACAAGAAAATGAAATACTTATTTGTAGTGTTGCAGAGAAATATTTCAACAAATGAATGGAAAAAAGCTGTATATAACCATTGAGTTGTCACAGTACAGTCACTCTCCCAGTGGAGCCACTGACCTAAAAACATTTGGGTGCGCTGGGAGCATCATCCAGCACAGCACAGAAGACGTGATCCCGCCTGGTCGTTCAGTCAACTGTACTAGAACGTCACACACTGCCCTCAGCTTCAGTACACTGACAGAGTCTTAGAGAATTATCTGTACTTTATTTACTCTGTACAATTGACTGGTTAAAGACTTGAACGCTAAATGATCAAAAGCCATGTGTATTTTCATTTAATCACAAAACATGCTATTTGTTTTCGTTTTATTACTGCAACTGTGCAGTAGAATGTTTCCAAATTACAGTGGAATTGATTCGTACATGATTGATGATTCGTACAAAATATGCCATCTCCAGTGTTTTGGTTTTGGTGTTTATTCAATATTAGCCAGAATGGTCGCAATTCATCCTATGTCATCGTGACTAATCTTGTGAATGACAGATATAGTTCATAATTTGTGGGAAATGATTCCATCACTGACTGTATCAAGCCGTTTCTTTTTTTTTTTTTAAGTCTCCATATTGTATTATCTGGATGAGTCAGTAGCATGAAGGCGATCAGAATGGATGTTTGAGGCACTTGAAAAAAAACTATACCCAAACTCCAACCGTTAATGTGTAAAGCAGTTCACTATTGATGGATTTCAACATCTGCTGTGATTTCTGCCTTATGAGACTACACTAAAGAAACGCAAAGCCCCACCCTGCCCTTTTTCCGTTTAAAACCTTTCACCTTTTGACCAGAACTAATAGCAACCTATAGCCTGACCTTTGTTTTCAGACAGACGGAGACGTTAGCAGCCTCCCGACACACCCTGGCGCCTCCCTTTGTTGTCAGTACAACACAATGCAAGATGGGTAATGAATAATAATAAGTCGTGGTTATGCAGTGATGGAGGTAGATGCAGTGAGTTTATTCTTACTAATGGAAAGTGTGGCGCATTCACTTCACGTGGCCCACAATATTCCATATGGATCTTGCCATCTTTTTTGTTGGTTATTCTGACAATAGAAAGGGTAAAATTGATTTGCAGCTGTTTCACAGCAAGAAATCAGAACACGGTTTCTTAAACTTTTAGACTGTTTTGGAGCTAATGTTGGCCAAAAATGTTGTTTTATTTGTTATTTCTTTTATTTCCTGGCAGTTACTAACTTGTGTGCACCATTTTTTTGTCATATGCGTTATGCTTGTTTGCAGAATGATTTATTGATCAATAATTTGAGTTCAATTCAGTTTATTGACAGACTTGACATAACTGCATTGAGGACCCCGTTGGCGATGAATAAGGATGTGTATAGTTTTAGTAATGTAATGGATGACATCTGTTGTGGAATTGATCACAGATTGACGTCATTTCTCTCCTGTGTAGTTACTAAAAACGCCACACTGATTATAATCATTGGAGAGCATTGATAAGCAAAAAGAACGGATGTTTATGGCAAATTTCATGACTAATCTTCCTACACTTGAGCGAATGACATATAAACCCACATGACACACGGCACCACAGTTGTTGCTGCAGGTCTACATTTTCAAACTTTTCAGTTATTAAATTTGAATTTCACATCTGCACCTCACAAGGGTTTAGAAGGGTCACAAGGGTCTACAAATGAATTCCATTCCACACTTATGACTGACCTGTCAGGTAAAGAGACGCGTTATGCATTTCTCCAGTGAAAAATAAATGTAATCTTTTTAATGGATCGCTTCATGTCAAACTACTGAGCACAAACTTCCTGTAAATAAATTCTTTTTTTTTTCCATTGGATGAATGTCTGGCCCTAGAGCATGATATGGCGTATGATATTTTTTGTAACACTTAAAACAGGTTTTGTTACAGTTCAGCATCATGTGATATGAAGTTATAATTCACTTGTCTGTAAAGTCCCAACAATTATACCTTGACTTTTGAGTTTAATTAGTTCTGCGCTGATGATCAAAACTCAAAATTATTTCAACGTCAAATCCTTTTCACCAATTGAAATAATGGAAATGCCCATAATGCCCATTCATTTTTTGGATGCATTTACAAATAACACATTTTGTATTAAGAACAATACTATTTGCACTGCATTAAATTGGTTTCAAAACTTATTTTATTCACTTTCTCCCACATCTCTATTGTTTCCTTCAACTTACTTCTTGAGGTTATCTCCTTCATGTCACCAATTTCCTCAATTTGCTGCTGTATCCTTCTATAATTTCCTTTTCCGATATGAAGCACTTCATTCAATTTGTCTCAGTGCACTGGTTGAGGGGGAAAAGTTTTGCACAATACAAGCACAACGTGACATGCAGTGGCAGCGGACATGGTGATTTAGCACATTCTTCAGTAGGAAAGCAAAACGCACAACAATGATGCTTCTACTGCGAGCTAATCTCACAAGTGAATGTGTGAGACAGAGGATGCTGTGCAGACGTTTCACTGTGGTGTACGCTTGGCTGGTACGTTACCCAAGTTGCAGCTCTCGACTAAAAGATAAGGAGTTGTTGTCAGATTAAAAAGTCTCAGTGACACGTGATAAGATTCACAATGAAACTTGTCTTTCATGGTGAAGAACTGAAGTGCTAGACCATCTTCACCACATTCCTTTCCTCTGCTATGTTCAGATTATGCATAAGAATTTCCAGAATGAGTCTTTTCTGCTGAGTGATGTGAAAAGCTCAGCCATCTGAGGGAGGCTCAAAGTAGGACCCTCACCTCAGGAGAAGTGTTGGGGCGCCCAAGCTGTATTCCTCCCTCCAGATGTATTCAATCTATGTCCTACTGGGTGGAGGTCGCGGGGCAGACCCAGGACAAGTTTGAGAAATCACCTCTCTTGGTTGGTCTCTGATCATCTGAAGGTTGTTTCTGGACAGAGAGAAGCCTCTTCCTCTTAACTTCAGCTGCTGCTTCTGTTACCTGACACTGGATAAGCGTTGTGAAATGGATAGGTGGGAGATAGAATTGTTGAAATTATACATTTTTGCTCACAAATCTCTTCAGATTCTAATGAAATTGTGAATGGAGACATTTTCCCCCCAGTGTTTGCTTGATACATGTGTATTCCACTCATATGTTAGCTCTTTCCTTTACTGTGAGACTGTTTATGTTAAACGTTTTTGTTTCTCTTTCAGTCCTCTGTGCAAAGAACCTGGCAAAAAAGGACTTCTTTCGTAAGTAAAAGCCCTTTTTTTAGCCACAGTCAGTAACACAGATTCAATGTATTTTATTATTCATGTTTGCCGTCCTTTATGGTAAAATATATATTTAACTGAAGGCATTCATGTTGTTATTACAACAAAACCACATATTTGTCTATCTTGTAAGTTAGAGCTCTGATATGAGCATAGCAGAACCACAGGGATAATATTCATCCTCAGGGTGGGTTTTTTTTAACCTGTGGTTTTGCCCTCGGAAAAGAGTTCAGTCTTAAATGAACAGGTTTGACTAGTGTGAAGTATTGAGTCACACAGAAACACTAGTTAGCAACACTGCCTTGGAAAATCCCTGATCACATTTTCAATTCATTATCATGCTGTGTATTCATTTCTCCAATTGTCTTCAAATGAATAACATTTTCCGTATGCAAAGTATAGACTGTCTTAACAAGTCGGTACATTATGCAGTCTAATATATGAAATGATGATGTGAACAGTAGTTAATTTATAGTAAAATACAGTATGTTCCCTAATCTAAAGTGGAACCTGTTTTTCTTCTAAAGTATTAGTCAAATGTGGTTTTGTTATTGCTGAAGATAATGAACTTAAGTTGCAGTTTTGTTTATTTACAACTTCTCTCACAGTCAGCATAAATGTTTATTTGTGTTTTTGCTTTATTAGGGTTGCCTGATCCCTTTGCTAAAGTGGTCGTTGACGGCTCAGGACAATGTCACTCTACAGATACTGTAAGAAACACCTTGGATCCAAAATGGAATCAACATTATGACCTGTGAGTATGGCGTGTTGAAGAGTTAATCTACAGAGCTAGAAAGATGGAACGTCCCCAGTCATACTGTAACATCATCAGAAGCTGGAAGCTCAGACACGTACTGTTGTCGCAATAATCAAGTGTAGACAGAATATGGCTCATAACCTTTATTTGCTATGTTTACGTTGACTACTCTAATCAGAATAGATCCTTCATCTGAATAAAAACAAGTCTTTTCCGAATGAAATGCATAGGACTACCAGTCTGTGTTGTTGAGGCTAAAATGAACGACAAATATGTTTCTTTTACAGACTACACTGTTAAGTCTTTCTCAATTTCTTCATTGACCGGTGTGTAGTCAGGCATCGCCAAGTTCTGTCTCTCTGGTTTTCACTCTCCTGTGCACGCACATCTCCACCATGTATGTGTGTCACATTTTGGACAATCACGAGCGACTTTTACAGGAAGAAAATGAAATAAATCCAAAAATTTGCTCTTAAACATTTACCAGGTCTAATTCTGTGCATTCCATATAGCGGTGTCACTTGACGGACGGTGATCTTGCATGTGCGTGTGTGCAGTGGGGAAAATGCGTGTGTCACGCGCTGAATGCAAGAGACTGGAGCCCGGTGTAATGCGCCTGCCCGTGTCTACTTGCCTTGTGATTCGAAACTGTGCTGAGAATGACTCAAACAGAGATAAGAATGAATGTGCGCAGCGATGAGAAAGAAATGACACATTGACCTGCGAATGGGAAATAAAAAAAGAAGGTAAAAATATATATTCCACAGGAACGGAAGCATTCTTCCACGTTGCACAATGTTTAAAACGAAATTGATGCAGTCCTTCAGTGGTGGGGCATGCCTTGCCTTTGGATGGGCGCAGCGCCCCCTCTGGAGCTGAGCACACACTGAAATGACCCGATTCACGCCATACTGAAATTTTGAGAGGGGTCATGCATCATTGATTCATTCTTCACATGGATGTCCATGTGATTTTTGTGTCTGTGCAAAATACACATATGAGTCAGTAGAATAGATCAATAACCTTTGACGTAAAATGTTGCTGCTTTACGGGTTTGTTTGTAGCAAGTTTGTTTACAAACATCTCAATGAAGTGCTGTATAGTCTCCTCTTCTCCACTACAGGCTATTTCCTCTCGGCTCTCCGGTGCTGCCCGCATCAGAGTAGTTCAGATCGGATTTGTGATCGCTGCAAGAACTTGTTCAGTTTTGAGTCAAGAAAACAGAGATTCAATCTCTGTCCAGAACACATAGATTCAGATTGAGTATTGTTATAACCCCAATTAATATAAAATGGTATAAATAAATACAAAAAATATTCACATCAATTGAAGAATGAAGTTTGGTTAGCAGTTCAACAAAGTACACATACAAGACAGTACTGGCTGATGCTGGCTAGCTAACTGCAAAGGTCGTCCTTACACTTGCTAGAATGCAGAACATTGTGGTATGTGAATCATCCAACCATCAAAATTACTGTCTGCTTCTTGCTTTAATGATGAAAATGAAAGTGAAACACGTTTGTTGAAGGTGTGCTACTACTCATAACTTAAAACTGGCCCCTAGTCATGGGGCGATCGAGGGGTTGCAAATAAAGGGTTAGTCTGAGAAGTGCGTACTTGTGTATAAGTGGGAGGGAAAACAAGGATCGATTTAAAAAAAGAAAAAAAAAAAGAAAAGTATTGTTTTTAGTAATGCAGTTGTCTCTGTTGCGGCTGCAACCGTGTTGATAATTACGGATAGTTACTCTACATTTATTTAGCCATATTTAAATACGTGACCTACAACAGAATTCACTATTCTGTCAGATGTTCAGACAGTCTTGCTGTTACAAATAGTCTCTCATAGCAATGTCTACATCAAAATTGGCCCTTCATTTTTACCTCGAGGTTTGTGCTTCCTCTATACTCCCTTCCCTTACTGGTTCCTCTACTCTTGGAGAGTGTGTTCCCTGCCAGCAACCCCTGGCCTCTTCCTCTGCTTCAGGAAATGGCTTACATGCCACTGAAGTCAGATGAGGAGTGTGGTCTTGGCAGCCTTCCAATTGGCCACACCTCCATATCCAGTGGGGTATATTCCCCCCTGGCAGATTTGCCGTAAACCCTTTGCATTTTTGTCCAGGAGCAGGACCATGTGAGTGATCATATACTTGCACTTGTGACCCCAGTGTGGCAACACAAGACGTGCATGAATGCCTTTTCTTTAACACTGAATTGGAAGTAATGAGAATGTGATATAAATATTACTGACAGCCAACATTACAGTCAAATGAAAACATTGTGGTCTCTCTGCGACGAGGAGCTCAGACTTTACCACCAGATGTACCTGATGTTGACGTATCACTTACCTAAAACGTCGGCGGTGTCTGCAGTGGTCGCCTAAATGCAGCAGGTCTTAATCACAGTGTATGACTGAACCATAGACCCACTTTGGTGGCTGCGTCAACTCAAAATAACCTATGGAAAATGATGGGCAGAATTGTAATGTTGACACAGATTAGAATGCAGCACATCGAGTTTCTCTGCTTTTTGTTTATGGAGTTCAAATTATGTAGCAATTTCTTAGATCTGAAATAGTAGTTCAGACTTGTGGTCAACTTTTTAAGACTTATGCAATAATACAGTGTGTTTAGAAATGTTATCAAGTGAGTGCCTGAGCAACTTGGTATCTGTAAACTGAGACCAAAATCCAATGTTTTTTCATCAGTTTTGTGTTTGATTTTACTCTAAAATTCAAGAATAAGTACATTAAAGATTTTGTATAAAAACACATATACTTGCACAGTTTCTATTTTGGACTTTCCTCAGTGCAAACCCCAAATATTGAAGCTCATTTCAGGAAATCCCCTCACCTCTTTTCCAGCGAAATCTACAGCTTTGCATTTGAGTTGGCTTTGAGGCTGTAATTAGTGCATGAAGACACGCATGCGTTTTTACTGTAACAGCTGTCTGGGTCTCAGACGGCGGTGGAACACATCACAGGAACTTCCTCCGTTTTTCAACCGCGACTAGACTCACTTCATCTGCTCTAAATCTGCACAAACACTCAGCCATATGCTCGCAAATTATTTCAAAATCGACCAAGCTGTCTTTTTCTAAACGTCTTGGCTGCAAACCTGTTATTCATTGTCGAAGTGATTAGTAGCTTCTGGCAGCGTTTCTTTCTTTTTCAGTTAAAAATGCTTTGTTCTTGATCTTTTTTCATGTTGAATGTCTTGTGTGTGAATTACTGATTTCTTTTTTTTTTCCAGATACATCGGTAAAGCTGATTCGATTACAATCAGTGTTTGGAACCACAAAAAGATCCATAAAAAGCAAGGCGCTGGCTTTCTTGGATGTGTGCGCCTCTTATCCAATGCCATCAATAGACTCAAAGACACTGGCTGTGAGTATCCCTTATGTTTGCATATGCTCGAAATTGAAGGTACAGGTTGCACAATAATGCTTGCTTGAAGTAAAGAAAAGATCAGCCTTTGTGATTTAAAAAAAGTGTTCCGGTCTAGGCAATGACTTGAAGTTAACTTTTCATTTTTGTCAAAGGTAAAATGGTGTTTAAGACTGTGCTATTGAGCTATCTTGTTCATATCAAATCATATCATGTAAAACAAAAACTCCAAAATGCAAAGGAACAGCCGTTAAAAAAAGCTATCTGAATTTTTAGTAAAATTGCATTACAAACTGACAAACATTGAGAGATATTATTATAGTAGTACTGACCTGTCAAGGACATTTAACAAATATGGAGTTCTGTGTGAGGCTTAATAACACCTTCCTTATATCTCTGAATTACCAAACCATTCTACAGTGTTATATACATGCACTCACGCTGTCAGATGAATCCAGGTCAGGCCAAACCGTGCTTGACCCCCCTGCCACCCGTGTAAACCCCCTTTTGGCATGTACTCGCACTGTTCCAATATTTAACTGGGCCAAAATGTGAGAGCATCTCAACGGGAGGCAGAGATCAGGGGAATCCTCCGCTGGAGATTTTGAAAACTGTTGTAGACACAAATCATTTCTCTGAAATGGGGAACAAACAACGTAAATAGAGGCGTGAGATACAGTCTTAACTGACGTCTTTTAGCAGGATGGTATTTTCCAAATGTGACATAAATTTTGTTATGTAATATATTTTCAGTGTTACTATTCTCATCATTTGAACAAGGTTGCCACTGTTGTTCTAATGATAATACAAAGACATGTTTTGTAGCTTTGCAAAGCAAGTTTATGCAAACCAGTTCAATGCCCTTGACTTTGGCAGTCCCACTGCAGACGTCCTGGGTGCTACTGTAATGCCAGTTACATGACATTCGAGCCCTTCGTTTCAGATAGTTCTTTAATTTTGCTGCTCATCTAAGGATATAATCACCTGTACTTTCAAGACATTTTTTCTTGATATTCCATAGTTATTTCCTTGATCCTTCATTTTCACCTTTTACTGCTTGTTACTCTCTAGGTCTGCTTCAGAGTCAAGAATGGAAATGACCACATTATTGTGGTTTTTGTGTAGGGCATGTTTACCCCCGATCTGTGGTCCTGTTTACAGTCCAATTATTGCTATGTAAGAAATAGCAGTATCGAATTGACACCACAAACCACATGAGAATCTGCTTGGCCATAATTGAGATTGTGACCCATGTCCTCTGCGCTGTCTGAGGACGTGCCCTTTTCTTCAAAGTGAAGTTTCCAGTTGGCCTTTTGGCTTCTTGTATGACCAGCATGGCGAAATTCATGCTTGATTGCAACCACAGGAAGCAGACTAGGAGACATCATTCATTATAGCCCTGGGTTTCTTGCATGAATCCTTTGTCCCTTCATTGCAGACTGGCAGACACATGAATAGCACACATCATTGAGTCTGACTGAGATGCACACGCACAGACCTAAGCAAAATACAAGCAAGTCACTTTGCTGGTGTTAGATTTCCTGAAACACATGCTGGTTCTCATCTAACATAAACATGCAAGCTGTTATGGTTTTATCGACGTACACACAGACATCTGTAAACCAAAACAGAATTGAAAACTGCAGAACCGCCTGGCAGCTTACTGGGCTCGACTTCCTGCAGACACTCTGCAACCTTTGTCCCATTTTTGAATACAAACAAACACACAACAGTCTACTGTGTACAAAGCTAGACCAAGAAGATTCCAGCTCAGAAACCAGTTCTTATATTGTTTCAGTATTTGTGGCATAAAGGAAACATTCCATTTGATAACTTATGCTGTCGCCGTGCACGGATGACACATGTTGTGAAATATTTACATAGTGTTTGGCTGGCAAGCATTTGTGGTTTAATGTCTGCTAACGTTATGTCTCGTTTCGCTTCCTATTTACAAGACAAATGTGCCCGAAGACGTAGCCTAAGACGACAGTATCCTTGTTTAGTCTGGACTCCTGTCCTGAACCGTTGAAAGGACATGTCTGTAAACAAGCTTTTCTGTTGTTTGGATCTCTTTCATCTCTGAAGATGTCCCATCCTGCGCATGCATGACAATGCAGACAAACCCCGAAGAAATTTTAAGTATGAACACTTAGAATGTTAATAGGAGCAATTGGGCCATGGATTTGTGGGCCATTTTCATGTTTTCCTTCCCTCTTTTACTGCGAATAAATCAGTGGTTTCACGGTAACACAATAATGCCCCTATATGTTTGTTGCCAGCAGTTTAGGGCCACACTTTTTCGCAGCAAATTTTAAGTGGTTCACAATTTTGGCTGACAATCTATACTGATTGTTGGCGACAGACTGTGATCGAATACTTGCATTTTTGTGAACAGAAATCTCAGAGCTACTCTCTCACAGTCAATCTGTATGCCTGTGCAGTTCACCTGAGGTGGCATAGGCCCTCCAGGCCTATGATGGTGTGTGGTGAAATGAATATTTTATGTCAATAAATAAAAATTATTATGTTTTCCCTAACATTGTGAATAATCCTGATTAATAATGGTGATTACAATTTCACCGTAAATTCTGTATTATAGAGCTAATATTGGCCACACTCACTAAATCTAAGAAGGAAAATAGATGTTCATACACACCGGTCCATAATCCGTGGGTGCATTGGTGCTGTCTACGCCTTAGAGTGGTCCGTGGTGCACCCGGCACAAATATGCATGAGGATCACTTCTAAACTAGTTTTGTAAACAGGGTCCAGCGTGGAGACAAATAAACTTGGCAATGTTCTGAACTTGAATCATAAACTCTTCACATCTTTTATTTACTTGAGAGCGCTCAAAATGCGCCCGCATGTCCGAAGTTCCGACACCACAGCTGGTCTCAGCTGCTGCTTCTTGTCTCCGGTCCTCCAGGAGATCGGCTGTGTTTGCAGAGCTGCGGACATGTGAGAGTGCATTTTGAGCGCTTCAAGGTGAATACCTGTAATCCACCTGTGATTTCCTCGGTTTGGCTCAATATAGCATGTTGTTCTTTAGCCTGTAAAAATCCTTATAGCCGCAGGTTTTCGAACGCGGGTAGAGGCTTATAGTTCTGAAATTACGGTAATCAAAGTAATTGTGACTATAATTTTTGATGTAATTGTCTGACTACATTTCTCATTTTATCTTGTGATACAATTTTATCTTTGCAGACCAGAGGCTAGACCTGAATAAGCTTGGTCCAAATGACAACGATACTATCAGAGGGCAGATAGTGGGTAAGTAACTTCATATATGTTCAATCATGTTGAGTCTTTTGCCACTGTTGGACGTTGCTGGAATACAGTCTGCAAAAACTGTCAAACTATTCCTATTGCTCGGTGGATTTAAATGTTAACACATGCTCATGACGGTAACTTAAATTTCATCACTACTTCTGTTCCACTTAGTATGAATTGAATTTATAGCTGCTAGATATGACGTACTCATCTGAAATGCTACAGAACAATAACATTCAACACTAGTTCACCAGGTCCAAGTGGAGGAAATAAGATGTGCAAAGGAGTGCACCGTCTGTGTGAATGCTAATGCATCCATTAATTGTCTTTCCTCTATAGTAAGTCTTCAATCCAGGGATCGTATTGGTTCCGGAGGACCAGTCGTAGATTGCAGTCGCCTATTTGACAACGATTTACCTGATGGGTCAGTATGGGCTTACTACTTGATTGTCCCTCGTACAGTGCACATGTCATGAGCCACCGCATGACTTTGTTTTCTTACGTTGTTGGCACAAAACAGGTGGGAAGAGAGGAGGACAGCCACTGGTCGGATCCAGTACCTCAATCACATAACACGGACAACACAATGGGAGAGACCCACCAGGTATGGCAGCACACTAGATTTGCCTCAGACAACAGAGAACGTTTGTCTTTTAGCCTGGGAAGAATAGACTCCAAAATAGATTTTAGAACATTTTATAACACTTGGATACTGGGTTTGCTGTACACACTTGCACCTTGGGTTGTGGCACCTTTAGAAAATGAATTTCCCTCCCCTTCACCAGACAGTTTTATTTGGCCCCGGCTTGTGCGGCAACAACTGACGCCTTCCTCCTTCGCTCCTTATCAGTGGAGCCGTTAAGCTGTGAGCAAACATTTATGCCCATCATCTCATCCCCATGCTACTGCCCACTCTGTACAATAGTCGATCATGATAAGGCGCAACATTGACGTTTTGGGGGCAAATATAATCTAACCCCTTGAAAGCACCGCTGTTGAACTTCCTCCTCATTTTCAAGAGATCAAGCCCTTCAGCGAGGTAAAGGAAGAGGAAATGGGATGGGGGCTGAGTGAGGAGTGGGGATCTGGGTTGACAGACAGAGGCCCAAGGTTTCAGATAACCAAGGCGTCAGTTACTCTGGGTAGCCAGACGGTAATCAGACTTGTTACATGGGGACACTTAGACTCGCGCTCAAGTCCAGACTGTCTGTGTTTTTGTTTGCTTATCAGATATGTGCGTATGAGGTCCTGCTCTTAAGTAACACACAAACAAAAAAAATTCTGAGAGCAGTTGTGGGCCACTCTCCTCGCCTTTGTCCTGACCCGTAATCCTTCATACCACTTAGAGTTCAACCCAAACCATAATCCGTTTCTTCTCCTGAGCAGTGTTGACATAGACAAACTAGTTTCCAATAATTACACTTTGAATGTGCAGATGTCTAGACATCTTGAGAGGAAATAGATCTGCTGTCAACATAACAGCACTAGTTTCTCTGTATTCTTTCCTGTCTGTGGAAAAACACGCTCACATCACTTTCAGAAATTAAACAGTTTTGTATTGTTAAAAGCCTGCATTTAACAGATGCTTCTTATTTACTATTCCAGGCCGGCTTCCGAGTACTCCAGTCCTTCGGGGCGTCCCCTGAGCTGTGTTGTGGATGAGAACACCCCAGTTATGACCCCAATCAACGGGGCAGAGGCCAATGGTCCACCAGGGGAACAGCGGCTTCAAGAGAGACGGGTTCGATCCCAACGCCATCGTAACTACATGAGTCGAACACACCTGCATACCCCACCTGACCTACCGGAGGGTTACGGTGAGATTTGGATTTGAATTTGAGAAGAGCATGGGATTGTTCATGGGGTTGTGACGTTCAGTAGTTCATGTATTAATAATGTTATGTTGGCAGCTAAAACAATAGCAAAATCCTTAACTATCACACAGCCTGAGGTGGGAAACTCAAGATAGGTTTCTGAAAAATACCCTTCTATGAAAGTTGTGTTAGAATTGAGATTGCTGTGGCTAAATGGTACGTTAGCGGTCATCTCTTGCCTTTATAAATACATATAGAGTATAAATATAAACAACATTATTCCTGCTTAATTCACAGTGTCGATAGGGGCAAAGTTCTGCTCCAGTCGTTTTCATTTTACTTGGGTTTTCCTGAGTGACTGCAGTTTCTTTAATTAACATGCGAGTCAGGCTGCTGCTCTTTTGCCCAGACCGTAGTGTCACAGACAAAGCTCTGTTCTGGTATGCTCGCAAATGTCAGCTTCAATGAAAAACATCCTCTTTTGCCATGAGCAAAATCATAAGTTACATGACATGAAGGAAAGTTTATTGGTGTGAAACGTCATTTTTGGAAAGGTCTTTTCTGGTGGTGTTAATCTATGATCCCTTCTTGCTTGTTTTTTGACTTGTGACTTGCCTCTGCGTGCTGCGGTTTTGCACCAGCTCTACTGAAGTCATGCAGTTCATTTGCTAACTCTCATCTTTATTGTAAAATGTAATATCAAATCGGCAGTCAGCTCACTCTCCATGCAGGATGCAGATGGTAGGAGGTGTGGACATCCGTGGTAAATGTGCCTTGGTTTGAAGCAACGCTTCTCAAGAAACATGTGACACCAATTCAGTCCAAAATAGCCTGGACTCCATCATGATTTGATGACTGGTTGTGGCTGTGTTACAACCCTATCTCATTTGATAGTTTCGGCTGCATTTGAGGTTTTCCCAAGGTCAGACAAAGTGAGTCACCGATGCCCAACAACTAGTGGTCTCACTCTTTAGTTGAACTCTCTGAACTGCTGGGTGTGGTGAGAGGGGCAACATCTAAGAAAGAAAAGGAAAACACTGAGGGCACACAGGAAACGCTGGGCTGCAAATGACTAGTGCAAGTCAGTGGCCCGTGGTTGATTGGACACTTCCCATTTTTGTTATGCTTGTATGACACAGTTGGATCCATTATTCCTGAAACGGCTCACTTCTAACAAGTTGAATGACAGGTTAGATACAAAACTGACAGGCTTCCCGCTCATTTCCTTATATTTTACGTTTATAGGTTCTGACTTTTAACAGAGCTGGGCACCTGAGATACAGTGAATAAATCCTACTGGGAAATCACTCATCTCAGTCTTGGAGGCGTTGCCTTTCACTTTAACCCTTTCTTTTGATCATGGCCATAAGAGGAGGCAAGAGGAGTTATTGGAAGTATTTTATCTCAGATATTTTCCAGAGCATTATTTTATTTTCCTCTTCTCTTTCTTTTCCTGAAAGCTTAGAGAAATGCTATAATGGAGTGTCTCCTTCTCCACCTATGCACTAAGACTTAAATAGTCCTTTGAGTTGAAGGAGTTGAAGGGGTCAAACATTTGAGTCACTTTGAAGGATGTTTCCAAACCCTTGATGCATGTTTTTCTGTGGTGGATTCAATACATGAAACATATTTAAAAATATATATATATATATTTCTATATATATATATATAATGTCCTCAAAGGTATCAGCCAAGTTGTGACTTGAAATTTTCTTTTAATGCAAGTGTGGGCATTTTATACGTTGTGTCTCTGAAGCTCTGAGATTGGATCCCACGTCTGCTTCATTGCCTTCTTGCATTATTTACACCAGCCGGCTCGTGACCCTGCCGCTGGTTCATGACTACTTTGTCTTCCTTGTTGCTCCTATACACGACGCTGACCACTGTAAACAAGAGAGACACCAGTCGAGAGCCTTGGCTGTCATCAATATTATTATTACATAATGTTTTTGCTAATGTCTGCTCATGTTCCATTCTACTGGTTCTTCTCAGAGCAAAGGACCACCCAGCAAGGCCAAGTTTACTTCCTGCACACACAGACCGGTGTCAGCACATGGCATGACCCCCGGGTTCCCAGGTAACGTCAGCTGCTTCTTAGTAGATAGCTGTCATTCTAACGGATGTGTTTTGACTAAAAAGACTTATGATCAATGAATGAACAACAGGGGTGCACAGTTGCGTATTTTGTCTTGGGATGTCACAATCAAAGAGAATAACAGCGCTGTGTTGGTCTGAAAGGCTGTTTTGGACAGATGTTCGCACTACTGGCCAGTAAATCTTCCTAATAATTGGTTCCACAGAGTCATGCCAATGCTATTTGGTTACATTTTTGGCAAGAGCTCTCACTTGTGCTCAGAGATAATCTTGTGCGCAACATCCAGCTCACATCAACAACCGCTTAGTTTGGGTCCATGTGACATATTTCAAGTTGCTCCACATGTTTTGATTTGTGCAGCGGGTCATGCGCTTTGTGAACAAGGACAGAACATGAACACACAAGGGCAATGGGGAGCATTCTCCTCAGGCTGCAGTGGCTTGTCCCAAGTCAGCTTTTACCACACCAAGATACTGAGTTTGTGGAGAGCATTTCTTCGAATACTGCAGTAGAATATGTCTAAACAAACATGATTAAATAATTTAACAATTGGCAGAACATTTTTCTGTCAGGTAATAACATCAAGTCAAATTTTGCATTGTGTTTATTTTAATATAAGGCCTCATCATTGTGTAAATTGGATTTGCCGTATGCCTCCTACACAGTTAACTGAGCACATTCTGACTGTGTACTTAAGTTTGACTGTCACCAAACGTTATGGCCACATCATTATTTCTGTCAGGATTCTCTGCCTGTCTTTATGAAACAGTGGTTAAGGTCACATCGAAGTAACTTCCGCATCTATCTGTAATGTTGCTAGTCTCGTTGTCAACATCTAAATCAATTCAGGGTTTCCGCCAGGTTTTCTTCAAACTGTGGCCGGGTCTGGGAAAGTCCTCACTGTTCAGTGTTCTGTCACTTCATATGTCCGGCCAGAATTCGCAACATGAGGTTCGCGAGCAATGAACTTCAGCTTTTATGAGTTTTTTTTTCAGGATTTTTCCATGAAAAATATGCTCATGTTCATGTCTCCCCCTAATTTACGTATTTTCTATAGTGGAACGCATTTATTTAACACTGTCAATAACTGTTAAACCTGTCCTTTTCTTTAGTAAAAGGGGAAATTAAATCACACTGTTTTTGAAATCATCCTCACAGGGATTTAAGCAACGTCAACTGTGAGGAGCTTGGCCCCCTCCCTCCAGGCTGGGAGATCCGAAACACAGCCACAGGTCGCGTCTACTTTGTCGACCACAACAATCGGACCACGCAATTCACAGATCCTCGGCTTTCTGCTAACCTGCATTTAGTTCTGAAGTGAGTAATGCTTCCATGGATTTGGTTCTCGGTTTCATTTTAGTCATTTTGTGCCACAGGCCTCGAAATTCTTTGTGTCATAATTGACTAGTATTTCTGCACACTTAAGCTGTAGGTTTATTTTGAATGGATTCTGGTTGTCTTTTCTACCATGTTCCTCCTAAATTATGTTTCCGCTTTTACATTTTTGACAGAGTTTCTTGTAAATTAAAAAAAAGAAAAATCAAATGGACAAAAATTAAATTCTTTGTTTTTATTTCTCTTGTTCTTTGCTTGCTGAATCAGTCCCAGTCCAAATGGATCCCGTGTCCCCATGGAAAGCCAAAACACTAACCCAAGGTAATTGTTTGCCTTCCTCACTGATGGATATTAAATGACCATGATGTTTACTGCCAAATGAAATATATCAACATTTATTTAGTAAAGATAATCATAGAAATAATACACAAAGGAGTATAATACACGAAGAATGCATTGCTGCATTTCTTTTAGTCAGGAACATTAAAGTGCTATACTGACAGCTTCAATGAGAAGTGGCATCTTGTCCATTGATCATGTTTGCTCCGCAGTATGTGGATGCAGCAAACAAATGGTGGTTTACTGCGAGTCAGACGGCTCTGTCGCCATCGACCTCACGCTGATGAAGGCCTCGAATTGTCTGACAGTCAGACATGGAAACATGGCTGTGGTCTGCCGCACCGTCTCTCTCATACTTAGCGTCTTCCCTTGCACTAACATGCTGAGTTTATGTCTGTGAGATTACATCAGTGCTTGCTAGAAGTGTTCATCGCGGCTGAATTTAGAGAAATTGGGCGTCAGCAGGTGGTTGCCTTGTCTTAATTTTCACAATATTATTGGAGCAGAAAATGTTGCTGAGCTTCATTTCTAAATTCCATTCCTCCGGTGTCTGTCAGTTGTGACCTATACAGTTAGGCTCTTTGGCCTCATCCTTTATTCTTCCCTGCTTTAAATGCAGCAAGTGTCTGGAGCAATGAACCGATGACTGGTGACATAAAGCGACCTTTGATTCTCCGACCTGGGTGGGGGTAAAGTGGGTGAGGTTGCTGGTTTGGCTAAAACCCCACCACACTCATTACAACTCTGCTGTGCCACACGCCTCGGAAAGGAAGTACGTCTGCTGTGGACTCATCCTGACTCCACTGCAGGCCTCTGTTAGTGCTTCAGAAGAAGAACAAGTCATGTCATATAGTTTTAGCACTCCCATGCTTGCTTGTCTCAGTTAGCAACCTGGCTAGTTACAAACTGCCCCTATGCTTCTTTCACTTTCCTTCCTACCCATTCTATTTTGTGTTCAAGTTGCCATTCTTCTGCTTCCTCTCCATGAGTGGTTTCCAGGACTGCTGCACTACAGACTTCACCCTGCCTTTGACATAGTTAAAGTCCAATGCTTGCCAAAAAAATAAATAGCAGTGGACTTGATTATACAGGATAGACTGGCAAAACACTGAACCCGCTTAGCTCGGAAAGTCCAAATAGATGAGGCTTTCTGAAACCACTGAACCAGAGAGCCGAGATGTAGCAAGGGTGTTGGAATAAGTGGGTGGCTGTATCCTGCTACACTCCTTAAATACCAATTCAGACCTCATGATGAGCCTTCTTTGTTTAACCAGACCAGAGTCTCCTCCACTCCCAGTGTGGGACAGAAGCTCCTTTACAAGACGCCATGTGCTGCTTCAGCAGACCCTCGCAGGAAAATTGGGGCTGGCGCAATGTTGAATTTAGAGATGAATTGTGTTTTTACAAGGCCCACCCAGGCATCCCACCACCAGCCGTACAGTTGGACCCAGGCTAGAACACTGACCAGGGTGGTTTACAGGCTCCGCTTCCGAAAATGTTTTGTGCTTATTCTGTAATTCACAAAATAAGTGAATAAATACAAATTGTTACACGATAGGTGCGCGCTGTATCATCTGTCATGGGACTGTGGAAAAGTCGTTTTCGCATTTTCCACCTGCTTCGCTGAGACACTAGCAGACATGAAAGGTTGCTTATTCAGGCCTCAGTAACCAGTGTAATCTGATCGATAGGGTCAATATTGATGACCGAACTTAAAAAGGGATTGCAATGAATCCTTCTGGAAGAATTCTACTCCGTTGAGAGCTGCAGCGTGAGCTCCACTTGTTCATCCTTTATTGTGATAGCCAGTGACAGAGTTCTAACTGATGTTCAAGTCATTTGAATTCGACTCTTTTGTTTTTAATACATATATCTTATTGACTTTCACACACTGATAAAAAGAGGGATGTCCGGTCAACAAATGAGTATTGAATTTTATCTGCCTGCATCTAAAATCTCTGATATGATAAGCGCTCTGATGAGAAAGTTTAGTACAACCAACCTTATGGCACATTTGAAACAGCATGACAAATAAGACCTCTGAAGTGAAGAAACAGCAAACCTCTGAGATGACTGAAGAGGGTTGACAAAAGATGGTCCACTTTGCTTGAAGAGACCATGTTTATTAGATTTATTTAGGTTCATTTTCAGAGTCTTCTAATTTATTTTATAAAATTCCTTTTCTAACTTTCCACACTACAAAATAAGTAAGTATGTACGATTCATGCTCGCATGGGATCGATATCGGCCAATACTCAAGGCTGCAATATCCATATTGTGTCATGAGTGAAAAAGCTGTATTGGAACATCCCTAGATAGAATACAACATTTAGAACAAGCCACCCCACTCCATCCCTCCTACAAACAGTTTTGCATCCTTTGCTTTGGCTGGTTTTGTTTGAAAAATAAATATCAGTCATATTTTAGGAGGAAATTTCACATATTATATCAATGATTTGGTTCAGTGGTACCTAATAATATGGATAAAATACACCGAGCAATAATGTTCTGTGAAAATCACAAGTGCTTTTGTTTGGAAGAAGTTTATTTCAAACTCTGCAAACATACAGTACAACAACAATTGCATCAGGAAGCTGAGAGCTCCTAATATCTGCGTCTTTTTAAATGTTTAAATGTCTTGGGCCGATCATCATAACATTTTTCCAAAGTCTTTTAATTTACATTAGATGAAGTGTGTTTAATATGCAGTGCAATTCTACTTACTTGAAAGATGAGATATGAATTGTGTGTTGGCGGAAACCCTTACGTTTATAAATGGTCCATCAAATAGTCGATAAATGCAAGTCTGATCCAGCTTTTCTCATCAGCCATCCCATCCAGTCGAAGGGCCAGGGTGGTCCCGGTGGTCCCCTACCAGCTCCTTCCCCGTCCCAGTTGCCAGAAGAAGCCGAGTGTCTGACGGTGCCCAAATACAAGAGAGACCTGGTGCAGAAGCTGAAGATCCTGCGCCAGGAGCTGTCACAGCAGCAGCCGCAAGCCGGCCACTGTCGCATCGAGGTCTGCCGTGAAGAGATATTTGAGGTACAAACCCAACAATGCAGGAAAAGAATTATACGTTTGTGCAACTTACAGAAGCGCAATCCTCAATCTTGCAACAGCCCGAGAAGGTAAATGTGCATGTTGGTAAAGGTCATCTGAGAGCAGCTATAATTATCTGAGAAACAGAAGACAATACATCACAACGCTGCCCAGGCCTTCACTCAGTGTGTGTGCAATTGTGTGGCCTGATGAGGACAAAAAGACTGCTGACCAAATCTGAAACTGGGAGAACACAAGAATGTTCTCAAACCCGTCCTTCTGCCTTTTACTGGCCTTTTCTTCTCCAGTTTACGACACGCACCAGAATATGGCCAAAAGCTCCACAGAGACGGCTCTTTCTAAATTCCAGCCCAAACACTTCAGAAAGGGCTCCCGACTAAAAATCACACTGAACTAGTTACGTTCCTTTTCTTCTCCTCTTCTGTCTTTTTTTTTTCTCCTCTGTCGTTCCGTTGATGCAGAAAGACATTCTTTCAGGGTGATTTCAGCGGCTGAAGACATTGAAAAGGGAGGGAGGACGGAGGCAGCAGTCGAGGCCAGTGTTGAGGGCCAGACGTAACTTCATAACTATAAGTTGAGCAATAAAAAAATATGACTTCATCCCTCATGGATGTGACAGCTGTGGAAAGGGAAAGCAAAGTGTGAAAAACGTACGGTTCCAAGTCGCACAGGAAACTGCTGCAGCCAGGGCTCTTGCACTCAGACTGGGCTCTAGGAGCTGCTCCGCAACCCTTCACAAGGATATTAGATTTGGTTTGGTCGCTTGTGAGGTGAAGTGGCTGGATGATTAGTTGTTGTCTTCCTGTTATCTTTAATGGATGGCATTTAATATTCAGAAAAACGATTGTAGACCAAAGAATGGTTGAGGAATCTATAGTAGCTTTGAGAGAACATCATTCTGTACGTGTTCAGGTGGTTGGTTTGCTACCAGTTGGCTCACATTAAAGTGAGTTTTCAAGAGCATGTCATGGCGTCTTTGAATGTGGCCAAGTAACGTGGTAGTACATTTGCTACAGTCAGTATTTCACCTGCCATTTCGCACGTTCAGGATACACTATTTTGCTGGGAGAAACCTCTTTTCTTAAACATCAAACATAGGTGCAAAAGGCCGCCGCGTCAATAAATAAAGTGTGCCAAATAGAACACTGAAAAGTGTGTATGTATCCCACAATCATGCTGCTTCTTTGAAAGCTGCAGCGAAGAATGTCGAGCTACTAAGTGATGCCTGTTTATTTTGAATTTCTAAAGATTTTTCTTTTTTACAGTAATTGCCAGGCAGCAGGGTTATTTCACTGTTGATGTGCTGTTCCAGTGCTGTTCATTCGCTCCGTGGCTTCTACCATATCTGCAACTACGTTCACGTTTCTTTACATTCAAATACGTATTGCACAACTTTCAATAGAAATTGCATTGAAAAATGGCGCCTTAAGTGTTTAGTTGCAAAAAGTGTGATTCATTTGCGAGTAAAGTTAACTATGGCTGTAAAAATCTGTAAAAATATTCATCTGTTGATGTAGTATATACAAATGAATAGAGGAAGTGCTGCAGCGGATGAGTCTCTTCTACGCCTCTGGATATTTACCTTCACTTTTAGGGTTCTGGACGTGTCAGAGGAGTACTAGCTGCATGAAGACGCACATCTGAATCACATCATATCGTCTTGTGTCTGGTGAACAAAACATCTCGAGAATGTTGGTGACTTTATTCTGTGAAAGCCTTCCAGGCTTGTGTCTCTGCAGTTCCCTCTGATCAAACATGTTGAGGTGTTGGACAACAGCTCCCAAACAGCGCACGTCTCTTCCATCCCCAGTCATGTAACCAGTTTCACCTTCTTGCAGGAGTCGTACCGGCAGGTGATGAAGATGCGACCGAAGGATCTTTGGAAGAGACTGATGATAAAGTTCAGAGGTGAAGAAGGACTGGACTATGGCGGCGTTGCCAGGTGGTTTTCTCAATCATGACCCCAAGTCTGTGGTTTTACAGGCTTTTTTCTAAAGCGTTTCCTTCCTTGTTTGCAGGGAATGGTTGTACCTGCTCTCCCATGAGATGCTGAACCCCTACTACGGCCTGTTCCAGTACTCCAGGGACGACATCTACACTCTGCAGATCAACCCGGATTCTGCTGTCAATCCAGTAAGAGACACTCCGGTGGCCCTCTGTATTCATGTCTGTTTGCTCAGAAGTGCTGTATTCAACTCATGGAAGTACCTAGGAGAGAGAACAAGAGGAGCTCAGATGGCTTCACTGTAGATGAGATGTGTGCCAGATCTGTGTGCTGTGTGGTGGTGAAGCCAGTGCTGTCGTCCTGCTGCAGGAGCACCTGTCCTATTTCCACTTTGTGGGTCGGATCATGGGCATGGCGGTGTTTCACGGTCACTACATCGATGGCGGCTTCACACTCCCGTTCTACAAGCAGCTGCTGGGCAAACCCATCACACTGGACGACATGGAGTCCGTGGACCCGGACCTCCACAACAGCCTCGTCTGGATCCTGTAAGGCTTCTGAACTGAACTCTAGCCACGCAAAAATAAAGCTCGGTAGATACGCGAGGGGCTCCACTGAGGGGAACTTGGTCTGACACGTCTGGTGTTTCATGCATGAGAGGGTTCAGTCAGCAAACATGACTGCAAAAAAACAAAAATCCTAGTCGCTGGCGCCCTCTGCTGTTTGCATTGCACGGACTGAGACAATCTAAACCCCGCATGAAGAATACACATTGAAGCAGGTTTTTTTCTGGTTCTCTCTTCGACCTCTCCTCAGGGACAATGACATCACTGGTGTCCTGGACCACACCTTCTGTGTGGAGCACAACGCCTACGGAGAAATCATCCAGCACGAGCTGAAACCCAACGGCAAGAGCGTCCCTGTCACCGAGGACACCAAGAAGGAGTATGTCAGGTATGGAAGCCTCACTTCAGGATCCGCTCCACGCCAGCAGATCTCGCTGTGACCCGCCTCCTGTGCGGCTCCGCAGGCTCTACGTGAACTGGCGCTTCCTTCACGGCATCGAGGCTCAGTTCCTGGCTCTGCAGAAGGGCTTCAACGAGGTCATCCCCCAGCATCTGCTCAAGTCCTTCGACGAGAAGGAGCTGGAGCTGATCGTGTGCGGCCTGGGCAAGATCGACATCTCCGACTGGAAGTCCAACACCCGCCTCAAGCACTGCACCCCCGACAGCAACATCGTGAAGTGGTTCTGGAAGGCTGTGGAGTCCTTCGACGAGGAGCGGCGGGCGCGGCTGCTGCAGTTTGTCACCGGCTCCTCCAGGGTTCCTCTGCAGGGCTTCAAGGCGCTCCAGGGTCAGAGTTCACTCACTCCTGTCGCTTCAACTGAACATGACCCTCTCAAGACCGGCCCTCTTAGTGAACCCACATGCTCACCCACTTCTCCCTCCAGTTTCCTCCCTCCACTCTGATGATATTTCAGGGCTCTTCAGGTGTTTAAAGTCATGATCTGTTTATACCTCATTTTGTTTTTCTGCCTGCAGGCGCCGCCGGACCCCGGCTCTTCACCATCCACCAGATAGATGCTAACGCCAACAACCTTCCTAAAGCACATACCTGGTGGGTCACACACTTTTTTTTTTTTTTTTTTTTTTAATCAACAATGCTCTGGCACCAATGTCAGGATCCAGTTCTCCTCAATGCTGGACAAGCAAGCGTGTCTTTTGTGTGTCCTGACTCTTGTTTCTTCTCCCCAGCTTCAATCGCATCGACATTCCTCCCTACGAGAGCTACGACAAGCTGTACGACAAGCTGCTGACGGCCATCGAGGAGACGTGCGGTTTCGCCGTGGAGTGAGTGGCGGCGTCCTTCCGTCTCCCTCCGTCTGCCGCTTTTCCACCGTTTCAGGTCGAGTCACGACACGCAGGTGTTGGTCAGTCGTCACTTTTCACCCGTCTGCTTCTTGTCACGCTTCTGTTGTCACGTCAGAGGACGACGTCTTCGTTTTCATTCTCTCAACCGGACGCTTGTGTGAAGGCCGGCGTCCTTCACCGTCCAAAACCCTGAAGTGGACCAGCTGAGCGCTGGCCGAACAAACAAGGACACAGGGAGGAAAATGGGTTTGATTCTCGCTCTGGCTGAGCGGCGTGTCGGACTGTGGCTCGCAGTTGGGACCCTCACCACCCGGAGAAACAAGCAGGACAAGTTTGTTTTGAAACAGAGTATGAATCTAACAGGGGGGAGGCGGAGTTTAGCTGTCAGTGGCCGTGCTGATGGGTCATTTATCCCCCTGGTTTTGGACCGTCAGGCGCTGAGAACTGAGAGTGTTGAGGGACCGATATCTGGAGCCACGCGGCCACAGATCCATCCTACCTCAGCATGCGGAGCGTGGTGTTCAGTTCAATCCAGTCTTCCTCCGTCTCGCACATTTAAGCAGTCGTCCCTGAAAACATATCTTGTATACACTCACACACACACACGTGTACAGCTTCAGTATAAATGTATACGCCTCTTTTTTTGTTTTGTTTTCACTGAGTGAATGTGTTCGCATGGTCTCAGGTTTGGAGAGTTTGGTCTGACGCTCACATCTTTTCTGGATTGAAGTCTGTCGCTGCTCTCGCACTGGAGTCAGTGTCGAGTCAGCATTTTTTTTAACCAATAGCTTTTTATCTTCACACTCCAACTGACACCGTCGTCTTCAAGTTCTGTTCGCCCCCGGAATGGCGTCACGACACCAAGGATCGTGTGTACAAAGCGTATTATTTTTGTTTCATTTACAATCTGTATATTTATTATTACAGTTTGTGTGTTTTCCATCAGCTGCTCTGTGAGTGTGTAGCAACACCCGTGCTAAAGTAGTTCCCTTGTTCCCTCGCAGAAAGCTGAGCAATAAAACGGTGCTGTTCGGACCTGACAGCATTATATTTGATACGAATGTGTTTGTGTACTCTTGAGTGTGTTTATTTACACGCTGGACGACTTGTAGTTGCCCGGAAACACGCGAGGCCAAAGTAAATTTGAAGACGCCGCCAGATTAAAAAATGTTTCTAATTTGGACATTTTTCTCTGTAAAGACTCGAATGAGGTGTGAACAGATGAGTACAGGAGAAAAATAGGAGAAATATATTCCCTGATTTTTGGTGGCAATATTATGATCAAAGTTTCACAGTATTGTTTAAATTTTTCTGGGAATTTCTTTGTTCACTGGAGAGAAACCTTTCAGTAGACGGTTATGAGACGCTTCCTCCTGAAGTGGAACACAACACAGATAGTTTTGCTTTTTAAAAAAAAAAAAAAAAACGTGGGTCAACTTTTAACAACCAAGTGAAAGCAAGACAAGTGAGGGATTGCGTACTCATTTGTTCTGGAGAGTTGGAACTGCCTCAAAATATTACGTACGTGTGAACTGAAGACAGTGGTACGTGCCATGCTCCAGCTTGCTGTAAAGTTAAGTCCATACTCATAAATGTCAGTTTAAAGTTTCTCATGAGATATGGGCAAAGAGCCCCCCTCGGCCAGTATTTATCCTGCCTTTATGAGACTGAAATTTAGTAGAATTGTCTCATATTCTGACAGGTTTTTTTTTTATAGTTTTAGATATGATATGAGAACTGTCAAGCTATTCATGTTTTTATTTTATTATTCATTCAGTTCAATTTAGTGCTTCAATGACATGCAGGACTTTATTTTAGACGTTTTTTGAAAGTACTAAAAAAGTTATACTTTATATTTGCTACCTCTGATATTGATATAATTATATATAATTTAATGAAATGTTTAATATTATAACATTTTTATTTGCTGTATCTACTTTTTCCTCGATATTTCGACATTCATTTTTATTTTACTATTGCAAAATTTGCTATATTTTGAGGGCTCACTATACTGTCCCACCGAAATCTTAATCGCTCGCCCCTGTTCGATACGGTAATGTTGACAACTCAACGTGAGGCTTGTTGACGCGGTCAGGAGCGACCACCTTGTAAGAGCTCGTGAACTTGACATCGCAACAGGAAGCTGATCCGTGTAAGGCAACTTGACCAGTGTTCAGTGCCTCTGCACATGGACGGAACGCTACTATAATTTCAACATCTCAACCGGAGAATACGTGGCATTTCGTTACAGTCATTCAGAGACGTGAGAGCTGCAGCTGCGGTTCAAGGCTCAGATACAGAGTCTTATTCTGAAGTAGCAAGAACTCGCTATTCCTGTACGTGTTACATGTAACCAGCAGAGGGCGGTGTTTCGCTTGGCACCTATGTGTGGGTTGCTGATAAAAAGAATTGCTCTTCTTTGAAACTTTTGGAGCAGTAAAGATGACGTAGAGACACGTTTGTACCAAACGGATTTTTTTTATTTGATCCGAACATGTCCAGTTTGATTTAAAAGTTACAATCGTATCAATATTTCTCATGTGATTCAGATATTTCTCATGTGATTCAGCAGCTCCTGGATTTTAAGACTAAAAAAAACAGTGTTTGAATTGACGTAGATCACAAAAACGTCACAGCCGCACGTGAGATGCTGTGCGATGTCGCCAGTTGCATCATGGGTAATTAAGGCAACAAAGGAAACATTTCTGACACAATGAACTCCAGCTTCACGCAAAACTTCCAGCATCAAACATGAGTTGATTATCGTTGCACCAGCGCTCGTCCGTAAAAGACCTTTAAGTTAAAAAATAAATAAGGAGTTAAAACACGGCGGAGGACAGCTGCGTACCTAGGTTTACGTTTCATTTGGCAAAGAGAAGGGAAGACAGCTGGTGGTCTGCTACATTGAAAGAAAAGGGGTGGAAGACACTTGAGGAGGAATAGCAGCGCGGGTGAGAGGAAGACTGTGGTCCTATGAGATTCTTCTTCTTCTTCCTGTGCAAATCTTTCAGAAACCACCATGCTGCCTCTCTAGTGCAGGTAGCTGGTCTGGTTCTGGAAGGAGGCCAGCTGGATCCGACCTCGTAGCCTCTGGAGGTCCTGAGCCTTGAAATGCTCGTCTTCGTCGTTCTGTAGGATGATCTTCTGCAGGTCTCGGATCTCACGCTCCATCCGGGCCCGAAGGTCTCGCTTCATCTTGATCAGAGCCTGAAAAGCAGCAGTGAGCAGTGAGTCTCGACCTGTGACCCTGCAAAGGTCGAGCGCTGCGCTCTCTGTGCACCTTTTCTTGGGCTCGCTTCCGTATATGGTTCTCCTGACGCTCCTGTTCCACCTTCTCAGCCAGCAGTGAGAACTGCAGGACGCACATGTGAGTGAGCTCTGTTTCAGAGTGGTGCTTGTGAGTGAGTGCCTGCGTCCTACTTGGTCTTTGTAGTAGTTCTCCATGGACGTCAACTTCTCCATCTGTCGCCGCTGCTCCTCCAGCTGCTGCTCTTTGGCCAGAGCTCTCTGCTCTCTCAGCCGCATCTTCTGCAGCTCCAGACCTTCCTCGAACAGCTGCCGGAACATCTGTGACCAGTCCAAAACCTTGGTTAACTCAGTGTCACTGTGAAAGCTTCCCATGATCCTTCCACTTCCATCTTGCCGAATGGTGGCGTGAACACCAGGGTTGCTTAAGTCAACAACACTATGGTGAAACACTATCGGCAAAGAACCTTGATCAAGCCAGGAACACAAGACAAGGCCTAATGAAAATGTTGCTTCGTTGACAAATAAAAACTATGGTAAAATATGACTGGACCAAAATAAGATGAAGATAAGTTCATCCTGTTTAGCCGCATCTCACTTCCAGGGCAGCTGATCCCTGCTTGAGCCGTGACTTGGAAGAGTAACTTCAGGTTACAGATGAAGCTAAAGACAAAAACTTACTGCTTTATAGGCTTCTCCTATGGGTTTTAGGGTTTGTTTTTCAAGACGCTTCCAGCATAGATACCCAAACAAGGGTGAGTGGCTGACATAAGATGATCTACGCTCAGAAAATAAATGTGGTATTTGATATAGAAGAACTTGGTGCACATTTGTCAGCTCATCCTATTTCGCTGTGACACAATGAGAAGCAGCAGCGCCTCCCTCTCTCCCTCCCTCCACTCACCCGCTCCTCCCTGGTGCGCGCCTTCATCAGACGGGCTCGGTGCTGGACGTGGAGCTCCTGGTGGTACTTCTTGGCCCGTGCCACCTGCTGCCTCTGATCTCGCAGTCGGCCGTGGAGCGCCCGCTGCTGCTGGTTCTGCTCCTTGAAGTCTCTCTGGAGGACCACAGCACCGGTCAGTGCCGGGCGAGACGACTCACTGGCGCTGATACTCACCAGGTGGCTGCGGTGAGCTTGCTGCTTCTGCACCAGAGCCTGCAGCAGCTGGTGCTTCCTCTGGGCCTCCTCCAGCTGTACAGGGAAGCGCAGGGTTAAGAGCGGAGCAGACGCAGAGGAGACGCGACGTCCCAGTACCTCGCTGGTGAGCTTGCTGCGCCGCCGGCTGTGAGGAGAAGAGGCTGCGCTGAGTCGCTCCACGTGCTGCAGCTGCTTCTGCCACATCTCACCCAGAGCCTGGGGGGAGATGTGAAGGTGCGGGAGCTCATCTAGCAGCAGAGGCAGCAGCTGCTTCTCCGTCACTGCAAAGCAAATCCCAGCTGATCATTTCAACCCTTCAAATAGTGAAGTTGTTGCTGCTGAAGGCGATCTGGCGCCCTACGGTGGACAGAGCGGTCACTGCGCGCTTATTCTCTGACCTGGCTGGAGCGGCTCCTGTCGCGTGCGTGACAGACGTTCCGACTTGTGTTGAGCCTTCATCCTGGCTGGCGAGGACCTGGTGTTTCGGGAAGCATCCCTCAGGATGGCCTCTCGGTACTCACGCTCCTGCAACCACAGCGTCACGTCACTCCACCTCACTTTCACTATTATTCTGATGTCATCGCCATGGCGATTGACGCACAGCTTCCTGAGCTCGGAGGCGAACTCGGTCCAGTTCCTCTTGTTCGTATCTCTTCAACTCCTCTTCATAGAGCTGATTTAGCAGAGTCTGAGTTGAAAGTTAGAACAAGTCAAGGCACAAAAAACTCACAACAAATCATAAATATACTGTAGTAGAAGTTGGACTCCACTTAAAAAATAAAACAAATGAATTAGAGGATTTTAATGAATTCATTGCGATTATTCATATCATATTCAATAGCTTCAACACCAGGGTGGAACTGCTCCACCGATGAGCAAATTCTTGCTGTATTTTTCTTTATGTTTCTATCCTGCAGTTTTTCAGACTTGAATTTTCCATCCATCAATGCAATCCCATTCACTCTCCTACAACATGGATATTAAGGTTATATAATGTTTGACACCTGGCTGAAAAACACTCCCTAGAGTTGAGCAACTAATCTGCGTTATTATTATTATTATTATTTATTTTTCTGGAATAAATGAATCAAAATTGACGCCTCAATGCCCTGATAACATGCAAGTCAATATGACAAATGTCTTGTTATAGGCCTGCAGGTAAAAAGCACTAATCCTACTGTAAATCCCATAATGCACCGCAACAGTTGTAACAGTCAATGATGTAATCGTTTCAGGCTCATGACATTCATAGCAGACTCAAAACAACTGAGTGGAATGGAAGTTTAAACAGCTAAAACACCGTTACCCTTCGGTGTTTCCTGGCAGACGTTGGGTGTCGCGCTTCTCTTCCACTGCTACGATCGGGTGTGGCGTTTCTCAGTCTCCTGCCCTCTGGGCTCCGAGCGTCTGCCTCAGTGTGATCTCGACGATCTCGCTCAGCATGAGGAAACTCTGAAGGAGGCAGAGATGAGGAGCGAGTCGGACGGGTGAGTTTGGTTAAGAAGAAAACAAGTAATACCGGAGTGTTGTCTAGGGCTCTTGTGGCTCTCCAAGATGCCGTTGCTGCGGCACGACTCTTCATCCCCTTTGACCTCACTGGACTCCCCACTTTCATCCAACACTCTCTTCAGCATCTGAAGTCCAGGAGACAATAAAAACACAGACACATGAAATGACAAGTTTGAGCTTGAGATTGAAACATCATTTTAGGAACCGTGGTCTGCGTGATACGACGGCGCGAAGATAAATGCAGTGAGATCATGCAAGGTATTTAATGAAGGCAAACTGAAATAGGAACAGTAAATATTTACCAGAGAGCAGGTTGGGTTACTATCAAAAACAAACAGAGGAGACACGCAGAGATGATCTTTTTCCACCTTCTTGGACACACACACCTGATCGAGCACCTCAATTCGATGGGAGAGTTTTTCAGCAATTAAATGAAGCTCCTTCTCAGCTTTCTTGTTCTTCTCCCTGCGGTGAGACAATGACTCTGGAAAGCCTTTGTCCTCCTCTTCTTCATTAAACCTGCGAGCCGCTCTCTGTGATGGACGGCGGCTACTCTCCTCCTCTTGATCTTCATCCGTGTCCGGGGGTGAAGGGGTCGTGGTTGCGATCTCCTCCTGCAGCTTGAGGAAGAGAACGTCGGGTTGTGTGCGGAACAACACCCGATGGGGGCCGCCTCTGGTCGGCTGGGAGAGTGAGACAAAGAAAACAAGCTGAATATGGCGGTCCTCGCATCACCTTGGCCACGCGTAAACCCCTCGGTGGAAACTGGAGGGAAGCAAGTCAAGGCACGCAGTGATGCAGCAGCATGGAAGACTGGAAGACACCACAGAGACTGAAACCACCCACCTCCAGTGTCTCTCCCTCCACGTCTGCCCTCGACCTTTGGCGACCAGACCCATCACTGTGAGCTGTAAATGAAAAACCTTGTGAGTTTAAATCTAGGCTCATAAATCCATACGAGGTTGTCACGAAGGCACAGCAGGAAAATGGCTGGAATCATTTCGTTTCCAATATTTCACCATCTCTGTCATAAGTAAGGAAGCACTCCACCACTCTCACAATGAGCTGCACCAATTGAAAGGTTGACAGTTTGATACCTCTTTTGTTATTTAGGACATAGGTCTTAGTCATTACAGTATAATAAGAAATATATATACAGTCGCATTAACAAAAAAAAGGAGCAATATTTGTTGCGCGACAAATAACTTGGTTGACAGGAAACAAGCCGTGTTTTTCCGTTTCAGATTCTCTGTTGAAGGTCATACTTTCTTTCAGTAGTGAAGTAAAATTGAATTCCTTTAATGTTACATGAAATTTTCGATACACCAAAACACACCGTGTGTCTCTATACTTAACAAGGTCAGGTGCTCCACATGAAGACATTTTAAGGATCCACACAGTGACATCTGGAAACACCAACTGACTCACCAGGAGACTGGGAAACTTGAGGTGAAGACAAGCCGTTGTTGACATTCCTCCCGGGTCTGGTCCTGTCGGTCTGTGGTTTATATGAGACAGTGTGTTAGCGTTGACCTCTCAGTTCCCCACTTTTCACACTGAAGTTCACGTGAAGCCATCGTCATTGATCATCTTTATCTGTGACACCATAAAATAACTTGAGGGAAGAATTTCACTCCCAGTTAAAAAAAAAAAAGTAGCAGAGCCAATTCAAAACGTGACAAAATGTAAATGAAAACAAACACTGACACACTCTTGAACTAGCAGTCAAGCGCCAAGAGGAAGGTGCGTAAAGAAAAAATCTAATTCACTTTAAACACTCCATATGTTTGACAGAAATGTACCTCTGAAGCGACGGTGGCATCTTGCTCTGCTGGCTGCTCCTGGTTCTGACCAGCTGGCGCTCTGTGAGGAGCATCACTCTGGAGGGCTGGCTGCAGCGCGATGGCAGTGTGCATCGGTGCAGATGTATCCTGGTCAGAGGGCTGACCTGAAGGGGTGGGGGCTTCAGAAGTTTTGGGAGAGGCTGGAGAACCTAAAAGGACAGAGGAACCCAGATTGTGTTTGCAATGTGTGTGCGACTAAAATGAATGTGTTCCAGCCTCATACCTCCTGCTTCCTCTGCAGACACGCAGGGAAGCGCAGAGACGACTGCAGCGCCCTCACGAGGTCCCTCCAAAGATTCCGCATTTGGGTGATGCCCTACACTTTCTACTTCCGCACCAGTACATGCGGGGACTCCGACCTCAGGGGCCTCGCTGGGTCCATGGTCACTGGACCTGCACATGTGAAGAGACACCCTTTTTATTACTGTATTCTACCTTGTCCCATTTTCCTGTGAGTAAGTTAAGACAATTTAAGGAATTCAACCAGTGAGGTGATGCAAAACAGACACATGTAATAACTTGTAAACAGATTTTAGAAGTTCAGCTGAGACTTGGGGTGCTTTCACCCTGCGGGTTCTGTCTCGAGACAAAGCTGTTTTGGCTCAGAAGTCCGAGATGTGAACACAAGCGAGTCAGGTTTTGGCTGCGGACTTGATCCCGGCTTTGTCTCGGGAAGCTCTCAACTCGGGGGTGAGCTTCTCGCCTCGGGCGACTCTGCGCTAGATGCTGGAAACTATGTGTACAGCACGACTCCACACAAACATGATAGATGCCGAACAGTAAAGGGTCTGATCACTGCCTGGGCGCACAACATGGTTAAAAAACAACTTGTCAAACTCCCAGAACACAGGTGTGCAGCTGGGAGCTGCAGGAAAATGGTGCTTGGGAACAGGAGCTCAGCGGTCAGGTACTCGCGATGTGTGCGGACGTTTAATAACTCATGTGTTTTCGACTTCATTAGGCTGATAAACACCTGATGTTATTGACAGACAGATTTGCTTAAATGAATAATGCAGCGCTCTACAGTAACGGTTTTCACTGCTGTGATCTCGCAGATGTCTGCATGAGGCCAGCGAAGAGGAAAGACGCTGGATTTTCCCCAAGTTACTGAAGATCACCAGACTATTCAGTGATCATTTCTGACGTTGGGATCAGAACTTCACTGATAAAAGCCTTCTCGATCGTCAGTAATCTCTCTCTCTCTTCAACGTGCTGTGAGAGCATCGTGGACCAATCAAGTTGCTCCATACTACGCAGCTTGTTTTCGCTATTTCCTCGTAAAATCATCATGACAACACTCTTCCACGTTTAGTTTTGGCTGTGAAACGCTGCATTCTGTTACAGCCGAGGCAGAGCTCCGTCATCAGTTCATATCTGAGGTGACGACGTCTCGCAGCACTAAGAATTGACAGAAATAAGGTGGTCAAGCCGATGGTGGTAAATAGGTTATCGCGTGGCTCATGACGACTTCCTTGAGACGTGCTTCGTTGAGGGTCACAAACCAGCTATTTTGCGCAGAGCGCCACCAGCTGAGCAGGAAAAAAAGGACATCGCTTGATACACAGGGGTGCGAGGCTGCACAGCAAGGGGCGAAACAGTAAATTTTTTGGTGGAGTTCACAGAATAGAAGTCACAAATAATGTTGCATAAACTGAGACCGATAAAATAGGTTGGAGCGATTGCCTTTTCGACATCTCCCATCCCACAAATGAACAGGTAGAGTGTTCAAATCTTACACTCCATTTGAAGACGAACAGGCTCCTTCCTGCCCAGAATCCTGCTGAACTCTGACATCACAAGTCCCCAACTCCTTAGAGCCGTCAGGAACCCTTTCATTCACATCTTCACATAGCACCACTGCAAGCATAAGAGAGTGCGAAAGACAATATTCAGCTGAGGCACAAGTGCTCATTCATGATCATGACTTAATTCACTTGATTTCTTCAACACCACCCCAACAACACTTCAGAGAGTAACAGAAGCACTTGTTAGCACTCAGACTCAGTATAATGTGCAACAGTTTACACAAACATATGACATCACAAAAGTTTGTCTTGCGGTACTTTTTTGTTTTTATGTACTTTTTTCTGACATGACAGAACAGACCCTGGAACAGTCTGACACCTGTGTACGCAAACAAACCACAGTTTACTTAAAAATAAATTTGCCAACACGAAACACCATAAAATCAATAAATGAGGTGTCCACCAAATAAATATCTATGCGTAGTACGTGCATACTTCATGACTATATATTTCAAGGGGGACTTTTGTTGTATAAATGCTTAAATTGTTTCCGGCGTCAGTTCATGTTCAGGTACTAGAAGGGTGTGGATGTACAAAAAAAAAATAATATTGACATGCATAGATTCATTGTTTGTCAACGTGATTTTTTTTTTTTTGGGTCATCCAGACAGGGCTGACAGTGTTGAGAGAACTCATGCGAAGTAGTCACTCACTGCCTGGAGGAGCTGCACAAAACCGTGCCTGGTCAACCCACCCTTTAGTCATGTCATCATGCAGCCATGAATCCCATGACCACGACAAACAAGATGGACCCAGACTTCCTCAAAGTATCTTCAAACTACTAAACTGTTTCATTGAACCTTTTTTTCAAGTGAATTCCCGTCGTTCTGCATGTCAGACGGCTTGATAAAGCTAAAGATTGACACCACTTATGGGCTATTAACACTGGAACAGAAAATCTGCTTACCTCCATTCTGCAAATCTTCCTGTATCTCTTCATTGAGATATTCTAAAAGGCCATCAAAGATTTCCAGCAAGTTCTTGATGGATTCATCGTCTCCTCTGACTATGTTTTCACCTGTAATCACAAAACAAACCACTCAAACTGTACTTTTAATATACATACATGACACTTTTTATGAAGTCAGCATAGCAAACAACATGTTAGGCTGTTTTAGGAAGTCGTGCCATGATAGTTGCAACTTTAGTCATTGCGAAAACATGATGGCATAGATTCCATCATCCCATCATATATCATTTGTTACCTGTAATGTGTGAGAGGCTGATCTGAAGATAATCCAAAGACAGTGAGTCAATCACTGACTGGACATTGTGTGCATCATCTTCTTGAGAACGAGGAATTGCAATAAAATCTGTGAAATCAAGATACATTTTAAGGAAGTTTTTTTTCAGACTATGGGAAACACTATTGGATTAAGTAAACTACGACAGAATTTCACGATGATCTAAGGGCAAATGATTTCAGTACTCACGCTTGTAAATTATTCTAAACATAGTGGTTACAAATGTCGAGCGCCAAAAGGCACATCAAGTTTAAATGAGTTCACGCGACTTACCTGGAACCTTCTCTCCCAAGATGCTTTCATAGAGCGAAATAAAAACATTTGAATTGCAGTCCGTAAGTTTCTGTGCTTGCAAGTTGATGTTACACTTGGTGAGTAGATCATTTGCCACCGCAACCCAATCTGTGGAAGGAAAAGAAACACTTCAATACTAAGATTCAAAACAAGAGCGCACAAAGCTCTTTTTATTTTAGACAGAAACAAATGGTATACAAGCATTGGTCTCCACCCAAATAAGTCATGGAGAATCAGACACGAAAACAAATTCACAACTATATATACGTATATATAACTTGTGATTAAATTATAAAGCTAAATTATGATTTACTTTTTCCAGAATAACAACAAATCATTCAATTCAGCGCTTGTTTCTACTCATGTTTATTTCAAAACCAAAACGTACCGGAGGTTGCACAATATTCCAGAAGACATACATATATATTCAAGGTTAAAAACCACACTTTGACGACATTCTGAATACGACGCTGAATATTTTAGTCCTTGCACCGGTGATTCTAACACAAAATGCAGTTTGCAGTTCTGGAGTTAAAGAGCGGGGCTTGTTCTTGAACGCCTCATACGGAGACACAGCCTTCTAAACAGGTCAGATTGAACAGTACAGTTAAGTGACTGTGAAAAAGTCACGTTAGCAGTAGCAACATAACGACCAGATAGGAAGTGACCTAAACAAATGTCTAGCTTATAACGTCATTGATGCAGCATGATAGGCGGAATTTAAAGAGAAAGACAAAACATATCGCGGTGAAGGAGCCGCAGCCTGCCTGAAATGTAGCTTCCGCAGGGTTATTAATATTTTGACGTGCTCAAAATATTGATGTTAAAGTGAAGAGCTAACGTTAGCCGCGAACTAGCACTAGCATACGTGTCGGTATCTTACCTCTGCCTCCCTCCTGAGTGCCCATCAAAGAGATTTGAACGGAAACAATGGAGCTTAACGCACACTAGATCCGAGACGAGCCAATTAATGTCCTGTTCCTGGAGTTTTCTAATAACACAAACTACAAGCTCTCGTTTCAAATTCTAGTGCTCTTTGATTGGATGTTTACTCGGTGGTTTCCGGAAGTGTCCTGCCATTTTCACTGCTGCCCCCTGCTGGTGAAAGCAGTGGTTTTCGTTGACAATGAATTGGAAATAACGACCAAAATAATGGCAACACCTTTCTACTTTAAGGTGTTGCTATTATTTTCTCCAACCCCGGTACATTTGCTGTCCATATCCATTTCTTCATTAAAACACGTCTAGGAAATTTTATTTTACAATTACAAAGATGCAAAATGATCTTATTTCAAACTGCAGTGACAGACACGTATGAATGTTTATTTCAATCCCTTCTAACACATTGAAATTACTTAACATGACGAACTACATGACGGCTACATTAATTGAATTGAAAAGGAGCCAAGTGAAGAACAATATTTATGATTTCTGCCAATTGTTTCCACTTTTCCCTATTTTTCCAAACAGTGGCTGTGTGTAACTGTGTGTCTGTGTGATGCCCTTCATGTTGTGTTGTGTGTTACCGTCTCATTTGAGTGTAGCTGCCACATTGCTTTGTCTGTGGAGGGGAGATGAGATTTGTGTCTGTGGCATGCAGAAGAGATTGATCAGAAACAGCAGATGTTACATACATGCTTTATTAAACACACATGAAAATGTTGTTTACGTTCCTAAAGAAGATCATCACATCTTATAATTGTTTTTACCAGAAGCCACTAATAATAATCGTGTAAAATGCATCACTGCACAAAAACGTCCCTTCCTTCAGATGAAATGTTGAAACAAATCCATTCATGCTGCACAAATCCCTCTGTGAGTTGTTCAGAAGCATGATTGAAACAGCAAGTTTCACTCTAGATAACAGTGGACTATTGAGGTGGGACAGACAGTGATGCTGCTGAAGCAAAGCAATGCATTTGTTGCAGTAAATTTATATTCTTCTCACAGATCCAAGATTTCTCAATTTGACAGTCAGCATCATTCCAGCTCTTTCCTACAGGACGGTCATTTATTTCAGTGCAGTTTTCCTCAATTCCCTCAAAATCATTGGGCTCTCCAAGGGACCAGAAGCTGAAACCACAGCAGGGAAATGTGTCATTTGATAAAAAAAGTGTGTACATTTGTGTGTGTACCTCATGTTCAGCGGAGTCCCGTCCACCCAAACCCACTGCCCGTTGTCCTGCTGTTGACTCAGTCCAATCCATGTGATCTTTCCAAATTTATTCATGAACTCCTAAAGAAGTTCAAGGGAAACATTTTATTATCATCACCCTTGAGTTCAGTTGTTACACGTGACAGACCTGCTCTTCTCTGCTGTTGATGACCACCAGGTCTGCACCTCTTTCAACACAGAAGTTTCTGCTGTCAAACCAGGATTTCCTCGCTGGTGACACGTAGTAGAGACTGGGATGGATATACAGCCATCCTTGTTGGAGATATTCCTCTGTTTGGGTCATTAAAACAAGACATCAATACAATATCTACTCATGACAGCAAAGAAATACATTGTAGCCACTTTGAAAATAGATTATATTTAATTCCAGATTCCTGCATTCATTTCCGTTTATTCCAGCTTAGGGTTAAATAAACAAGTTGGAAATCCTGACTTTATTAAACCCAACATACTGTTGAATCACTGAAGTAAATCTACATTCATGTGTCTATGGTGACAAACTGTGGCTCTTGATCATAGACAGAAAGAACTCAAAAATGACTCTCTTGTCAAGCTTTTCTCACTCAACCATTGGGTGAAAATGTGTGGCTTGGTGGAGGAATGTGCAACCCAGTGCTTTTCCAGGTGTAAACTCCATCTCTGTGCTTCCATGTAATTCTGAGCCTCAGCTCTTATTGCATCGATAAATATATTCTAGCTCACATGAAACGCATGAATTAAGATTCATATTCATTTACCTACCTAATTCATGGAGCTTCATCTTCATGACTGCAGTCTCATTTGCACAATTGAAGTCAATGTTGGCCATCTTTCCAGAATTGTCTGTAAGTGAGAAGAAAAGAGAAAAACTTCACTTTATAACTGACTGCAAACATCTGAGAGAAAGTCCCCTTCAAAACTGACTTTCACATCAGCTGTGGTTGACACTTTCAAAAATCCTTTCCTTGATCAAGTGTCTTGATGCAGTACACATGCAACTTTACATGTTTTTCTTTCAGCACCACGCTACTTGGTTAAAATGCTCATCTCTTGGCCGAGTGCATCCAACGTCACATAGTGGGGACACTGCCCGGACTATCTGTGACAAAACAACATTAAAGCCATTTCAGTGAGAAAAAGAAGGAAAATTCCACATGTATGAATGTCTCCAGCTTCACATGGGATTCTTTGTTCTTTGTTAGAGTATCATGATAAAAAATAAGACCGTGTCAATAATATTTGCCCACAAACAAGGACACTCTTTTCTTACAAGGCAAAGTTATTTTACCTTTTAGGTCATTTCTATCCAAGCAAAACTCAACCAACGCCTGGGTCTGAAGAGGCTAAATGTGGTTTCTTCTTTCAAGTGAATTGAGAATTCGTCACTCACCAGAACCCACAAAGAATTAGATGCCTCCCTTGTTATTTTACAGTACGATAGAGCAGCCATAAAAACTGTAATAAATTACAACATACGCCTTTTTTTGTCCTCTTTTTACCATTTCCTTTCAGGGTTAGCCACAACATCCGCATCTTGATCATCCTCTCCACTCACACCAAAGTCTTTCTGTCCGCATTTATAAAGACTTTACCTTCTTTTCTGATGGATTGCATGGACTCATTCATGATAAATAAAAGTATACAATTTGGATCGTTTAAGTCATTTTTTCATTTTGTATTCGTTTACAGAAACAAAGAATTTCAATGAAAGCAATGTATTTTTTACTTTTTTGTAACTTTCAGTTGCATTTCTTTCTGTATCTTTCATTTCGTGACCTTATTTCGCAAGATGAAGTCGCTCCTTAAAATCGATCTCCAGAGACTTTTCTCCAAAAGTGACCTCAAAGACAACAAACAGCAACAGAAATACTCACATATACGAAGGGAAACATTGAGACCGACTTGTAGGAGACACAGGAGTCCAAACGCCACAGCGAGGCCCTTGTAGTAACTCTGCCCTTTGTTGGAGAAGACTTACAAAACAATAAACATCAAGCAGCTTGTCCTCTCACGTCGCCACATTAAAACAATACAAACTATCACAGTTCATAATCGTTCAAAGGAGTGCTTTTTCTTACCAGGCGCTGCAGTAGTTGACCCTGGGGAGAACGTTTCAGGCATGTCGTTGTATTCTGTTGCTATTCTGATGCTTTCTTCACGAACCACCTCTGCCATGCTAATCTGCTCAGGCAGTCACAACTTTATCAGACGGTTCTGTATGTTCAAGTTCCTTCTTCTATTGCTGCCTCACTGTAGCACCTGCCCCCTTCTTGAAACTCATCCTTCCACCAATGATCTGTTACACAATCGGAAACCTTCCAAAAACTAATGATAGAATCCAATACAATTAAAAAATATATATTTTTATAAAATAGATTTGTTTTCTTTTCAATGGTTGTTGGACTGTGTACCTCAAGGGTGGGGGACGGAGTTTGACTTGCATCAATGCAAGACGTTACTCACTGCATCTGAGAAACCTGAGGAGACAATCCATTGTTGTGGATCTGCTTTATGTCATGAAGTGTTAGTGTTGATGTTTCAGTTCCGCACTTCAACTTCAATAGCTTTCACAGTAAGTTCATATGAAACCATTTTGAATGACTCTCTCTATTTGTGTCCCGCTACAATTAACCAAAGGGACAGAACTTCACTGTGACTACAGAAGTAGCTGAGCTAATTCAAACTCTGACGTATATGTAAATGAAAACCAACACTGACTCACTCTTGAGCTTGTGGTCAAGGATTTCTTGAAAAGGAATTTGGGTAAAAAAACTTTTAACATTTCAAATGTCTGACACAAATTTGCCTCTGAAGCGACGGTGGCATCTTGCTCTGCTGGCTGCTCCTGGTTCTGACCATCAGCGGCGTGATCGGCTGGAGCTCTGTGAGGCTGGCTGCAGCTCGATGGCAGTATTCCTGCCTCAGCCCTCCTGCTTCCTCTGCAGACACCCAGGGATGTGCAGAGACCCTCACAGGTCCCTCCAAAGATGCTTTTTACTTCCTGTACATGCACAGACTCTGACCTGATAGACTCAATAATGCCAGGTTTTGTCATTTTCAAATTAAATAAATAAATAAATAAATAAACCTACAATCTCTTGTTTCAAACAGCATTGTTCTCTGACTGGATGTGAGTAAGTGGTTTGCCATTGTTAATGCTTCCTCCTGCTGGGGAAAGTGGTGATTACAATATGAAATTGCTTCACCGAAACATACTGTATGTAATAATACGCCAAAAATAACGACTAATTCCAGCCTTTGCTGTCTATATACATGATTTTATGATAAGAAGTCATTTTCTTTGAAATGTCATTCTTCAGTTAAATAAAAAATCCACACAAACAAGATGTTCAATACTTTTATTTCAAACTGCCAACAAGACACACAATCGACTTTGGTTCATGTTCAGCCATTCAAGCAGTTGCACTGCTGAGCTGAAACTCACCAAGGATGAGGTGTCACTTGGCAAAATGTGTGTACAGTACAGCAAAGGTTCAAGGTAAACATTTTATTATCATCACCCTTGAGTTCAGTTATCACATGTGACTGACCTGCTCTTCTCTGCTGTTGATGACCACCAGGTCTGCACCTCTTTCAACACAGAAGTTTCTGCTGTCAAACCAGGATTTCCTCACTGGTGACACGTAGTAGAGACTGGGATGGATATACAGCCATCCTTGTTGGAGATATTTCTCTGTTTGGATCATTAAAACAACTCCTCACAACAATATGTCCTTATGATGGTAAAAAAAAAAAAAAAACAGCCGCTTAAAAATTATTATATTGAAGTTCAGATTCCCGCATTCATCTAACCAAAATGTGTACCCACTTATGTTTTGAAGGTTTTCTCTCTCATCCATTGTTGCTGACTGTGTGTTGACTGAGCTCCGTAGCACAACTGGCACCTGCTGTCAGATTGACCTCATTGCACTCAAATATACTTAAAATGAAATATATGAATAAAATACATGTTGGTCAATGAAGTCAAATTCACAGTTTGGGGCGGAAATGAGTGTCTTGGTGGAGGTATGTGTCGTACCAGTGCCTTTCTATTAAAGGTTACTGTTAAAATAACAGTTTATCTAGTTTATCGATTAATATCCCTAGGATCCAACTATATCAATCTGTTGGCTCACTGAATGTCGTGTATCAATGGAGACTCGTTGTAAAATGCGATCAGTCGACTGTATCGATAATAGAAAATATTGTGTAATAAATGTGTATAATGATGAAGTCCAGGGCTGGACAGGATCCTCTCATGGTGAAGAAGAAGATAGTTCTGGAGCCCGTGCATGCGGCTGAGGACGACCGTCTCAGACACTTGGAACCTCAACATTGGGTCTCCTCAGGGCTGTGTTCTCTCTCCAATGGCTCTTCTCTCAGTACACCATCTGCTGCACCTCCAGCCACCAGTCCGTGAAGCTGATCAAGTTTGCGGATGACACCACCATCATCGGGCTCATCTCAGATGGAGATGAGTCGGCTTACAGGAGGGAGGTGGAGCGGCTGGTGTCCTGGTGCGGCCACAACAACCTGGAGCTGAACGTTCCTCCATCTGCCCTCATGATGGCTGCGTCCCCCATTTCCATTGTGGACTCCATGGAGTTTTATTCAGCCATCATCAAGAACATCCTCACCGTCTCTATCACAGTGTGGTACAGCAGCGCCACCTCCAGGGACAAGGGAAGACTACAGGGCATTGTGCATTCTGCTGAGAAGGTGATCGGTTGCAAACTGCCACCTCTTCTCACCCTGGTCATCGACTGTTTGTCCCTCTTCCCTCTGACAGGAGGCTACGGTCCATCCAGACCAGAGCTTCCCGTCACAGGAATAGCTCTTCCCACACACACTCACAGCGAAGAAGCCAGTCAAATGCGCAACTTTGAGTTGTTTTTACACCTGATGAGACTCTAACTTGACCACACACCTGCACAATGATGGAGCGTTCCTTGTCGGACCCACGACGTCAAGGACTGGTGCTCCAGAGAGCTAACAGAGTAAAGAGAGCTAATAGAGCTAACAGAGCTCACGTGACGCCTCACTTGAAAACCTTATTGATGCGCTTAGACTATCAAAGTTTGCTTGCTAGTTGCTAGCTAAGTTTGCTAAAGTTGGCTAAAAACTAAATGCAGAATTAAATAAATGCTTTCCAAAATTTGAAGAGAGAAACATTAATTGTAGTTATGAAGCAAGCTGAGGCAAAGAATCTAAGATTTGTCCGGAAATTCTCCAAACTAGAAGTTATTTGGCCTAAAGTGTCAGGCCAAATTGACATTGTGATAAAATCGAAACAGTTATTTAAAACAAACAAACAAAGCCTGATGTAGTTTTTCCGTATTGCAATATGCCAATCTGTTAAACAAACTTATTTTCTGCAATTTGTTCCTGCAAATAACATGCCAAAAAACAGTGACAGTTGTTCCTTTGGTGGTGATTCTTGGAATTTTTTCAGTGAAGTAAGTTTGCTGTGGCTTAAAAAAGATTGATCGTCACATACATTTCCTTGAAAACAATCGTATTTATCATGTATTTAATGTCCTTGTCAGTGACTATAATCAGCCACTTCCCCATCATGGATTTACTTTTTTTATGAAATACTGGCATGAGACCTGAAAATAGCTAAAATACATTCATATTTTTGTTCAGGAATTGACTCATGCAAAATGTTCTAGACAAAAGGTACAAAAAAGGCGCATCTATGATAGGCATTGATAATAAGCTCGCCCACTTTATATCTGCAGCGAAATTTGTTGATGTGTAAATGTGCACTCGTGTTTGTTAGGTTTGTCATACATAAATTCAACTCACATGACTTTGTTTATGGAGAGTAGAAGAGATTTATCAGAAACAGCAGATGTTACATACATGCTCTGTGATGTACATTCAAAAATGTCGTTCACTTTGGTGTGTGTGTGATATGTGTTACACCGCTCATACATAAACTGGTTTCCTGATCCAGAAACCTCTGGTAAAATATTGTTTGGCTTGAAGCTGCAATGATACAAGAGAACAGCAGAAGGCTCAAGCATCAGCTTCCTCAGAGTTATGAATTATTATCTGCTCATAATTCATCTCATGATGATTTTATAAAATGCAAAAACATATCTTCCCTCAATTTATGTGGAAAAATAAAATGCTATAGATTATAGTGGACTATTGAGGTGAGATGGACATTGATTCTACTGAAGCAAAGAAATGCATTTTGTTACAGGAAATTTATATTCTTCTCACAGATCCAAAAGTTCTTCTGTTGACAAGAAGCATCATTCCAGCTCATTCTTGTATAATGTTCCTTTATTTCAGTGCAGTTTTCCTCAATTCCCTCAAAATCATTTGGCTCTCCAGGGGACCAGAAGCTGAAACCACAACAGAAAAAAGTGTCACCTGATAAAAAGTGTGTACATTCATGTGTGTACCTTATGTTCAGCGGAGTCCCGTCCACCCAAACCCACTGTCCGTTGTGCTGCTGTTGACTCAGTCCAATCCATGTGATCATTCCAAATTTATTCATGAACTCCTAAAGAAGTTCAAGGTAAACATTTTATTATCATCACCCTTGAGTTCAGTTATTACACGTGACAGACCTGCTCTTTTTTGCTGTTGATGACCACCAGGTCTGCACCTCTTTCAACACAGAAGTTTCTGCTGTCAAACCAGGATTTCCTCACTGGTGACACGTAGTAGACACTGGGGCGGAAATAGCGCCATCCTTGTTGGAGATATTCCTCTGTTTGGATCATTAAAACAAGTCATCACAACAATATGTCCTTATGATGGTAAGAAAATACATTACAGCCGCTTGAAAATTATTATATTTGAGTTATTTTTGAGTGGCACCTGCTGTCTGATTCACCTCATTCCACTCAAATATACTTAACATTAAATATATGAATAAAATAAACAAGTTGGAAATCCTGACAGCATACGGTTGAATCACTGAAGTAAATCTACGTCCATGTGTCTATGGTGACAAACTGTGGCTCTTGATAATAGACAGAAAGAACTCAAAAATGACTCTCTTGTCAAGCTTTTCTCACTCAACCATTGAGCGCATTAATGATACCGCTCCCTACTGTCCAAGACAGACAAAACGTAAGGCAATAATATCAAAATAATAGCTTTGGTGTAAATTCCATCTCTGTGCTCCCAGGAAACTCTGAGCCTCAGCTCTTATTGCATCGATAAATATATTCTAGCTCGCATGAAACGCATGAATTAAGATTTATATTCATTTACCTACCTAATTCATTGAGCTTCATCTTCATGACTGCAGTCTCATTTGTACAATTGAAGTCAATGTTGGCCATCTTTCCAGAATCGTCTGTAAGTGAGAAGAAAAGAGAAAAGTTTGTCACTTTCGAAGTGACTGTGGTCTGCAGACATCTGAGAGAAAGTCCCCTTCAAAATACTTCCCTGGATCAACTCTCTTGATGCACTTTTGAAAGTGGCTTCCTCTATCAGCTGAATTGATTTATCACCCACCTGAATCCACCACAAATTCCATGGCTTTCTCTGAATATTTGCAATACATCTCAGATGAATAGAAACATATGCTTATTTATTTTTGTTTTATTTATTTTTACTATATTTAGTAAAAAATAAATAATATTTACTATATATACTATATTTTACATTTCTTTTTAGGGTTTGCAACAGTTTTCTCATCTTGATCATTGTCTCCACTCTCACCGATCCTCTTCCTGTCCTCATTTACAATGACTTGACCATCATTTCTGAAGGACTGCACGAAAAACACAGTCCTTGTTTTCATACCTGGTTTGTTACTTTATAAGTGACTGTGGCATACAAAAAATAGTCCCCTTCCTAAACTGGTTTCCACATCAGCTGTGGTTGACACTTTCAAAATCATTTCCTTGATCAACTGTCTTGATGCAGTACACATGCAACTTTTAAGTTTTTCTTTCAGCACCACGCGACTTGGTTAAAATGCTCATCTCTTGGCCGAGTGCACCCAACGTCACATAGTGGGGACACTGCCCGGACTATCTGTGACATAACAACATTAAAGCCATTTCAGTGAGAAAAAGAAGGAAAATTCCACATGAATGAATGTCTCCAGCTTCACATGGGATTCTTTGTTCTTTGTTAGAGTATCATGATAAAAAATAACAGCATTGTTAACAATATTTGCCCACAAACAAGGACACTCTTTTCTTACAAGGCAAAGTTATTTTACCTTTTAAGTCATTTCTATCTAAATTTATATGAGCCCGATGATGGTGGTGTCATTTATATCAAAACTCAACCAACGCCTGGGTCTGAAGAGGCTAAATGTGGTCTCTTCTTTCAAGTGAATTCAGAATTCATCACTCACCAGAAACCACAAAGAATTAGATGCCTCCCCTGTTATTTTACAGTACGATAGAGCAGCCATAAAAACTGTAATAAATTAAAACATACGCCTTTTTTGTCCTCTTTTTACCATTTCCTTTCAGGGTTAGCCACAACATCCACATCTTGATCATCCTCTCCACTCACACCAAAGTCTTTCTGTCCGCATTTATAAAGACTTTCTTTGTGAAGGATTGCATGGACTCAATTGTTCCCGATAAATAAAAAACATACATTTTGGGTTATTTCAGTCGTATTTGTTTACAGAAACATAGAATTTCAATGAAAGCAATGTATTTTTTACTTTTTTGTAACTTTCAGTTGCATTTCTTTCTGTATCTTTCATTTCGTGACCTTATTTCTCAACATGAAGTCGCTCCTTAAAATCGATCTCCAGAGACTATTCTCCAAAAGTGACCTCAAAGACAACAAACAGCAACAGAAATACTCACATATACGAAGGGAAACATTGAGACCGACTTGTAGGAGACACAGGAGTCCAAACGCCACAGCGAGGCCCTTGTAGTAACTCTGCCCTTTGTTGGAGAAGATTTACAAAACAATAAACATCAAGCAGCTTGTCCTCTCACGTCGCCACATTAAAACAATACAAACTATCACAGTTCATAATCGTTCAAAGGAGTGCTTTTTCTTACCAGGCGCTGCAGTAGTTGACCCTGGGGAGAAAGTTTCAGGCATGTCGTTGTATTCTGTTGCTATTCTGATGCTTTCTTCACGAACCACCTCTGCCATGCTAATCTTCTCAGGCAGTCACAACTTTATCAGACGGTTCTGTATGTTCAAGTTCCTTCTTCTATTGCTGTCTCACTGTAGCACCTGCCCCCTTCTTGAAACTCATCCTTCCACCAATGATCTGTAATACAATCGGAAACCTTCCAAAGCCTTATGAAGAATTCAATCCATTTAAAAATATATATTTTCCATCTGATTTTCTTTCTTTTGAATGGTTGTTTGTTCTTGACTTGCATCGATGCAAGACGTTACTCACTGCATCTGAGAAACCTGAGGAGACAATCCATTGTTGTGGATCTGCTTTATGTCATGAAGTGTTAGTGTTGATGTTTCATTTCCACACTTCAACTTCCATAGCTTTCACAGTAAGTTCATATGAAACCATTTTGAATGACTCTCTCTATTTGTGGCCCGCTAGAATAACCAAAGGGACAGAACTTCACTGTGACTACAGAAGTAGTGAGCTAATTCAAACTCTGACGTATATGTAAATGAAAACAAATACTGACACACTCTTGAGCTTGTGGTCAAGGATTTCTTGAAAAGGAATTTGGGTAAAAAAGCTTTTAACATTTCAAATGTCTGACACAAATTTGCCTCTGAAGCGATGGTGGCATCTTGCTCTGCTGGCTGCTCCTGGTTCTGACCATCTGCGGCGTGATCGGCTGGAGCTCTGTGAGGCTGGCTGCAGCTCGATGGCAGTATTCCTGCCTCAGCCCTCCTGCTTCCTCTGCAGACACCCAGGGATGTGCAGAGACCCTCACAGGTCCCTCCAAAGATTCTGCTTGTGGATGATACCCCACGCTTTCTACTTCCTCTGCATGAGCAGACTGTGACCTCATAGACCCAATAATGCCAAGTTTTATTTTCTAATTAAAAAAAAAAAAATTATATATATATATAAACCCAATAGCTCTTGTTTCAAATAACATTGTTCTTTGGATGTTAAGGAAGTGGTTTGCCATTCTTGCTGCTGCCTCCTGCTGGTGCATGTAGTAATTACACTATGAATTTGCTTCACCGAAACATATGTCACAATAGACCGAAAATAACAAATAATTCCAGCCATATACATTTCGTGCATGCAATTAACTGTGGTTTATGATCAGCCATTCAAGCAGTTGTATTGCTTGACTGAAACTCACCAAGGATAAAGTGTCACTTGATAAAATGTGTGTACATTCATGTGTGTACTTTATGTTCAGCGGAGTCCCGTCCACCCAAACCCACTGCCCATTGTCCTGCTGTTGATGCAGTCCAATCCATGTAATCTTGGTAAATTTATTTATGAACTCCTTCACACAAGTTCAAGGTAAACATTTTATTATCATCACCCTTGAGATCAGTTATTACATGTGACTGACCTGCTCTTCTCTGCTGTTGATGACCACCAGGTCTGCACCTCTTTCAACACAGAAGTTTCTGCTGTCAAACCAGGATTTCCTCACTGGTGACACGTAGTAGAGACTGGGATGGATATACAGCCATCCTTGTTGGAGATATTTCTCTGTTTGGATCATTAAAACAACTCCTCACAACTATATGTCCTTATGATGGTAAAAAAAAAAAAAAAAAACAGCCGCTTAAAAATTAATATATTGTAGTTCAGATTCTCACATTCATTGAACCGAAATGTGTATCCACTTATGTTTTGAAGGTTTTCTCTCTCATCCATTGTTGCTGACTGTGTGTTGACTGAGCTCCGTAGCACAACTGGCACCTGCTGTCAGATTGACCTCATTGCACTCAAGTATACTTAAAATGAAATATATGAATAAAATACATGTTGGCCAATGAAGTCAAATTCACAGTTTGGGGCAAAAATGAGTGTCTTGGTGGAGGTATGTGTTGTACCAGTGCCTTTCTATTAAAGGTTACTATTAGGGTGTAACAGTTCATCTAGCACATCGATGTATCGCTTAATATCCCTGTGATCCAGCTACGTATATCGATCTGTGTGTGGTAGGTCAGCAGATCTATGCTGATGTGTTGATTCGTCCATGAGTCGCAGCTGCGCTGCACTTGGTGCTCCTCTTCCCACACACACTTGCAGCAAAGAAGCCGGTCAAATGTACAACTTCGAGTTGTTTATAAACCTGATGCGACTTGACCACACACCTGCACGACAGAATGATTGTGTTCCTTGTCGGACCCACGACGCCAAAGACTGAGCTCATGTGACACCTCACTTGAAAACCTTGACGCTGTTTGACTATCAAAGTTTGCTGTGTGGTTTATAGTTGGCTAAAAACTAAATACAGAACCAAATAAATACTTTCCAAACTGTGAAGAAAGATTAATTGTAGTTATGAAGCAAGCTGAGGCAAAGAATCTAAGATTTGTCAGGACATTCTCCAAACTACAAGTTAATTAGGCCTAAAGTGTCAGAAACTTGCAAGTGAGTTTCAAAAATACACAGGAGATTGTGATCAAATCCAAACAGTTATTTAAAACAAACAAAGCTTGATGTAGTTTTTCCATATTGCAATATGCCAATGAGTTAAACACATTTTCAGCAATTAGTTTCTGCAAATAACCTATCAAAAAACAGTGACAGTTGCTAAAAATTTTCACAAAAAGTATTTTCCATTGCGCACTGGCCGATGTTCCCTTCGTGGTGAGTCTTGGAATTTTTCCAGTGAACTAAGTTTGCTGTGGCTTAAAGGTTGAAAAAGCCTGCTTTGAATGATCTGTGTCACATACATTTTCTTGGAATTTTTTATTTATTTATTTATCATGCATTTAATTTTCTTGTTAGTGACTAGAATAAGTCACTTCCCCCTCATGGATTTCTTTTTTATGAAATACTGGCATGAGACCTGAAAATGGCTGAATATCGGGACAACTGAAACACACTCAGACACTAAGCTCACGAGACCAAACAACTTAAAGTGCTCGGTGGTGGTTCTACACACACGCACATGAGGAAGACAATATCGCAGAGAAAAAGGACAACACTCACACACGATCAATGGAACTCTAAAAAGGTAACAAGAACAACAACTGAAAATCACCGTACGCCGGTATAAGAATCAAATTTGGAAACACAAGAGATCAATATAACGAGAGGGAGAGTTTTACCATCAGACACGAAGTGACCATCTGGCAAAGCAGGCTGGAACTCGGGAGTTGATATCCATGCTGGAGTATTCAGTGGAATGAGCTCCAGCTGCGCTGCCATTAAGCTAGAAGGAGTTTGATGAGAACAGGAAAGCAAAGCACAGAACACAGGAAGTAACAAAATAAAAGCACCTAAAAACCAAACTATGACAACCCACTTTATATCGGCACCAAAATTTGTTTATATGTAAATGTTCAGTCGTCTTTCTTGGAGCTTGTCATACATAACATGAACTCACATGACTTTGTGTCTGGAGAGTAGAAGAGATTTATCAGAAACAGCAGATGTTATATACATGGTTTGTGATGTACATACAAAAATGTCATTCACTTTGGTGTGTGTCTACAGAGCTCTGGAGGTGAAATGCCTGTGTTTATTTTATTTTTTTGGCTCTGACAGGCATGACTTTATATTTTTTTATCCCAAGATATCAATTATCTCGAGATCATTTTTATCTCAAGACACAACTGCAAATGTCAGCACGTGCAACTGCCTCTCAAAGCATTTGTAAACATCCTGTAACCACTATGTCTCCCATGGCTTCGTAACTGTTTGTCAACGTTGTCAATCACTGTCTGCAAGTCAGAATATAGAATAGGTCGCTGTGCTTTAAGCGCTCTGATCAAGTGCCTTCTGCTGAAAATAATAACATATGTGACTAAGCTATATAGACTCTCCGTGTGAGTCATACCAAAATGAAGAAAAAAGCTGATCAACCGCATTCGGTCCATGGCACTTGTCCTGGCTGATTGTGGGAGGACAAGATTTATTCACAAAATCCGGTAATGATGAGATAAGAATTATCTCGAGATAAAAATTATCACGAGAAAAATGTTATTTCGGGATAAAAAAAAAATAAAGTCGTGCATGTGACTTCCAGGGCTCCATATGCACGTGATAAACTGGTTTCCTGATCCAGAAACTTCTGGTAAAATATTGTTTGGATTGAAGCTGCAACTATACAGGACAACAGCAGAAGGCTCAAACATCAGCACTTCATTCCTTAACCTTGGGAATTATTGTCTGCTCAAAATTCATTTCATGATTCCTAAAGAAGATGATCACATCTTATACCGTGACCAGAAGCCACTAATAAAAACAAAAAAAAAAGAATCTGATAAAATGCATCGCTGCACAAAAACATCTCTTCCCTCAGATGATATAAAGAAATAAAATGCTATAGATTATAGTGGACTATTGAGGTGAGATAGACCGTGATGCTACTGAGGGAAAAAATACATTTTGTTACAGGAAATGTATATTCTTCTCACAGATCCAAAAGTTGTTTTCTTGACAAGGAGCATCATTCCAGCTCCTTCGCATAAAATGTTTCATTATTTCAGTACAGTTTTCACTTCCTCCATTGTCATTTGGCTCTCCAGGGGCCCAGAAGCTGAAACCACAACCAGAAAAAATGTCACTTGATAAAACGTATGTCAGTACATTTGTGTGTGTGTGTGCACCTTCTGTTCAGCGGAGTCCCGTCCACCCAAACCCACTGCCCGTTGTCCTGCCGTTGACTCAGTCCAATCCATGTAATCTTGGCAAATTTATTTGTGAACTCCTTTGCAAAAGTTCAAGGGAAATATTTTACTATCATCACCCTTGAGTTCAGTTATCACATGTGACTGACCTGCTCTTCTCTGCTGTTGATGACCACCAGGTCTGCACCTCTTTTAACACAGAAGTTTCTGCTGTCAAACCAGGATTTCTTCACTGGTGACACGTAGTAGAGACTGGTTCGGAAATACAGCCATCCTTGTTGGAAATACTCATCTGTTTGGGTGATTAAAACAACAATATCTACTCATGACAGGAAAAAAACCATTTTGCTGCCACTTTGAAAATAGATTATATTTAATTCCATATCCCTGCATTCATTTCTATTTATTCCAGGTTAGGGTTCAAAATACTGTTGAATCACTGAAGTAAATCTACATTCACGTGTCTATGGTGACAAACTGTGGCTCTTGATCACAGACTGACAGAAAGAACAAAATGAAGGCAATAATATCAAAATAATAACAACGCAACCCAGTGCTTTTCTAGGTGTAAATTCCATCTCTGTGCTCCCAGGAAACTCTGAGCCTCAGCTCTTATTGCATTGATAAATATATTCTAGCTCGTGTGAAACGCATGAATTAAGATTTATATTCATTTACCTACCTAATTCATTGAGCTTCATCTTCATGACTGCAGTCTCATTTGCACGATTGAAGTCAATGTTGGGCATCTTTCCAGAATTGTCTGTAAGTGAGAAGAAAAGAGAAAAGTTTGTCACTTTATAACTGACTGCAGACATCTGAGAGAAGGTCGCCTTCCAGAACTGAGTTCCATATACTTCCCTGGATCAACTCTCTTGATGCACTTTTGAAAGTGGCTTCCTCTATCAGCTGAAATGATTTATCACCCACCTGAATCCACCACAAATCCCATGGCTTTCTCGGATTATTCGCAATACATCTCAGATGAATAAAAACTGTGATATATTAAAACATATGCTTATTTATTTACATTTTATTTATTTTTACCATTTCTTTTTAGGGTTCGCAACAGTTCTATTTCATATGTGCTCCGCCCTCTAACGGCCTTTGCTATTGGTTTAATCCACATCGAGGCACTGGCCTCGGCCTGAGACTTCGATTGATTGGCTCTCCTTCCAGGATGGCACCTCCCACCACTTATAACTCTCCCCTGCTCCCGCCGCTCTGCTCCTTTTTCCACTCAGCCTGCGACTACAACCATCGGGTTAACATGGAGCGTTCCTGTTCGTCCTTCACTGATTTTCACGGTGAGTCCCAGAAGCATGACGCCTGCGTCGTCTGCTTGGGGCCTGAACACTTGAGATTGCTGTACTCGTGTCCCGCCTGCGTGGCTCTTCCAGCAGAAGAGCGGCGCAGGCGGGCGGGTCTAGCACGCTGGAAGGGAGTCGACCAGGAGTCGGCCTCTCTTCCAGCTACTCAGCCTCCTCAGTCCGCTCCTAAACCACCTCCAGCGAAGATGGTTTGGCCGGATGTTACGCCTGAAGGTCTTTAGCCGAGTGGGCCCAAAGCCTGGTCATTTTAGCGACCGTGGCTGAGGGTCTGGACGCCTTCTTCGCAGCCTTTGCGTACAAAGGAACTGAGAAGTCCTCTTCCTCAGGTTCCGCCTGGACAGGGAGGGACACTCCTAGTGTCTCCGCTGCCAAGCGGAAAAGTTGGGGCATTTCGTCCATCGAGTACCAGCCCAGGTTCTATGAATATGTGCATAGCCCTCTAACTGGCTGCCCAGCAGGCCTGTTTCCGCTGAGTTCCAAAAGGAGCAGAGCAGCAGGAGTGAGGGAGTCTTATATGTGGTGGGAGTTGCCTTCCTGGAAGGAGAGCCAATCAATCGAAGTCTCAAGCCGAGGCCAGTGCCTCGATGTGGATTAAATCAATAGCGAAGGCCGTTAGAGGGCGGAGCACATATTCGTAGAACCTGGGTTATGTGAGTAACCAACATTTTTTATACCTGGTTTGTTACTTTATAAGTGACTGTGACAGTGTCTGCATACATCTGTTTAAAAAAAAAGTCCCCTTCAAAACTAACTTTCACGTCAGCTGCGGTTGACACTTTCAAAATCATTTCCTTGGTCAACTATCTTGATGCAGTACACATGCAACTTTACATGTTTTTCTTTCAGCACCACGCTACTTTGTTAAAAGCTTCCTCCTCCCCACACACACCGAGCTCTTCCTGTCCGCGTATATAAAGACTTTACCTTCTTTTCTGATGGATTGCATGGACCCAAATGTTCAAGTTATTCCCGATATATTAAAATATACATTTTGGATAATTTTAGTTGTTTTTAACGACTGTATTTGTTTACAGAAATTTCAATATATTTCAAAACATATTTTTACCTTTTTTTGTAACTTTCAGTTGCATTTCTTTCTGTATCTTTCATTTCATGACCTTATTTCTGAACATGAAGTCGCTCCTTAAAATCGATCTCCAGAGACTATTCTCCAAAAGTGGCCTCAGAGACAACAAACAGCAACAGAAATACTCACATATACGAAGGGAAACATTGAGACCGACTTGTAGGAGACACAGGAGTCCAAACGCCACAGCGAGGCCCTTGTAGTAACTCTGCCCTTTGTTGGAGAAGACTTACAAAACAATAAACATCAAGCAGCTTGTCCTCTCACGTCGCCACATTAAAACAATACAAACTATCACAGTTCATAATCGTTCAAAGGAGTGCTTTTTCTTACCAGGCGCTGCAGTAGTTGACCCTGGGGAGAAAGTTTCAGGCATGTTGTTGCATTCTGTTGCTATTCTGATGCTTTCTTCACGAACCACCTCTGCCATGCTAATCTGCTCAGGCAGTCACAACTGCATCAGACGGTTCTGCATGTTCAAGTTCCTTCTTCTATTGCTGCCTCACTTTAGCACCTGCCCCCTTCTTGAAACTCATCCTTCCACCAATGATCTGTTATACAATCGGAAACCTTAAAAAACTAATGATAGAATCCAATACAATTTTAAAAATATATTTTTATAAAATATATTTGTTTTCTTTTCAATGGTTGTTGGGCTGTGTACCTCAAGGGTGGGGGACGGAGTTTGACTTGCATTGATGCAAGACGTTACTCGCTGCACGGAGACAATCCATTGTTGTGGATCTGCTTTATGTCGTGAAGTGTTAGTGTTGATGTTTCAGTTCCACACTTCAACTTCAATAGCTTTCACACTAAGTTTATATGAAACCATCTTTAATTTGTCATGATTTCTGTGGGCTTTCATTTTGTTATTTTCTGTGTTCCATTGTGTTGTTTTCTTTTTTTTATCCCACTGTTTCTCGCTGAATGGCAGCACAGCTGGATCCCATTCTGCTGATCAGTCTGCAAGGATTTCTACACCTTGGTTCCAGTCTGTGCTGCCAGATGGTCACTTCGTGTTCCGATGGTAACGTTCACTCTCTTGGCCCTCCGATCTCTTGTAGCTTCTATTATATATATCTCTGTTTTCCACGTGCGTGTTGGAATCCTTTATCAATTGTTTAGTTTCGTCTATCTCCTCGCTGGTTTTCTTTTTAGTTTCCTCGATTGCGTGTTTAGACTCATCTTTTCTGTTTCGTCGTGCTGTACGTTTTCCTTGAGTGTGTGCGTGTTGAAACACCACCGAGCACCTTGTGTTCGATTAGCCACGTGAGTTTTGTTTCTGAGCGCATTTCTGTTGTACCAGTTTTCAGGTTTGAACTTAGTTCACCTGCTTTTCTGTTTTCAGGTTTTCACCCCTTCCCTACGTGTTTGTACTCCTCACTCCATCCCGAGTCATTCCTTTTTGTACGTGTGTAATTTGTGTTATTTGTATTAAAACTAATTGTTAAATTCTTACTCTCGTTGTTTGACTGTTCTGTCTCTCGGTATCAATTCTGCAATTGGGTCAGACTGACTGATCGATCATGACATAATTACTCTCTCTATTTGTGGCCCGCTAGAAAAACCAAAGGAACAGAACTTTGCTGTCAGTACAGAAGTATCTAAGCTAATACAAATCCTGAATTATATGTAAATGAAAACAAATACTGACACGCGCTTGAGCTTGTAGTCAAATGGCAAAGGATTTACTGAAATTCAAATTCAAATGTTTGACACAAATTTGCCTCTGAACCGACATTTTATTTGAAATATCATTTTTCATTTAAATCCAAAAACACACAAACAAGATGTTAAATGCTTTTATTTTAAACTGCCAACATGACATGCAAGTTGCATTGCTCGGCTGAAACTTATCACTTGATAAAATGTGTGTACATTCATGTGTGTACTTTATGTTCAGCGGAGTCCCGTCCACCCAAACCCACTGCCCGTTGTCCTGCTGTTGACTCAGTCCAATCCATGTAATCATTCCAAATTTATTCATGAACTCCTAAAGAAGTTCAAGGTAAACATTTTATTATCATCACCCTTGAGATCAGTTATTACATGTGACTGACCTGCTCTTCTCTGCTGTTGATGACCACCAGGTCTGCACCTCTTTCTACACAGAAGTTTCTGCTGTCAAACCAGGATTTCTTCACTGGTGACACGTAGTAGAAACTGGAAACTTGTTGGAAATATTCATCTGTATGGGTCATTAAAACAACTCCTCGCAACAATATGTCCTTATGATGGTAAGAAAATACATTCCAGTCGCTTAAATATTATTTTATTTGAGTTTAGATTCCCACATTCATCTAACCAAAATGTGTATCTACTAATGTTTTTTATGTCTTAAATTCTATGGATTTATTATTTTCAATGTCTATGTGTAAAGCACCTAGTGGCGATCTTGTGTTGTTGTTTTTCAAGTTCTATATAAATAAATATGGTACCATACCATGGTATGGTATGGAACATTACATTAATATCTCTACGATCCAACTATAGCGATCAGCGTGTGCAGGTTGGCTCACTGAATGCCGTATATCTATGGAAAAAATGCAATCAGTTAGAAAATAGAAAATGATGTATAATAAATATGTATGATGATAAAGACCAGGAATTCTTCAAGATGAAGAAGAAGATAGTTTCAAGGTGGCATCCGGTCAGAGGCAAAGAACCAACGATTTGTCTGGAAATTCTCCAAACTAGAATGTCATTGGCCTAAATTGTGAGAAACTTGCGAGTTCGTTTCAAAAATCAAAACAGTTATTTAAAACAAATAAATAACTCCCGATGTAGTTTTTCCATATTGCCCACCCTTTCTGTCGACATTTTAAAACAAACACATTTTCTGCAATTTGTTTCTGCAAATAACAAATCACAAATGTTGTGAAAGGTTTTCACACATTTGACGAAGGACATTTTTGCACTGGCCGATGTTCCTTTGGTGGTGAGCCTCAGGATTTTGTTCGATGAATGAATGGCTAGAAAAAAGGATGAACAACCCTGCTCTGAGTAACCTGTGTCCCAACAGTCATTTTTATCATGTATGTAATTCCCTTGTCAGTGACTATAATCAGTCACTTCCCCATCATGGATTTCGTGTTTATGAAATATTGGCTTGAGACCTGAAAATAGCTGAAACACATTCCCTTATTTTTGTTAAGGAATTGAGTCATGGAAAGTGTTCAACTCAAAATGCACAAAGAAGGCGCATCTATAATAAGTATTGATAATAAACTCACCCACTTTGTATCTGCACCAAAATTTGTTTATATGTGAATGTTCACTTGTTGGAGCTTGTCATATGTAACATGAACTCACAAGACTTTGTCTACGGAGAGTAGAAGATATTTATCAGAAACAGCAGCTGTTGCATACATGCTTTATTATACACATTCAAAAATGTCATTCACTTTGGTGTGTGTGTGATATGTGTTACACCATCTCACAAATGCTCATCCAAAAACTGGTTTCCTGATCCAGAAACCTCTGGTAAAATATTGTCTGGCTTGAAGCTGCAATGATACAAGAGAACAGCAGAAGGCTCAAGCATCAGCTTCCTCAGAGTTATGAATTATTATCTGCTCATAATTCATCTCATGATGATTTAATAAAATGCAAAAACACATCTTCCCTCAATTGACGTGGAAAAATAAAATGCTATAGATCATAGTGGACTATTGAGGTGAGATGGACAGTGATTCTACTGAAGCAAAGAAATGCATTTTGTTACAGGAAATTTATATTCTTCTCACAGATCCAAAAGTTCGTCTGTTGACAAGGAGCATCATTCCAGCTCTTTTCTATAGAATGTTCACATATTTCAGTGCAGTTTTCCTCAATTCCCTCAAAATCATTTGGCTCTCCAGGGGACCAGAAGCTGAAACCAGAAATGGAAAAGTGTCACTTGATAAAGCGTGTGTCAGTACATTTGTGTGTGTGTGTGCACCTTCTGGTCAGCAGAGTCCCGTCCACCCAAACCCACTGCCCGTTGTCCTGCTGTTGACTCAGTCCAATCCATGTAATCCTGACAAATTGATTTGTGAACTCCTTCGCAGATGTTAAAGGGAAACATTTTATTATCCTCACCCTTGAGTTCAGTTATGACATGTGACTGACCTGCTCTTCTCTGCTGTTGATGACCACCAGGTCTGCACCTCTTTCAACACAGAAGTTTCTGCTGTCAAACCAGGATTTCTGCACTGGTGACACGTAGTAGAGACTGGTTCGGAAATACAGCCATCCTTGTTGGAGATATTTCTCTGGATCATTAAAACAAGACATCAATACAATATCTACTCATGACAGCAAAAAAAAATACATTGCAGCCACTTTGAAAGTGGATTATATTTAATTCCAGATTCCTGCATTCATTTCTATTTATTCCAGGTTAAGGTTAAATAAACAAGTTGGAAATCCTGACTTTATTAAACCCAACAAAATGTTGAATGTTGTTGGGTTTGAATGATGTTGAATCACTGAAGTAAATCTACGTCCATGTGTCTATGGTGACAAACTGTGGCTCTTGATAATAGACAGAAAGAACTCAAAAATTACTCTCTTGTCAAGCTTTTCTCACTCAACCATTGGGTGCATTAATGCTACCGCCCCCTACTGCCCGGCAGAGCACATTGACCTGAGCTTATTTAAATACACATTTTATAGATAAAATGAGGGCAATAATATCAAAATAATAGTTTGGGTGAAAATGTGTGGCTTGGTGAAGGAATGTGCAACCCAGTGCTTTTCTAGGTGTAAACTCCATCTCTGTGCTTCCATGCAACTCTGAGCCTCAGCTCTCATTGTATCAATAAATATGTTGTAGCTCGCGTGAAACACATGAATTAAGATGTATATTCATTCACCTAATTCATTGAGCTTCATCTTCATGACTGCAGTCTCATTTGCACGATTGAAGTCAATGTTGGCCATCTTTCCAGAATTGTCTGTAAGTGAGAAGAAAAGAGAAAAGTTTGTCACTTTATAAGTGACTGCAGACATCTGAGAGAAAAATAAAAAAAAGTCCCTTTCAAAACTGGCTTTCAAAATCCTTTCCTTGATCAACTATCTTGATGCAGTAGACGTGCAACTTTACATGTTTTTCTTTCAGCACCAGGCCGAGGCCAGTGCCGCGAGGTGGATTAACCAACAGCGAAGGCTGTGAGTGGGCAGAGCACATATTCATAGAACCTGGGTTATGTGAGTAACCAACATTTTTTTATACCTGGTTTGTTACTTTATAAGTGACTGTGACAGTGTCTGCATACATCTGTTTAAAAAAAAAGTCCCCTTCAAAACTGACTTTCACGTCAGCTGCGGTTGACACTTTCAAAATCATTTCCTTGATCAACTATCTTGATGCAGTACACATGCAACTTTACATGTTTTTCTTTCAGCACCACGCTACTTGGTTAAAATGTTCATCTACTGGCCGAGTGCACCCAACGTCACATAGAGGGGACACTGCCCGGACTATCTGTGACAAAAAAAAAAACAACAACACGACAGGCTTTTCAGTGAGAAAAAGAAGGAAAATTCCACATGTATGAATGTCTCCAGCGTCACTTGGGATTCAGACATATCTTTGTTAGAGTATCATGATTAAAAAATAACAGCATTGTTAACAATATTTGCCCACAAACAAGGACACTCTTCTCATACAAGACAAACTTATTTTACCTTTTAAGTCATTTAGCAAAAGTCAACCAACGCCTTGGTCTGAAGAGGCTAAATGTGTTTTTTTCTTTCAAATGAATTCAGAATTCATCACTCACCAGAACCCATTACGGGCTTTCAGGGTTTGCCACAGCTTCCTCCTCCCCACACACACCGAGCTCTTCCTGTCCGCATTTATAAAGACTTTACCTTCTTTTCTGAAGGATTGCATGGACTCAAATGTTCAAGTTATTCCCGATATATTAAAATATACATTTTGGATAATTTCAGTTGTTTTTAACGGCTGTATTTGTTTACAGAAATTTCAATGAAAACAACATATTTTTACCTTTTTTTTTTAACTTTCAGTGGCATTTCTTTCTGTATCTTGCATTTTGTGACATTATTTTTCAACATGAAGTCGCTCCAGAGACTTTTCTCCAAAAGTGACCTCAGAGACAACAAACAGCAACAGAAATACTCACATATACGAAGGGAAACATTGAGACCGACTTGTAGGAGACACAGGAGTCCAAACGCCACAGCGAGGCCCTTGTAGTAACTCTGCCCTTTGTTGGAGAAGATTTACAAAACAATAAACATCAAGCAGCTTGTCCTCTCAGGTCGCCACATTAAAACAATACAAACTATCACAGTTCATAATCGTTCAAAGGAGTGCTTTTTCTTACCAGGCGCTGCAGTAGTTGACCCTGGGGAGAAAGTTTCAGGCATGTCGTTGTATTCTGTTGCTATTCTGATGCTTTCTTCACGAACCACCTCTGCCATGCTAATCTTCTCAGGCAGTCACAACTGCATCAGACGGTTCTGCATGTTCAAGTTCCTTCTTCTATTGCTGCCTCACTTTAGCACCTGCCCCCTTCTTGAAACTCATCCTTCCACCAATGATCTGTTACACAATCAGAAACCTTCCAAAAACTAATGATAGAATCCAATACAATTAAAAAAATATATTTTCCATATTTTTTTCTTTTGAATGGTTGTTTGGGCTGTGTATGTTGTCCAGCCAGTGGGTTCCACAAATCTAGAGTGCAGGAAGAGAACCGCACAGGTTGTGGGATGCGACTTAGTTTATTCCAAATCAACATCAGCATCTAGTTGTCAATAGTCAGCATCAGTGGTCAGCATCAAAGAAGTCAAAGTACAGATTGTACAGACTGAGTCCAGCATGGGTGAACCACAGTTCATCATTCCATTGCTGTTGGTAAACAGATCATACTTTAACTTAAGTGTTGCACGGGTTTCTAATGAAACATATACATTTATTCTACAACATATTCCCTCCTTTGTAGGTTTTCTGGCCCACACACCAAAACTTCGTAAGCAATCCCTTTTTAGTTTTATTGTGAGTCATGTACGAATATTGCAAAGCAGTGGGAGTATATTGAATATCAGGATATGTTAAAGGTTAACTGAATGATTATAGTTTAACTTGAGTGATTGATAAAATACATATATTTAATGTTGTCTGAAAATCCCTGTTAGTACCCATCGCAGGAAAATGTCAGTAAGTTCGCTTCCGGAAGCATCAAAAGATTTCCCGAGATGACATGCTGAACACTTGAGTAGCTTGTAGCTTGGGAAATATGAACCCAATGTAAAACCCGAACGTGAATAACATCGAACCCGAGCACTTGAGCAAGTGGAACATCATGAACATCAACAGTCAAATACAATTTTCAACATGATGAAGACTCAATGATTTGGCGGTTTCTCTTTTGTTTCTTTTTTGACAGTGAAGACTTCTCCCCTTTTTTTATGCAAACATAAACACATTGTAAGATCAAACATAAGACAAAGACAAATGCACCATCGGAAAGCAGAGTGAAATACAGCAAAGTAAAACACATCTCAGTTCATGGCAGGTGAAAGTAGTGATGAAGTCTTTGTTGAAAACATTCATTGATATGCAGATCATCTTCAAACCTTTTGTCTTCGCCGTCAGAGTCCTTCAGATAATCGTACAAGGGTCTGGGGCAGGGTTGAGATGTGGTTGCACTCTTGCCATTTGAGCTTGTTGTTGTTCAGCAGCTATCATTGCGCGTCGGAGACCATTCATGACGCTCAATTGTTGCCAACCATTCTCAGCGACAGTTTTCTCATCAGTGGAATGATACAACATGCCAATAGAAAAATCACAGTTAATACAGCTGTTATTATTCTTGTCTTAGAGAATATGCATCTCATTTACCTGGTCTTTTCTAAATCTTTACGCACCATACTAAATGTAATGTTATTTACAATTCAGTATTTTCAAATCACTGTCAAGTTGGAGTGCTTTTATTTTATTTCAACAGTCACTGGCATCTTGAGCTGGACTAGCACGCATAGTCCCTCTCAATGTGGCGGCAACGTATTGAGCCAGATGTTTTTCTTCACACATCTAATAGCTATCTGCAATTGAGGTTGTCTGCTCTCAAAAGCAGCTCTCTAACCTTAAGGTTAGACTCCTTGAGTTAAACTCAAAGCATCTGAGTAACTTGAGGAGACAATCCATTGTTGTGGATCCCATAACACGCTCATGATAGAATTAATAACAATTCAATAACAGTTGAGATCATCCCTAAAGCATTTGCTAATGTATTAAATATTGGTCAAAACGGGAAAAAAGTGAAAGTCTGTTTCCCGTGATAGAGGTCGCGGGTCCAGGAGGTGATAATGGTCAAGAAACACTTTGGCGTCATCGCGCTTGGACCGCAGCAGATATACGTGACATCGCCGGAGTTATGCCTCAACCATTCACCACACCTATCGCTTTTTGTGATGGACTGCTAAATCTAGTTAACGGTTTTAGATTAAATGGAAGGGAAGTTGAAGAAATTGTACGTAGAGCTACAGGAACACGTTATGTCCTGACTGCTGGAGAATGGAGCAGGAGCTCTTTCAATTTGATGATCAAGCATTAGAAGATCACATACAGGCTCTTTGTAACCAAACTGTGGAGCAATCACGTGCATCTGCATCATGGCATGACATTGAAAATACAATTCAAGAAAAAAATTTTCCTCGCAGTACAAAGCAGTGTTTGATCTAGATTGCGGCATGGAACCTACTACTATACATGAAATGAGCCCTTACACACAACTTAAACACGTTTTTTTTGCGCCGCTGTGGACCTGAGATCTCCGTTTTATTACGTGTGTTTTTTTTATAACATTACTGTCAACACAGCAGCACTTCTTGATGTTGTTGCTCATTATAAAAAATACAGATTTCAAACCAAAAGTTTGTTATGAACATGATGTAGAAATGGGAAATTGTTTCTTCTGTCATATAAACCAGGACACATTGCTCGTAATTGTCCAAAGAAACAGCAGTATCAAGCATGACTGCACTACAGTATGTCACCACATTATGGTGAACAGGAGGGAGGAGTAGACTCCTGATTCAGAGTCAGATGAAAATAATTTTCAAACACAAGTTTCGCTAACAATATGTCATGTTTGCTGTAGGAGCCTGACCCAAGTGCAAGATGGCCACCAATGAACAGGAGATTCGGACAACGAGGTTAACAGTTAGCAATGATTTAATACAAATAACACAAAATAAAACAAAAACGATACAGAAAACCCAAGGCGTCGACACCCGAAGCAGAGAGAGGAAGACAAACACGAAAGGAGGGGAAAAACCTGAAACAGAAAACAGGTCTAGGATCTATAGCACTGAAAATGGGGACAACCGAAAGATGCGCTCGGAAAACAATACTCACGAGGCTATCAAGAACAAAAGGCGCTCTGTAGTGGCATAAACACACACAAACCCGAGGAAACTGAACACCACACGGTCTAACAAAGGAAGCGAGTTAAACTCTCGTATACAAGTCACTAATCACAATCAACACTGAGAACAATAAGAAGGGCGAGAGAAGGAAGAGAAGAACGCCGAGAACAAAGATACAAAAAGAAGAGAACAACGGGTCGAGAGAGAACTTTACCATTCAAACACAAACGATCATCTGGCAGCACCTGCTGGATCTCCAGGGTTTAAGTCTCCGCGGGTGTAATCAGCCAAAAGTGATCCAGCTGCGCTGCCATTAAGCCGGAGAGAGTGAGGAAACAAACAGGAAACAGGGAACACAGGAAGTAACAATATAAAAGCACACAAAATCAAAACCCTAACACAATAGACATCGAAAACATTTTTCTGTCAGAAATTCATCCAAAAGCCACAAACAACATTGATTATACATGGCATGCCTATTCATTTTCTTTGTGACTCTGGTACGTCAACAACAGTGATCAAAGAGGCTCAACATGTGCCTAAAAGTTCACATATGGTTCATGTGGTGTCAGCAATGACCAGTACAGTAATGGTTACAGTAAAGTTTCACTGAATGAACCAGACCAGAAAAGAACAGGCGTTTCTCACAGAAACTGAAGAACATCTTGTAAAAGAAATACCAGATGACTTATGGTCAAAAGGACCTGCAGATGTAGGTCTCATGAAAGGTTCTGTTCCAGTAAAACAACAAATAACTCTAAAATCACACTATAGACCGCGTCAAAGACAATATCCTTTGAAACCAGAAGCCGAAGAAGAAATTAAACCTATCATACAAGATCATGAGCGGTTGTTGAATGAGCAGTCTCACCATGTAATGCACCATTATTCCCAGTAAAAAAGGCACCACCATGAACTGGAGAACAGTCTGTTGAATGATTTAGATCCAGAAGCAAAATACCTCAGTGTAATAGATATCTCAAATGCTTTCTTTTCAATCCCAATAAGCATCTGTTGACAGTTTTGGTTTGCTTTTACTTTCAGAAGGAAACAATATACGCTTACAAGACTTCCTCAGGGGTACGCTGAGTCACCTACCATTTTCTCAACTGCAATGAAAGTCAACGTGTCCACGTTTAACCCACCTTGGGGAAGTCAGCTGTTAATATATGTGGATTATATATTAGTGGCCTCGCGAGAAAAAGAACTATGTAAAAAGGACACTTTAGCCCTGCTTCAACATTTGTATGACGGTCGCAAAGTATCAAAGCAAAAGTGACAGCTTTGGAAATTGAAAGTTAAATATCTAGGCTTCACATTGACATCTGAAGGAAAGGAAGCAATTTTCCAGCTTACAACAACCAACAGCTTACAAAACGGCAGGTGATGGCATTTTTGGGAATGACCAACTATTGCAGACTTTGGATCCCAGGTTTTCACTAGACCTCTTCAAGATCCAGTGAAAACTGATCTGACGCCCCATGAAAAAGTTACATGGACAACTGAAGCAGGAAAGTCTCTCAGAGAGATTAAAAAGATGATGGTACAACCTCCAAACTTAGGCTTCCTAACTGTGCAAAACCCTTTATTCAGACGGTAGATTGTAAAGAAGGACATATGACCTCAGTCCTATTCCAAAAATCAGGAGATAAATTAAGGCCCATTGCTTATTACTCAACTTAACTTAATGATATAACACGCGCCCTTCCACCATATGTACAAGCAGTTGTTGCATGCTCAGTTGCAGTACAAGCATCCACACATATTGTACTTTTTCACCTGTTAACCCCAAAAGTCCCTCATGCAGTTGCAATTTTACTCTTACAAAGTAAAATGACATTTTTATCACCTGCAAAACACTTGTCATGCTTCGCAATCCTAACGTCTCAACCACATCTAACTATTGAACGGTGTACAACTTTGAATGCAGCTACTTTGTTACCATGACCAAGTGACGGAGAGCCACACGATTGTCTGGTAGAAAGTGAAAAAAAATGCAAAACCAAGACCTGATTTATCTCAAATTTATCAATCGTTACAGCAAGCAATAAACATCTATACAGATGGTTCCTGTATAAAGGACAAATATGGCAAATCACAAACATTCATTGCCGTAGTTACTGATGAAAAAGTGATCAATGCTGCAGAACAATCAGATATCAGCTCAGGAAGCTGAACGTTTACTTGAATATTCAAAAGGAAAAATAGTTAACACTTACACAGATAGCCAATATGCTTTCTCATTTTAACAACTTTTTTGCTGCACAATGGCGAGGACAGGGTTTGCAACAGGAAAACCTGTAAAACATGAAGAGTTGTTAGAACGACTACTCGAAGCTGTTCTTCCTCCTAAACAAGTGTCAGTCTGTAAATGTGAAGCACATACTAACTAACAAGATGTAGTATCTAGAGGAAACAACTTTGCAGATCATACAGCAAAAGCACAAATACCATCTCAAGATATAATGATCTTTACTATTACAGACACAGAAATCCTAACAGATAAGCAAAAAGCTGCACTTAAATCCGAAAAACGCCTTTGGAAAAGAAGGTGCTGTCAAATGGAGGAGTGTGTTTCTACATCAACGATCGCTGGTGTACAAATGTGTCAGTGATATTTCAACACTGCTCTCCCTCTCTGGAATGTCTTATAGTGGACTGTAAGCCGTGTCACTCCCCATGTGAGTTCGCAACACCTATTACTGTTGTGTCCCGCAGCCATTTTGCCCTCACCTCTCTGATTGGTTGGCTGGACTGCAAAGCATCATGGGAACTGAAATCTATCACCGAGCAAACAGATCTGTGGACGAAGCAGTTGACCAGTCCCTTCATTTCATTTTGGAGCATCTGGACTCCCCAGGAACCTAGGGCAGGGTCATGTTCGTGCACTTCAGCTCTGCTTTCAATACGATTCTTTCTGCTTCAAGACAGCTTTGTCAACTCAACGCAGCTGGATTACAGACTTCCCGACAGGCCAGAGTCAGCGTGTGCGGCTGGGGACTACTGTCTCAGACACCTGGACCCTCAACATCGGGTCTCCTCAGGGCTCTCCATTGCTCTTCTCCCTGTACATCATTGCTGAGTCGCCCATATCCATTGTGGACTCCTTCCGCTTCCTAGGAACCACCATCACCAAGGACCTCAAATGGGAGCCGACCATCAGGTCCCCCATCAGGAAAGCCCAACAGAGAATGTTCATTTTGTGGCAGCTGAGGTAACTCCATCTACAGACTAAGATGCTAGTGGAGTTCTACACAGCCATCATCAAGTCTATCCTCACAGTCTCTATCACTGTGTGGTACAGCAGCGCCACCTCCAGGGACAAGGGCAGACTGCAGTGCATTGTGCACTCTGCTGAGAAGGTGACTACCACCTCTTCATGACCTGTATGTCTCCAGGACCCAGAGACGCGCAGGTCGGATCAGAGCCGACCCTTCTCACCCTGGTCATGGACTGTTTGTTCCTCTTCCCTCTGGCTATGGTGAATTTGCTGAACAGCCTTTGTTTGTGGTTCATTTATTTATTTGTTACTTATATTATTTTATTTAAATTATTGCACAATGTACTAAAGCACTTTCCTGGTTGGTGGGATCCTCACTGACATAAAGGAAATAAAGCTGATTCTGTATACTCTCACACTAGTGTGCCGTGGGAAATTATCCAGTTCCACCTAGTTTTTCCCGCGATAGAAGTGGGTGATCAGACATTAAATCGCAACTTCGAGTTGTTTTTAAACCTGATGCGACTTGACCACACACCTGCACGACAGAATGATGGAGTTTTCCTTGTCAGACCCATGATGGAAAAGACTGTCTGCACAGCACAATAGAGCTAGTAGACCATCAAAATTTGCTAAAAACTAAATGCAGAACCAAATAAACGTGCTCCAAATTTTGAAGAGAGAGTAGTCATGAAGCAAGCTGAGGAAAAGAATCTTGATCTTGAAGATTTGTCTGGAAATTCTCCAAACCAGAAGTTCTTTGGCCTAAAATTGCCAGAAACTTTCAAGTTAGTCTGAAAAATGCACGTGAGATTGTTATAAAATTGAAACAGTCATTTAAAACAGACTAATAAATCCTGATATAATTTTTCCATATTGCCCATCTCTTTCAACAGAAAGGGATGGGCAACACGCCAATTTTATTTTCTGCAATTTGTTTCTGCAAATGACATGCCAAAACAGCAGAGTGTCAGTTGCTAAAGATATTCACAAATTAAAAGTGACTAAGCACAATTGTGCACTGGTCGATGTTGCTTTTCAGGTGAGCCTCTGGATTTTTTTTTTTTTTCAATGAACGAGGGGCTAATAAACATGACGAAAAACCCTTGTCTCAGTAATCTGCGTCACATCCGCATGGATATCCATTTATTGAAACAATGGCATTGCACCTGAAAATAGCTAAAACACAGTCCCTTTAAATGGGAAACTCACATGCAACAGGAAGGGGACTGAAACCGGAATCAAGTCCAAAAAAATTTAATACCAAACAATTCATATCAAACTGAACCTCTATGCGACAGGGAATACAAAGTACAGTGGTACCTCGGTCTTCGAACAAAAATTTTGAGATTTTTTTGCTTCTGATTTCAAACGAAAATCCAGAACTTGAACGCCCCCGAAAAAAGCCAGAAAAAAGATAACATGCGCAGAGCCTCTGTATGCAGACATGTATTAGCTACATTTACTGACTGTTTTTTCTTCATATTGAGGTGTAAAACCTTTCCTGTCTCCACACTGGACCGTGGTAGAGTGTCACAGGGGAGGTGCTCGCTCTCCACACCTCAGAGGCTGGAGCGCTCACTCCAGGGTTTGATGTCCTGTTGTGGGCTGGAGCTGGGACAGGGATGAGGCGAGTCTGGGACAGAGCGTTACTTGGTTTATGACTTTGTCACAGCCAAACTGCACAGAAGCGCACATTCAGAGCTGGACACGCACCGGGCACCTCTTCACTTCTGGAGAGACGTCACTCACTCGGCAACCCCTCCCACATGCAGCGGCCACACACATAGAGGAACAGCGCACCTGCAGCAGACACTCTACATTCACTCCTACAAAAGACTATTTTATTTCTTTTTCCATTCATTGTAATGGGAAAAATCAATTCAGATTTCGAACAATTCGCTTCTCGGACGGCCGTCTGGAATGGATTGTGGTCGAGAACCGAGGTGCCACTGTACAAAGAAACAAAACTGAATGCACTAAAAGGCCCATCTATAGTAAGCATTTATAATAGACTCCCCCACTTTATATCTGCAGCAACATTTGTTGATAAATAAATGTTCACCAGTCTTGTCATACATAATATAAACTCACATGACTTTGTCTATGAAGAGTAGTAGAGATTTATCAGAAACAGCTGATGTTACATACATGCTTTATTATACACGTACAGAAATGTCGTTCACTTCTTCTCACAAATGTGAGGCAAATCTTGCAACAATACAGCAGAAGACTTAAACATCAGCACTTCACTCCGTAAACTTAGGAATTATTTTCTGTTCATAATATATATTCCTGAAGCGTATCATCACAACTTATGATTGTTTTTACCAGAAGCCACCAATAATAATTAAAAAAAATGTTGTAAAATGCATCACTGCACAAAAACATCTCTTCGATCAGATGATATATAAAAAAATTGCGATAGATTATAGTGGACTATTGAGGTGAGATAGACAGTGATTCTACTGAAGCACAGAAATTGCATTTTGTTACAGGAAATTTATATTCTTCTCACAGATCCAAAATTTCTTCAGCTGACAAGGAGTATCATTCCAGCTCTTTTCTATAGAATGTTCCCTTATTTCAGTGCAGTTTTCCTCTATTCCCTCAAAATCATTTGGCTCACCAGGGGACCAGAAGCTGAAACCACAAAAGGAAAAAGTGTCATTTGATAAAAAGTGTACATTTGTGTGTGTGCACCTTCTGGTCAGCGGAGTCCCGTCCACCCAAACCCACTGCCCGTTGTCCTGCTGTTGACTCAGTCCAATCCATGTGATCTTTCCAAATTTATTCATGAACTCCTAAACAAGTTCAAGGGAAACATTTTACTATCATCACCCTTGAGTTCAGTTATTACATGTGACAGACCTGCTCTTCTCTGTTGTTGATGACCACCAGGTCTGCACCTCTTTCAACACAGAAGTTTCTGCTGTCAAACCAGGATTTCTTCACTGGTGACACGTAGTAGAGACTGGTTCTGAAATACCGCCATCCTTGTTGGAAATACTCATCTGTTTGGATGAAAATAACAACACATGTATTCATGACAACGAAATAATACATTGCAGCCACTTAGAAAGTGGATTATATTTAATTCCAGATTCCTGCATTCATTTCTATTTATTTATTCTATTTATTCTATTTATATCAAGGTTAAATAAACAAGTTGGAAATCCTGACTTTATTAAACCCAATGTACTGTTGAATCACTGAAGTAAATCTACATTCATGTGTCTATGGTGATAAACTGTGGCTCTTGATAATAGACAGACAGAAAGAACTCAAAAATTACTCTCTTGTCAAGCTTTTCTCACTCAACCATTGAGCGCATAAATGATACCGCCCCCTACTGCCCGACTGAGCACATTGACCTGAGCTTATTTAAATACACATTTTATAGATAAAATGAGGGCAATAATATCAAAATAATAGTTTGGGTGAAAATGTGTGGCTTGGTGGAGGAATGTGCAACCCAGTGCTTTTCCAGGTGTAAACTCCATCTCTGTGCTTCCATGCAACTCTGAGCCTCAGCTCTTATTGCATCGATAAATATATTCGAACTCGCATGAAACCCATGAATTAAGATTTATATTCATTTACCTACCTAATTCATTGAGCTTCATCTTCATGACTGCAGTCTCATTTGTACAATTGAAGTCAATGTTGGCCAGCTTTCCAGAATTGTCTGTAAGTGAGAAGAAAAGAGAAAAGTTTGTCACTTTATAACTGACTGTGGTCTGCATCTGAAAGAAAAATTCAGAAGTCCCGTTCAGGGTTTGCCACAGCTTCCTCCTCCCCACACACACTGAGCTCTTCATGTCTGCATTTACAAAGACTTTACCTTCTTTTCTGAAGGAATGTTATGCGTGATAAACAAAAATATGCATTTTGGATCATTTCAGTCCTTTTAATGGCTGCATTTGTTTACAGAAACCAAGAATTGAAAAAAAAACACTTTTCTTTGTAACTTTCAGTAGCATTTCTTTCTGTATCTTACATTTTGTGACATTATTTTTCAACATGAAGTCGCTCCAGAGACTTTTCTCCAAAAGTGACCTCAGAGACAACAAACAGCAACAGAAATACTCACATATACGAAGGGAAACATTGAGACCGACTTGTAGGAGACACAGGAGTCCAAACGCCACAGCGAGGCCCTTGTAGTAACTCTGCCCTTTGTTGGAGAAGATTTACAAAACAATAAACATCAAGCAGCTTGTCCTCTCACGTCGCCACATTAAAACAATACAAACTATCACAGTTCATAATCGTTCAAAGGAGTGCTTTTTCTTACCAGGCGCTGCAGTAGTTGACCCTGGGGAGAAAGTTTCAGGCATGTCGTTGTATTCTGTTGCTATTCTGATGCTTTCTTCACGAACCACCTCTGCCATGCTAATCTTCTCAGGCAGTCACAACTTTATCAGACGGTTCTGTATGTTCAAGTTCCTTCTTCTATTGCTGTCTCACTGTAGCACCTGCCCCCTTCTTGAAACTCATCCTTCCACCAATGATCTGTAATACAATCGGAAACCTTCCAAAGCCTTATGAAGAATTCAATCCATTTAAAAATATATATTTTCCATCTGATTTTCTTTCTTTTGAATGGTTGTTTGTTCTTGACTTGCATCGATGCAAGACGTTACTCACTGCATCTGAGAAACCTGAGGAGACAATCCATTGTTGTGGATCTGCTTTATGTCATGAAGTGTTAGTGTAGATGTTTCAGTTCCACACTTCAACTTCCATAGCTTTCACAGTAAGTTCATATGAAACCATTTTGAATTACTCTCTCTATTTGTGGCCCGCTAGAATAACCAAAGGAACAGAACTTCGCTGTGACTACAGAAGTAGCTGAGCTAATTCAAACTCTGACTCATATATAAATGAAAACAAATACTGACACACTCTTGAGCCTGTCGTTTCAAATGTAATTGTTCTTTGATTGGATGTTAGGAAAGTGGCTTTCCATTCTTACTGCTGCCTCCTGTTGGTGAATGTCGTGATTAGACTATGGATTGGCTTCACCGAAACATCTAATAATACACTGAAAATAACCACTAATGCCAGCCATTGCTGTCCATATACGTTTCGTGATGAGAAGCCATTTTCTTTGAAATGACATTCTTCAGGTAAACATTGTTGATCTCCGCGACCTTTGTCCTCCAAACTCCACAAAATACTTTTATTTCAAAGTGCCAACATGACATGCAATTGACTATGGCTTATGTGCAGCCATCGCCAGTTGCATTGCTTGCCACAAGACCTTATTCATCAGAAAAGGCAGAATTTAGGGACCCCACAGAAAACGCAAAAGTATATACATACACCTTCTCACAAATGCAAGGTAAATCTCATACATAAGGTAGTTGGTTGACTTCAAAACTTCACTTTCATTAGGTAAAATATTGTTTGGTTTATCCTAGAAGCTGCGACAATACAGGGCAACAGCAGAAGACTCAAACATCAGTCATTTCTTCTTTTTAAATTACAATATGCTCATAATTTATCCACTGGTACTTCATCATTGTCTATATTAACCAGTGTATGATTTGTTGTTAGCAGAAACCACACATAAAAATAATAATAGGATCCATCACTGCAACAAACATCCCTTTCCTCAGTTATGAAAAATAAAATGCTGTAAAAGATTCACCCATTCCTGCAAATCCCCTCTGTGAGTTGTTCTGAAGCACAGTTGAAACTGAATTCACAATTTTTGGGAAATTAAATATTTCCCAATGATGCTCAGTTTCCTCTTTTTAACTGCAGGCTACATGAAGAAGCAAAACATTCAGAGCTACTAGGGACGTATGAAGATACTGATGCCAATGAAGCAAAGAAATGCATCCATTACAGGAAAGTTATATTCTTCTGACAGATCCAAAAGTTTTCATCTTGACAAGGAATATCATTCCAGCTATTTTCCATGTCAAGGTGCTTTATTTCAGTGCAGTCTTCTTCTTTTCCTTTTGATAAAATGTGTGTACATTCATGTGCGTACCTTCTGGTCAGCAGAGTCCCGTGCACCCAAACCCACTGCTCATCTTTCAACACAGAAGTTTCTGCTGTCAAACCAGGATTTCTTCACTGGTGACATGCAGTAGAGACTGGGTCGGAAATACCGCCATCCTTGTTGGAAATACTCATCTGTTTGGATGATTAAAACAAGTCTGCACAACAATATGTCCTGAAAATACATTACAGCTGCTTAAAAAAAGATATTTGAGTTGAGATTCCTACATTCATCGAACCAAAATGTGTATCTACTAATGAAGGTTTTCTCTCTCATCCAATGTTGCTGACTGTGTTTTCACTGAGCTCCTTAATGCGACTGCCACCTGTCGTGGCGTTTCACTCATTGCACTCAAATATATTTAATATGAAATATATGAATAAAATACATGTTGGTCGATCACGTCAAATTCACAGTTTGGGGCAAACTTGAGTGTCTTGGTGGAGGTATGTGTTGTACCAGTGCCTTTCTATTAAAGGTTGGTTCGTCCATGAGTCGCAGCTGCGCTGCACTTGGGGCTCTTCTTCCCACACACACTCGCAGCAAAGAAGCCGGTCAAATTCGCAACTTTGAGTTGTTTTTAAACCTGATGCGACTTGACCACACACCTGCACGACAGAATGATTGTGTTCCTTGTCGGACCCACGACGTCAAAGACTGAGCTAACAGAGCTAACAGTGCTAACAGATAGTTGGATAAAAACTTCATACAGCACCAAATAGATGCTTTCCAAAATGTGAAGAGAGAAAGAATAATGGTAGTTATGAAGCAAGCTGAGGCAAAGAATCTAAGATTTGTCTGGAAATTCTCCAAACAAGAAGTTCTTTGGCCTAAATTGCCAGAAACTTGCAAGTTAGTTTCAAAAATGCAAGTGCAATTGTGATAACGTCTAAACAGTTACTTAAAACACATATTAATCCTGATGTAGTTTTTCCATATTGCCTATAACGTTCTGTCGACACTTTTAAACAAACACATTTTCTGCTATTTGTTTCTGCAAATGACATGCCAAAACAGCACAGTGTCATTTGCAAAAGGTTTTCACAAATTAAAAGGGAATTTCTACAAAACGTTCAACTAAGCGCACAATGTTCCTTTAGTGGTGAGCCTTGGGATATTTTCGTTGAATGAAGGGCTAGAAAAGCGGTTGGAAAACCCTGCTCTGAGTAATCTGTGTCCCATAGATTTAGACATAGACATAGATAATCATTTTTATTGAAGCGTGAAGCGAATTGTTCGAAATCTGACTCGAAAAAGAAATAATGCGTTCCAAGCCTTAAAATAGTCTTTTGTAGGACTGAATGTAGAGTGTCTGCTGCAGGTGCGCTGTTCCTCTATGTGTGTGGCCGCTGCATGTGGGAGGGGTTGCCGAGTGAGTGACGTCTCTCCAGAAGTGAAGAGGTGCCCGGTGCGTGTCCAGCTCTGAATGTGCGCTTCTGTGCAGTTTGGCTGTGACAAAGTCATAAACCAATTCACGCTCTGTCCCAGACTCGCCTCAAACCAAGTTACCACTGTACTCGCATTGCTTGGCATGAGACCTGAAAATAGCTAACACATTCCCTTATATTTGTTAAGGAATTGAGTCATGGAAAATGTTCTCAAAATGGAAAAAATGTGCATCTATAATCAGAATTTATAATAAGCTCGCCCACTTTATATCTGCAGCAAAATTTGTTGATGTATAAATGTTCACTCATCTTTGTTGGGCTTGTCATACATAAATTCAACTCACATGACTTTGTTTATGGAGAGTGGAAGAGATTTATCAGAAACAGCAGATGTTACATTCATGCTTTATTATACACCTTCAAAATGTCATTCACTTTGGTGTGTGTGTGATATTTGTTACACCATGTTACAAATGCGAGGCAAATCTCATACATAAACTGGTTTCCTGATCCAGAAACCTCTGGTAAAATATTGTCTGGCTTGAAGCTGCAACGATACAGGACAACAGCAGAAGGCTCATGCATCAGCTTCCTCAGACTTATGAATTATTATCCGCTCATAATTCATCTCGTGATTCCTAAAGAAGATCATCACGTTATAATTGTTTTTTTGTTTTTTACCAGAAGCCGCTAATAATTGCTGCAAAAAACATCTCTTGCCGCAAATATTATGAAAAATGAAATGCTGAAACAAATCCATTCATGCTCCGCAAATCCCTCTGTGAGTTGTTCAGAAGCATGATTGAAACAGCAAGTTTCACTCTAGATAACAGTGGACTATTGAGGTGGGACAGACAGTGATGCTCCAGAAGCAAAGGAATATATTTGTTACAGGAAATTTATGTTCTTCTCACAGATCCAAAATTTCTCAATTTGACAATCAGCATCATTCCAGCTTTTTCCTACAGGACGGTTATTTATTTCAGTGCAGTTTTCTTTTCCATCAACATCATTGGGCTCTCCAAGGGACCAGAAGCTGAAACCACAGCAGGAAAATGTGTCATTTGATAAAAAAAGTGTGTACATTTGTGTGTGCGTACCTTATGTTCAGCGGAGTCCCGTCCACCCAAACCCACTGCCCGTTGTCCTGCCGTTGACTCAGTCCAATCCATGTGATCTTTACAAATTTATTCATGAACCCCTAAAAAAGTTCAAGGGAAACATTTTATTATCATCACCCTTGAGTTCAGTTGTTACACGTGACAGACCTGCTCTTCTTTGCTGTTGATGACCACCAGGTCTGCACCTCTTTCAACACAGAAGTTTCTGCTGTCAAACCAGGATTTCTTAACTGGTGACACGTAGTAGACACTGGGGCGGATATACAGCCATCCTTGTTGGAAATACTCATCTGTTTGGATCATTAAAACAAGTCCTCATAACAATATGTCCTTATGATGGTAAGAAAATACATTACGGCTGCTTAAAAAAGATTATATTGAGTTCAGATTCCCACATTCATCTAACCAAAATGTCTATCTACAAATGAAGAGAATAATTTGATAATAGTTTACCTACCTAAGGAATCAAGCTTTATCTTCACGTCTGCGCACTCATTTTTAATATCAGGAGTCTTTCCAGAATAGTCTGTAAGTGGAAAGAAACACTTGTTTTCATACCTCGTTTGTCATGTGTTGAAAAAAAGTCAACTGGTAAAATTGGCTTTCACATTCAATATTGCAAAACACTTCCTTTGGAACTTTTTTGTTATGACTTTCCATGATGCATGTTTCAGGATTACGTTAAATGTGGTTTCCTCTTTCAACTGAATTAAAGATTCACCACATCCATGTTTTCATAATCTGAGATACGTCCAAAAAAGGAGCATTTTCACATGTTCACATTTCCTTCTTCTTCCACAGCAAGTCAGCCTCCTTCACTTAACCAATCTTGATCGACATACAGAAATGTGATTTGTGTCTTTCAAATAAATGAAGTTTGCTCGGTAATTTAGGCCTATTTGAGCCTATTTCCCAACATAAAGCAACTCCTTCAAACCTTTTCCAGAGAGTAGTTTTTAGCGACTCACGAAATCACGAAGTGAAACAAAACAATAAACATTATGCGGCGTAATACCTGCTAATCATGTTAAAATGATATAAACTTTTAAAGTTTCTGATCATTGAAAGGACTGCATGGTCTTACCGGATGCTGCAGTTGTTGACCGTCGGGTGGAAGTTTCAGGCACGTTGATATAATCTGCAGCCATTGTGAGGTGTTCTTTACGAACCATCTTTGCTATACTTGTTTCCTAACACAGAAGGAGTTTTATCAGATTGTTCTTTTTTTCTATTGCTGCTTCACACTGCCAAGTGCCGCCTACTTCTTCTTTTTTGTGGTTGACACTCCTGACATCGATCCATGAATAATTTGCTGTATTTGGAATCATACATCAGAAGCAACAATATTGAAGCACTGTATTCATACTGTCATTTGTCACAAAACATTGCGTACTGCGATGGACTGTGGACATGTCCTCGTTCGCTGCCTCCACCGTAGTTTGCATTATTGTTTTTCCATTCATGTCAAATACTGTAAATACTGAGCAAACATATTAAAGTGTTTATATCTACATTATTTTGGAATCAAAAAGAAGTAAGACAAAAAATTGCAACACAAATATACATTAAGCCACATTATTCAAAATGATGCCATTGAAACCATCTGAAAGGTTTGTTCTTAGTTCACGATGAACACTGGAGCTCCTCAGGGATGTGTTCTGAGTCCTCTCCTATTCACTCTGCTGACATATGATTGTGCACCTGTGTCTAACTCAAACCTGTTCATTAAGTTTGCAGATGACACAACCGTGGTGGGCCTCATCAAGAACGATGACGAGTCCAACTACCGGAGTGAGGTGAGCCGCCTGGTCCAGTGGGGCGCTAACAACAACCTTCGCCTGAACGTGGAGAAAACCAATGAGATGGTGGTGGACTTCAGGAGACGACCCGTCCTGCATCCCCCGCTTCTCATCGCTGGTGCCGCAGTGGAACAGGTCACCAGCACCAAGTTCCTGGGTGTTCACATTTCCCAGGACCTGACCTGGAACACCAACACCACAGCACTGGCCAAGAAAGCCCAGCAGCGCCTGTACTTCCTGCGGAAGCTGAAGAGAGCTGGAGTTCTGTCCCCCATCATGTGCACCTTCTACAGGGCACGAGCGAGAGGGTTCTGACCAGCTGCATCACAGTGTGGTTCGTCTCTTGAACGCCTGCCGCAAGACCATGCAGCATGTGGTGAAGACGGCTGAGAAGATCATCGGGGTCCCTCTTCCATCCCTCCTGGACATCTACAAGACTCGCCTCACTCGGAGAGCCCTGAGGATCGCAGGAGACCCCACCCACCCGTCGCACCGCCTCTTCACGCTGCTGCCATCAGGGTGAAGGTTCCAGAGTTACCACGCACGAACTAGCAGACTAAGAGACAGCTTCGTCCACCAGGCTGTCATGATGCTGAACTCCCTTCCTGCTCTGCCCCCGGGTCTGCACCAGGCACTTTTGGCTCCATCCATTGCACGTCTGCCGTCCTGGGTGGGGGACCCCTCCTCTCACGCTCACCCTGAGGTTTCTCTGTTTTCCTCCTGATAGGGTTTTTTTTTTTTTCCAGAGTTTTGCCTCAGCCGATGCGAGGGTTTAGGGCAGAGGATGTTGCCATGCTGCTATGAGCTAGGTGCTCCCCCAGGTGGTTGATGGACTGATGTGACGATGATTTTTGTTGCATGCATGTATCCTGCTGTGTATTTATCAATTATTTATATTTGTTCCTGTCTGTGATTTTTATGTTGTCTGTGATTTTTATGTCATGTGTCCAGGTCTGAGAGAACAGATATTTCATCCATGCTATGTCTTGTACTGTAGCATATTTGACAATAAAGTTTCCTACCTACCTAGTTTTTTAATGTTTTCATGACATGATAATATGATCACATCCGTATATTATTAGTAGTAGTAGTATTTCTCCAAAAATATATACAAAAATCTGAATCTATTAAAAAAAAAAAAATTGCAGAATTACATTTTTTAAAATGAAGCGTTCACAGAATTATCAGTTTGTAATAAGAAGTCGTTTGATGCGTAAGTTTAACTGGTATACATTTTGGGAGACTTATGTTGTGTATTGGTGCATTTGATTCATTGATTATCAATGAGGGACATTGAAAAGAAGTCAAAATAAGTAGAAATCAGAAAAGAGAAGTGGCTCACCGGCCAGCGCCCATGATTTCAGTTCTTTGTGGTCATGTCATGTCAGTTTGTTTTGAGGGGGAACCATTAGCAAAAGTGGTGGCAACGATGATTATAATAGGTTTTATTTTACATTAGGCAACTAAACTAAAAGCATTTGCCACGCAGACATATTGCATCTTTTAAGTTGCTTCACTTTTTTGCCCCCTTCAGGTCACTGTAGATCCTGCCTACTGCAACTTGTGCTACTGCAACCTGCCCGACCTTTTATCAATATGTTTCACTTTCTCGGGTGACGCGCTGATCTATGTATCTCGGTTGCATGTGGATGGTGCCTTCAGGGTTATCGGAATTTTCTGTGCTACAGGGCTTGTGTGTGGAGAGGACAAAATGGCCCTTAAACTAGTGCTTATCTTCATTTTGCAAACCACCTATTGCTTTAAATTTTATTTTAATGTAAAGGTACCATATCAGTTTATGAGATTTGATTCCTTTAAGTGTAGCAGCACATATTTCCATTCTGGGAAAGTATTTGTTTTATTTTGTGTTTTAAGTTCTGTGAGGGATATTTGTTGTGCAGCCTAGACTAATGACTAATAAAGATGTTATTTAAAACATGCAAAATAAATGGAATCATCAGTTGTTTTCGCGGATACAAGCGGCTGAGATGAGTTTCCTCCGCAGGGTGGCTGGGCGCACCCTTAGAGATAGGGTGAGGAGTTCGGTCATCTGGGAGGAGCCCAGGGTGGAGCCGCTGCTCCTCCACATCCAGAGGAACCAGCTGAGGTGGCTCGGGCATCTGATTCAACAATAACATCTGTTATAGTTGTTGCAATAATTAGTGATATTTCATTATGAAGGCTTGAAAATGTTGATACAGATGAGTGAGTTCCTGTACGATTGCAAAGAAGTATATTGATTCATTTTTCTCCACTCTTGGATTTCCTTTTTAGGAAATTCTTCTATCGACAAGACCTGAAAATAGCTAAAAGACATTCCCTTATTTTTGTTAAGAGATTAAGTTTTGAATAAAATGTGTGTGCATCCGTGTGTATGTACCTTATGGTCAGTGGAGTCCTGTTTCCTGTTTTTACTTACAAGACATCCAAGATGAAGACATGTTTCTATCAAAATAACCTGTTCAAAGTATCAGTATAGTTCCTTTTTTGACTGCTGCTTTTCTTTCTTTGTCTTGCATTTCGTGACCAGAGATGTTTGTGCAACATTAACCACAAAGATAAACGAACAGCAACCAAAATACTCAGGTCCTACAATACGAAGGGAAACATTGAGACCAACTTGTAGGAGACACAGGAGTCCAAAAGCCACAGCGAGGCCCTTGTAGTAACTCTGCCCTTTGTTGGAGAATTCATCAAAACAAAAAGTGTCTCAAAACAGAGTGTCCTCTTGTGTAATCACAATAAAATCATCATTCAATGGAGTGCTGAGTCGGCCTTTGCATGTTTGCAAGTTCCTTCTTCTATTGCTGTTTCACACTTCCAAGTGCCCCATACTTCTTCTTTTCTTGTGGTTGAAAGTCCTGAAAAAAAATTGCTATATTTGGAATTATAGGAAAATAAAAGCATACATGAGAAACAGCAATATTAAAGCCCTGCATTTATGCTGTAATGTATACATTGTGCACTGGCGACCTGTACTGGTTGTGTGGCTCCACTGTGGTTCACTGTGTAATTATTCAGCTTGTTTTTTTATTCATGCATAATAACTACTGACCAAATATATTAACGTGTTTTAATATCTGTTGCATTATTTTATTTGGGAAAAAAAAGGAATAAAGAACATCATTTTGAGTTTGTTTGCATCACGTTAGACATAAAATAGTTGAACAAATTGTAAGAAATTATAGCATCTTTGTTGGAGTCATGAATAAAAGCAATATAAAAGGGAATGACATAGCATGAAATAGTGCTGAAAACAGTGCCGTGGCTTTGACGCGCATTGATACAATGTTACCAGCCGCATCTGACGTCATATCCGCCTACCGAAGACGAGCTCAGTCTGCCGGCATTTTCTTTTTTTTGGTACTATCTTTAATAATCAGCTTTTACTCGACGGGCTTGAACAAAGTAGTGTTTAAAGGTTGACATTTGATCCGTCCGTTGAAATCCCTCTAACATGCCCGGTTTTTCTGATCGAGATCGAGGCAGAGATCGTGGGTGAGTCTGTGCTCTGCTGCTTGTCAAACACAGGCGCCTGCCTCGGGTGCCGCCCGCTGTCACTGTTCAACGCTCAATCATTTATGCCATTTGGATTGTTTGCTGCCAGATTTCCTAGTGATTCATTGAGTTTGAGAGGTGAATATGCCGTAACTACTCGGTTGTATTGAGGTAAAATGGCTGCGACTTGCAGGTGGTGCCCTTTCCTCGCTAACTTCGAGGATGACGCAGTTCATCCATGTCAGTTTGATGTAGCCGTTTTCCTGTTCTTCTCCGCCGCAGTCGATAGTCCTTTTCGCCCGCCAACGATTTTCACTTCATGTAAAATGCTCACTTGACTCACATCACATTTAGACACCACCACCGATCTCAATTGCCGCAGAATTGATGAAATAAAATAAAATATAAAATCGAAATCCGTCTTATTCTGTTGTTCGTAAAGCATGTCATGTCTCCAGATCAGTTTCCATCAATATAACTGTGTGTTGGGATCAAATCTGTAACCAACTTCTCATCCCTCTTCTCTGACCAACTCTGGTAGTATGGCCTCCCGATGTCAACAGTCACGACAGACCCAACTCGAATGAGATCACTGGCACACAATACTTAAGATACTAATACTAGTGAATGTGATTGGACGTGTCTAACTTGGCTACAGCAACAAGTAGATATTTTTCGCCAGTTAAGTCGTCTATAATACCTACGTGTACCCAAGCCTGTGGGGAAAAATACTTCAGTTAGTTGGCTGTCAGTAAAATAAAACATTTATTGAGTTGACTGAAATGAAATGCAAGCGTGTGTTCAAAAAGTATTTTAAAATAAAAGTTGAAGGGCCTCATTTAAATTTCTCCGAGGGTAGTATCAGTGTCATACTACGGAGCCCTGGAAGTGACATGCGTGTGTTTACTTCATTTTTTTAGCCCGAGGTGACAGTTATCTTGAGATCATTTTTATCTCAAGAAATGATTACTTCCTGTAACCACCATGTCCCTCGTAACTGTTCGCCAACGTTGTCATTCACGGTCTGCAAGTCAGAATATTGCCGACGGCAAAGTCTGTGCTTTTAACACTCTGATCAAGTGCCTTCTACTCAAATTAATACCACATGTGGCATGCATGACTTTATTTTTTTTTTTCTCCTGAGATAAGTTACCTCGAGATAATTTGTATCTCCAGATATATGTATAGCTTAGCCACGTATGGTATTATTTTGAGGAGAAGGCACTTGATCATGTGTTTCAGCTATTTTCAAGTCTCAAAATGAAATCCATGAGTGAGTGAGTGTGAGTGAATGAGTGTTAAAAGCGCACAGACTTGCAGACAGTTACTGGCAACGTTATGAAGCCATGGGCGACATAGTGGTTCCAGGAGGACATATACAAAATGCTTTGCCAGAGAGACGGCTACGCAGACAACATTTACGATTGTATCTTCATATAAAATTATCTCGAGACAACTGTTATCTTGGTCAAAAAAAACAAAGTCATGCATGTCACATCCAAAAAAAATAAAGGGCTCCGTATCATTCAAATCATGTCCTACTTTTTTTTATTTATTTTTTTTTGGTTAAAAAAGGTATGGAGGCGGACCACCTCGCTTTGGAGGTGGGGGCGGAAATAGGGGAGGACCGAACTCTGGAAAGTTTGGCAACCCTGGTGAGAGGCTGCGGAAGAAACACTGGAACCTCGATGAGCTTCCCAAGTTTCGGAAAAACTTCTACCAGGAGCACCCGGATGTAACCCACAGAGCAATTGTAAGAGACTTTTTTTTGTATTCTAAAAGTAATGGACGTATTGGAGTTGTTTTTGAAGTGACTTTTTCAATTTTAAATCATGTTATTCTAGCAAGATGTTGAGCTCTATAGAAGAAACAAGGAAGTCACAGTAAAAGGCAGAGAGTGTCCCAAACCAATTGTTAAATTCCATGAAGCTGCTTTTCCAAGTAAGTATCTTAACCCATCTTAAATTCATCACCTCTATTTCACTTTGTGACACAGAGCAAGGCGCAACATAAAATGACTTTTTTTTTTTCAGGCTATGTAATGGATGTTATTGTTAAACAGGGTTGGACTGAACCAACCCCTATTCAGTCTCAAGGTTGGCCGGTAGCCCTCAGCGGAAAAGACATGGTTGGCATTGCTCAAACTGGATCTGGAAAAACACTTGCTGTAAGTGTTGTCAAATCATTATGAGACTACCTCTTACATTGTGCTGTGAAAATTGTACAATAATGCTCACAAGGGTAGGCATTTTGTAGCTTCTGTTTAACTGCTGCTAACTGGGACCTACAACTTGGTGTAATGTAGCAAATATTGGTAAAAATCCACTGAAACTGTTGACTCAAAACGGAGTCCTTTGTATTATATTTGCATAGCATGTGGACAAATATCTTTCAGATAAGTAATGAAATAAATTCTCCCTTTCCAGTACCTTCTGCCTGCAATTGTGCACATTCAACATCAACCATTCTTGGAGCATGGAGATGGACCAGTGGTATGTATGTGTTTGAGGAGGACTGAAATGTTGTGAACGGAAATTAATGCGGAAATATCTCTTTTAATAACAGTGTTTGGTGCTGGCTCCAACCCGTGAACTGGCTCAGCAGGTGCAGCAAGTTGCAGCCGAGTACGGAAGAGTGTCCCGACTTAAGAGCACCTGCATCTATGGCGGTGCACCTAAAGGACCGCAGATTAGAGATCTAGAGAGAGGTTTGCTTTCCTCTTGCCACATTCTTAAAGTCATTTAAAGTTAAAATGGATTTCTCTCTAAAACATACTGGATTTTCAAAGGCACGTCTTAGTGTCAATTCATCATAAAGGGCATGTATTCATATCTCACCTTGCTATCTTGTGGGTCTTCAATGTGACACGCATTGTAATGGTCCCAAATAGCCATAATGTTTGATGACTTTGGCTAGTTTTGCTACTTATGTTGTGAGTTGTCTGTCGTGAGTTTGCATGGATGCACTCAGATAAGACAGTTTAAGAAGGAAGTTATTGTTGATTTGAAGAAAGTTGGGGTTAAAACTAGTGGTGGGATTTTAACCAGTTATTTACGATGAATTAATTACAACAACGAAAATGCAATAGTTAATTTGATTTAATTTAACATCTTGCTCTCCAGATGACACGGAACCTTTGTAAGTGCAGGAGTTCCTGCTCCACTGATCCCACTGATGCACAAGACATGTGGCAGCTAGAATGATAACAACAACAACAAACATGGAGGAATCCCTGAACAAAAGCAATCAAAAGCATCTGTTTGCTTTTGTTCAGGGAGGTTTTTCACTACACAATGGCCAGGGTTTCCACTACTCTTAATGTACTTGAAATTCTTGTAAAATTGAAACTCTTATCCAAATATTTAAAAGAGCTTTAGTTTAAATAAGGTGATATAAAAACTTGAATATAGACACCATGGTGATTTATTGTGCTATCGTCAAACTGATGCAAATAAACAATATTTTGTTGTTTAAATGTATGTATGGGTTCATCATTTGATTCAGTAATATACTAAATTTATTTTTCTTCTGGTCTTCTTGTGGCAAATATTCTTATACATTAAGCTGCGATTAATTGAGATTAATTAATCACAAATTCTCAAATTGGATAATTTTTTTTATCGAATCCCACCCCTAGTTAAAGCGCAAAGTCCCGATGAGTGAAAATCTGTGCAGAAAACATACATTTCTTTCTTTGTAATCGTTTGCCGACCGTATATATGTTATAGTCCTCACTTCCATGTTCTTAATAGCACTCTGATAATTCTGGTTTTGTTTTAGGAGTGGAGATTTGTATTGCAACACCGGGTCGCCTAATCGACTTCTTGGAATGTGGCAAAACAAATTTGCGCCGCTGCACCTATCTTGTGCTGGATGAAGCCGACCGCATGCTTGACATGGGATTCGAGCCACAGATCCGCAAGATAGTGGATCAAATCAGGGTAATACACTTTATTCAGTGCCATTGTGGAACTCTCACAGTTGAATATCAAATGAGATGTTGTGAAAGATCTCATGGACAATGGCTGTTTGACATTTTGTTGTTTTATAAATCAGCCAGACCGTCAGACACTGATGTGGAGTGCAACTTGGCCGAAGGAAGTCCGACAGCTTGCGGAGGACTTTCTCAAAGAATATATTCAGATCAACATTGGAGCACTGCAGCTCAGTGCCAACCACAACATCTTACAGATAGTTGACGTTTGCAATGACATGGAGAAAGAAGACAAGTAAGTAGACTCTATGAACTGCTGTAGTAACAACACCTGTTGCTTATGTGCTTGGTCCAGTGGTGGTTTTAGGTACGGGCGAACCGGGCATCTGCACGGTACGGCGGTACTAGGGAGGCGGCACGAGCCATGTAAAATAAATAAAATTGCAACTTGGTCGTAATTGTTATCAACGTGATTTGTTTTGCTTGGCTAATTAACAAAAACTGAAAATTATAAAGGAAGCAGCAGTGAAGTTGGGATTCATTTTCCATCCAAGAAACTGCAGGTGATGGTCCAATGTGTCTCTGGCTGGAGAGGGAGGAGCACCAGGAATCAGGCTGTTCATATTACACTGGGATTGAAAGAGAGGTTTTATTAGGATCTGTTGGGATTTTTGATTGGTTGTAAAAACGAAGTAGATGGCTGTTATTTATTTTCATATTTCAAACAGGATTATGGTAAAATGCGTACATTTCAAAAAGAGACATAGACCGGACACAAACAGGCAACAGTGTGAATCACGGGCCTGAGCTTCAACCACTGTACTACTGTAAAGTCACGTGACTTGATGCGCATCTGAGCATTAGAGCCTTGATAGCCATACCGCAGCTTTGAATGTCGACCCTTCATGTAGCGCAAAATGACACTACATTTACGCTGTCACTCAAAAAAGGCAAGTTTAATCTATTCAATTGGTTTTGAGGGGCCAGGGAGGTAGGTTCACCCTGAGAGGACCGCCACTGGCCTTGTCACTATCGCTGTTAATACGAATTATAATCTAATTTTGCAGTTATTTGTGAATATGTATTTTCACTCACAACATGTATGTGGTAAAACCATTCTGCTGTGACTGAATTCCTCACCTAAAAAAATGCATATCTCATGGCATCATCTATAAGTGTATATATATTTTTTAATTCTGTTAGACTGATCCGTTTGCTGGAGGAGATCATGAGTGAGAAGGAGAACAAGACCATCATTTTTGTGGAGACCAAGCGTCGGTGTGATGAAATAACCAGGAGGATGAGAAGAGATGGGTAAGTTAACAAGTCACTTCCAGCCTGTTTTAATTTGGGCTTTTTGATAGTGAATGTTTTCATCATGTGTTCAATGCTGTAACTTCTTTCACAGGTGGCCCGCGATGGGAATCCATGGGGACAAAAGCCAGCAGGAGAGAGACTGGGTCCTCAATGGTGAGTGAGGAGCTCTCATTGGAATCGAAACGTTGTTGCTGTAATGGCTGTTATTTGTCAATGTCTGGTCTCTTTTTAGAGTTCCGGTATGGCAAAGCTCCCATCCTCATCGCGACAGACGTGGCCTCTCGTGGCTTAGGTCAGTGTTTAATTCAGTTGTCCAACTGTTCTTTCAGTGTTCTACACTTATTTTAAAGAAAGTGGTTTTACTTTCTTTAACTTTTCTATGCATTCTCTGAGTTTTTCTCACCTTAAGGTGGAGTCTTTGTGGCAGGCGCTAGGCATGACAATCCGAGGCCTCGAGAGGGAGAAGAATGACATATTGGAAGGGCTCAACTGGCTTGCCACCCAGTGGGCCTAGAGAGGTGAAAGCTCTTGTGTGCCAGTGATCTTCTAAAGGCTGTGTGGCTAAGCCTTTGTCTCCGTTGAAATACACACACATCTGTTCTCTGTCCATGGAGTGCCCCTGACAAAAATACCATCCAGCTGTTTCCAACTCAAACCTGAACCAAACAAATATTTGCTTGATCACGTGACTTTTGCCTTGCATGCTGTTGTGTTACAGAGCGTCGTATTGCAAGTCACTTGTTTGAGATTTGGAACAATCGATACCTCTCGGAGCTTTTGTCACAGCATGGCTGCTTGTGGATTTACAGTCATTTTCTTTCCGTCAGAGTGCTGGATTTCTTGAAATGGAGAGAGCAGTTGGAAAAAAAATTTGTATTTGCCTCTGAAAAAAAATTAAGACCTGGCACATGTGATCTAGACGGTAGTGGGGACATCTTATAAGATGACAGAGAGTGAAAGCTCAAAACTAAGTTCCTCCCTCGCCTGCGTTTTATAGTCATGTCGAGACCTGCCAATGAGAGACATTTTCTCAAGTGAATACTGGCTTCTTGGAACATCTTGCCTTGATGAGACTGCTATAGGTAGAGGGGGCTGACTTGTGTTCTCACCGTAGGGGTCCCACAGGGTTCAAATGCCAGGGCCACTCAAGGGGCCCCCTGTTAAATTACTTTGGTCTATTTGCTCTTGGCAAGACGTGCAGTGTGGCCTTTTTAATACCAAGCTTTGAGCGTGTACTGGGACCTGCAAAAATACGTACCAGTGACTGGTCCAATATTGGCACATGCGGAGGCCCCAGTGATTATCGTGGCCCAACTGCGTAGAAGCTCCTGGATGTCACTTGACAATTTGTGGGGGATTTCGCTGCATTGGGAAAGGACTAGTGAATGCATACTCCTTTATGGTAAGACTTGAACTTGTTTCTTTCTCCCTCATAAACCAAAGGGAGTCTGTCGTATTTGATTCCGATTATGGTAAGCAATTGGAGTGTGCATTGTTTCTCTCTTCCCACAGTAGTTATTCCCCTGGAAACCGTGTGTATTCAACAATGTCTCTTTAACAGATATTTTCTTGCAGCCTTACAACAACTTTCCCCCCTCAAGCCCTCAACAGTGCTAACTTTTCTTTTGATCTGGCTGTTGTGGTGTGCAAAATCCCGTGTGGCCTCCATATTTTGTTTTGCCACACTGCAACACTTTCACAGATGTGGAGGATGTGAAATTTGTCATCAATTATGACTACCCTAACTCCTCCGAGGACTATATCCACCGCATTGGACGTACGGCCCGAAGTCAAAAAACGGGCACGGCCTACACCTTCTTCACCCCCAACAACATGAAACAGGCCAGTGATCTGATCTCTGTTCTGCGCGAGGCCAACCAGGCCATCAACCCGAAACTGATCCAGATGGCAGAAGATAGAGGAGGTAAAATGAACGCCGTGTGAAATATCTATTGCCATGGAAATGGCCCTGATCTCTCCTGTCACTTTTCCCCCAGGTCGTGGAAGAGGGGGAAGAGGTGGCTACAGGGATGACCGTCGCGATAGGTACTCTGGAGGTGGGAGGAGCAACAACTACGGCGGTGGTAATAGCTTCAGGGATGGTGATCGAGGGTATGGTAATGGCCCCAAAGGTGCCTTCGGAGGCAATAAGACCCAGAACGGTGGCAACTTTGGAGGCGGTGCGGGCAACCCCAGCGGTAACTATGGTAACAATTTTAACAACGGCAACGGACAGGGTAAATTTGGTGCTCCTGCAAACCCAGGTAGTTCTTTTGGCAACCAAGGCTTCCAAGGTCCTCCACAGTTTGGAGGCATGCAGAGGCCCCCTCAGAATGGCATGACTCACCCACCATTCCCTTTCAATGCTCAGCAACCCCAGTCACAGGGCCAACAGGGCCCACCGCCACCACCCATGCCACCGTACCCTATGCCCCCGCCTCCCTTCCCACAGTAGATATCTTACACGGGAACCTGATTTGTTTGGAGTGTACTTCTGATTCTGGTCATTTATTCTTTCAAATTGTTTAACTGTTTTTTTTTCCTCACAGCAAGGTTTGAATTATTCAGTAAACCCAGAGATTTAGATGGATTGCTGCACTTTCAGTGTTTTTGTTACATTCCTCAGTAATTTATTTTTACTAGGTAATGCAATGTTTACTGTTGTGATATTATTAAAACAATGTTACCACATAAATAAAGAAAAGGGTGTTTGAAACCCTTTTTCAGTTAAATGTTTTGTGTTTTTATTCAAAGGTTTAAACGGTGTTTATAACATGAGCGACGCTTGCATCATGCATTGATACATTATTTAAGGGACATTTCGACACTTCAACTGTGTTCAACGGATTTAATTTACCAGTTAAGTTATTAAAAATAATTGTACAGAAATGTTAATGTCCATCACACAACGTGCCTTGGTAGTCTACTAGTCAATTATGTCTGCCACATTCCGAAAGTAAAGGATTTGATTTTCTTTTTCCATATATTTTTAACTAGACACTTGGTAGGCAAAGGTGAAATGCTGCTGTCAGATTATACAGTACTTCATAATAGTTGTTTACAATTCTATCAGTGGTTACTGTATATGTTTTGAGATTGTAGACCGACCATTCCTGTTGGTTATAGAATCTAAAAAAAAAAAAAAAAAAAAAAAGAGTGGTCCATTTTTGCTGGTGTAAGATCCGACCGAGCCGAGTGGGAGCTGCCAAACTCTGCGGAACTTCCATGATCGCTGGAGCAAACCCGGGTCACTGGGATGTCATAAGACCTCTGGGTCCCTTTTGGCTTTGTAGCCGTTGGTGGTGGGGTTTTTTTTTTCTACCTCGAAGAATCTGCTCAACACATAAAAAGTAATTGAATCAACGTTGAACTATCATGTGGTTAAAGCGTTGAATCAACACTGAAGGGGATCGTTGCGCTCAATATTGAAATTTCAACCAATTCTGACGATAAATCGCCATGGAAGGATCAATGTCATCTTGTCTTGTTAATAAAGTTTTATTCAGTAAGCGGAAGTCATGCGACTACATCCGGTTCAGTGAAAGTTGTGTCAGTTTAAATTTCGGATGTGATCTCCCGTGCCGTATCAATCGGATTGCGACTTTATGAAGTAGAACTTGCAACAACAACGACGACGACTTGAATATTAAGTTTTACGTGATAAGCGCCGTTATGGTAGTCTAAATGTTCTTTCGGCTCTCCACGTGGTATGTCAACAACGTTCTGTGTCAAACCAGGACGTTGTGTTCGGCCTCGACAACAGACCTTTTGGGTTCCATTAAGTCTCTACAGCAGCTCTTTGTGGATCGGTACTATGTTTCCCCTGGGGTGAGGAATGTGGCTCTGTTCAAAATGGGACTGGCGTGCAACTACGGACCTTTGGGAACAGAGCTCCGGAGCAACCTCCTGAATCAGTGGTGGCTCTCGATGTCCTCTTCCGGCGCGCAGATTTATGGAATAAACACTCTTTGTCGTCACCTGGAGGTGGATGGAGAGAACACGTTTCAAGAGCCAGACGAGATCAGCAGGGAAAAGCTGATGAAGATGACCGGGATCCTTCAAGAACCTCCATCAATGAGGACCAACCTTCTGCAGGGTATAACACTCCACACCACTGATTCAGTTTAGTTGACCAAATGTTACCTTTGTCTCATATTTGTAAGAACATTGAAAAGGTAAAAAAATCTATTGTAATCTAGTGCTGACACGTTCCGCTATTGATATTGATGTATCACTGTAATTATTATGCAGTTCATATTTAAAGTCCAATATTGTATTTTATTTAATTGTATCTGAAATGTGTTATTTAGTAGCTGCACGCAAAAAGAAAATGTAACTCAATTTACAGTGGCCTGTGTCCATATCTTATCACTGGAGAAACGGAGAACAGCTGCAGGGAGGTTTTATTATATCTTTGGTGCTTAGGTGCCTTGGATCAATTCATCCCTACGTTTGAGCTGATGAATAAGAAGCTCCCCTTTGGCCTGGCTGAGACAGGTACCTGTTTCCAGTCATTGGATGGCTCTGGCTGGTGAGTCCCTCCTTTAACCTTAGGTAGTTTTAATTGTGAGACTAAAAGTACAGTGGTCCTTCGAACGTCCCGGACTTCGAACAAATCAGAGTTCGAACCAAAATTTCGAATTTTTTTTGCTTCTGATTTTGAACAAAAATCCAAAACTCAAACGCCCCCGAAAAAAGCCGGGAAAAACATAACGCGCGGACCGATCAGCTGACCCACGCACTTTGTTATTGTGTATAACGCAGCCTCTGTATGCAGACGTGTCCCGTTAGCTACATTTACTGACTGTTTTTTCTTCATATTGAGGTGTAAAACCTTTCCTGTCTCCACACTGGACCGTGGTAGAGTGTCACAGGGGAGGTGCTGGAGCGCGCACTCCAGGGTTTGATGTCCTGTTGTCGGCTGGAGCTCAGACAGGGATGAGGCGAGTCTGGGACAGAGCGTGACTTGGTTTATGACTTTGTCACAGCCAAACTGCACAGAAGCGCACATTCAGAGCTGGACACGCACCGGGCACCTCTTCACTTCTGGAGAGACGTCACTCACTCGGCAACCCCTCCCACATGCAGCGGCCACACACATAGAGGAACAGCGCACCTGCAGCAGACACTCTACATTCACTCCTACAAAAGCCTATTTTAAGGCTTGGAACGCATTATTTCTTTTTCCATTAATTGTAATAGGAAAAATCGAATCAGATTTCGAACAATTCGCTTCTCGAACGGCCGTCTGGAACGGATTGTGGTCGAGAACTGAAGTACCACTGTATTTTTCTCTTTGTTTTTAGTAATTTAGCAGAGGTCACCCAGGCATCTCTGGTGTGGTTTTGCTCTCCCCGTACCTCATCCCAGTGGCTGGATCACTGGGCTCGTCACAGGCTGAAGTGGTGGAGGAAGGTACGTGCCTCCGGAGGCTGCACTCGTTCTTCCCATGAATTCGATTCATCTCTGAACATTTTTAAAACATTACGGATTTCTTAGAGTTGATTTGCTTATTTTGATGCTATAGATCTCACCACCACTTACTTGATCTGGTTCTCCTCAGTTCGCTCTGTCTCCATCCGACTTCAGCTCCAGTGACGTCAAAGAGCAAGATCTTGAAGTAGCTGCATCTCGTGGCATTCAGATATCCTACAACTTCCCATGGGGTCAAGAACCAATAGAGTTGCTGTGGAGTAGAGGAGATACAGAGCTATTGCAGATGCACAAAGGAAACCGCTCAAAACTGCATGTGTGTGTTTCTCTTTTATTTTAACATTTGCACTGACTAATGGTGTGCATCGCATCATACCTGCTTCTCTTTTTATATATATTTCTGGTTTTACAATGTGGATTATTTAACTGTTGAAAACCCATTTTAGTGTCGTGATGGGCGCAAAACAGTGCCTCATGTGATCGCAGTATCTGGAAACATGGACCGTGGATTGCTGGCCTTCCTGTCTAACTCACTCCTCAGGAGAGAAGACACCAAACAGAGACTGCAGCAGCGAAAGGTGACATTTTACACTTGAGCACAGTTTTCAAATATGTTATGATATGATGGAAACAATACCATGTTGTTGCTCAATGTTAAACATTTATTCAGGTCCTGAGATTGCATCCCCTTTTGGCTCCAGTGAAAGTGGCGCTAGATATCAACAGGGGACCAACAGTGGAGCTAAGACGGGTGAGTAAAGATTCAATTGTCATGGATTCAAATCAAGCTAATATAATGAAAGTGAATTGTGAATCTTAATGTATTTAATAAATATAACCTTTTTTTGTAGGTTTGTGCTGGACTTCTGCAAGAATTTTTGGAGGCGAAAATTTCTGCTTGGCCTGGCTATCTTGAAACTGCGCCAACATCCATGGAGCAGCTCACCACCAAGTAAAAGACTTTTTATTATTGTTATTGTAACTGGGGCTTCCTCAATACTGCTTCCTTACTTTCCTCAGGTATGATGAGATGGGAGTACTTTTTACCATCCTGATCAGTGAGAACACACTGGAGAGTGGCCTCCTTCAAGTGCGGAGCCGAGACACCACCATCAGAGAGACCATGCACATTTCTGAGGTCAAGAACTTCATCTCTAGATACATTACCGCTGCAGATAACATCTAAACGGATTCTGGAGAATAGCTATAGTAAGAAAAAAAAAGAAGTTGTGAAAGTGTTTGCTTGAGTTTTATTAACTGTTATTTATATTAAAAATAAACACAAATAATCAAATCAAATCCTGTTTGTCCCCTTTGTCTTTATATCTGTTCTTTAAATTATTGTTAATTACATTTTAAACATGTTATCTCAGAAAAGAAAGCATTACAGGTCAAAAGGGCACGTACACAATCGGAGTTACAGTCACCGCGCCATCAGAAACCGTTAAATAAGTTCTATGGAAGTTGTTCTGCAAGCAGCTAGTAGGGTCAACATGTATAATGCTTCACGATGCACTGCCGTGTACTTCACATGTTCTCGCGGGAGTTCAACGATTGACTGAGTTATCGCGAGACGAAACGTCGCCCCTCCTACCTCGTCCTGGGCTCTTCTGAGCATGTGTGTGAGCAGATTTAGCTGCTAGCTTTGAAAGATGGCCACAGAGAAGCCCAACGACTCCAAAGTTTCCCTTTCGGATGACAACAAAGAAAATTCCCCCGATGGGAGTCTGGGGCTGGAAAGTATCCTTGAGAATGTGTCGTGTGTAAAAATGTATTTCGAGATAGATCCAGCAACTTATGTGAACCTTCTTGCTGCCTCGCTTAGGGGGTGTCGTTAGCCTGCGTTGTTAGGCTACGTGTCATACAGAAAAGCTACCAGTGGCAATCTTTGCTCTAGTGAGGTTTGGAAAATAATCTTAGTCGCAACACGAGTGTAATTCAGCAATAACCATGTAGACACGCCGAGTTGTTTTTCTGAAACGAATTATTGGTGTTTAATGAACTCAAGATTGTCCCTTAACATTCAAACCAGTCTTGCAGATTATAAAAGAGTCCCAGCAACAACATGGACTCAGACATGGAGACTATCAAAGATACAGGTGAGCTTCCCCTTGTCATGTACGTGTGGACGGATTGGTTATTGGAATGCGTGTTTCTTTTTTCTTCTCTACTTGGCTGTATCCTCAGTCTTGTGTGAGTGGTGGTTGTATCGTCATGCTTCTTCTTGCAGTCGACGTTTACAGCTGTGAGATAAAACGACTCAAATTTCAATAGTTGTCTTTCGTTTGAGGACCATTCAAGCCTTATGTTGCATGGAGACAATGTGATTGTACTAATAGGTATCATTTTCAGTTGTGTTTTAAAATGCATACGAGCCAATCTAACTCTAATACTGATCTTACAAAAAAAATGTCACTGTCAAATGCTTTGACTCTGTCTCTGAATGAGGGTTTTGTGCTAGTTCCTTACAATACCATTTACAGTATGAACAATCTTAGGAATTATAACTGTTTGTTTCCAGGGGCTATTGTTCTCGTCGACTTCGACGACTACGGAAAACTCTGGGATTTAAGATGGGGAACAGGCACAAGTATACTGGCAAAAAAATAACTGAAGACATACTTACTGACAGCAGGTAAGTCATGAATGTTCTGATGTGATTCATAAGCTGTATAAGATAATGTGTATAATTCATACACAAACAAGTTAAGCTTGCACTGATCGATCTCCACCAATGTCATTGATTTAGCATGATAGGCAAAATTACGCAATAGGCGGAAATGTACTCCCTTTTTTGAGAACAAACCTTTCTACCAATCTCATCTTCCACAGTCATCCTCCACACGTGTCAGTGAACATATTCTAGTGACGCTGGAACCAGGTTTTAAAAGTTGAAAGAAGTCTTTTATTAAAGACAGATATGCTGCCGGACATCAGCACCAACATTCCTCCCAAAAACCCTTCCCAGTCATGATGCATTCATGGACTTTAGGAAATATGCGCGTCAGTGTGGCTTTGATACACAGTTGCCGACTCACCTTCCTGCTCACTGGTCAAGCTTAAGATAGCGTGAGCTACTGGTTGTGCACTTCTGGTTAACTGAGCGGTGAGAAGCACAAAGCCACAGCAACAAAACTCATGGAATTCATGGCTGTTGGTTGCTAGCATTTCAGTAGTTAAGGATCAAGTACTGCAGTGCCTGAGCCCTGAGCCATATGACGTGTTAGAAACTCAAGAGGACTCTAAGAGCAAATCAAAGTTTAATATGTCATTGAAAAACTCCACAAGCCTGGACAAAATTAAGTCATTGAAGTTCAATGATGATTCAAAGAAAAAAAAAAGACTACTTTCATTATTAATGTAGAGTTTGAAGAATAAATAACATGCCCATGTTGTTTTAGGTATCTTTTGTTGGTTTTGATGGAGGCAGAGCGCGCATGGAGCTACGCCATGCAGTTGAAGCAAGAGGCCAATACGGAGCCACGGAAGCGATTTCACCTGCTGGCTCGTCTCAGGAAGGCAGCCAAGCACGGTGAAAAGCTGGAAAAGTTATGCGAGAGCCACAGAGTCGATGCCAAGACCAAACTGGAGGCACAGGTACGTCAGAGACTCTGCAGAATAAGTGACTGACCATGTGAACACATGCAAACATTCTCCCCTATAATAGCATGGGCATGGCGACCTGGTAATGGCACCGCTAGCTGGGCCCAAATAATTGTCATGCTCAAACCCCATGCTGGGTATACAGCACGTTCATTCAGAAATCGCGAATCATGTACCTTTCGAAGCTTCTATGCAGGGCTTCAGCAAGAGAAGTCAACCTACGTTGTTGCCAAGTAACAATTTGAGAGCACAGGCATATCATGGGCTGTATTTGGTTGGTTTATTTTGGTTGGCAACATATGGTGCTTATAAGATCATTCTGCTTCAGTAATTCTTAAAGTACAATACAGGGTTACATGTTGTTCTTCAATATTGTTCTGCATTTAAATTCTCACTTGTGTTCAGACATATATCTGAAGTGTTGATTCATTATTATCATGACATAGCATGATGATGGATCACATTCATTCTGTAAATAGTTGTCTCTCTCACTTTTAAGTTTCAAATATATAACTTTTTCATGAAATGGCTATCATGGTTATTAGTTACTCTTTAAAATAGGGAACACATATTGTCAATTAAGCTGCTTATTAACCGTTTATAATCGATAATTATGGTGTTGTGTAGAGTGAACTTTCAGTGACCATTTCAGGGCAAAATATAGTTTGTCTAAACAGGATGCAAATAACTACTTGGGAATATGTTGCTAATACTCATATGAATAAGTAGTTTATTGATGGTAATGTACTGTATGTTCCCTAACATAGGGAGGGGGTGGCGTTCATCTCATTCAGCCGTGGCAAAGAGTCTTATTCTGCTTGAAATCAGTCTACCAAGATGACCTTATCCCACTGGGCCGCTGCTGCCATCCCACATGCCCCATCCGTTTTAGGGTTTTTGCTGTGGCCTGAAAAAAAAATCATACTGTGCCACAGTCTTTGATGTTGATTAGCCTCCATCTGAAAGGGATCCCAGACACATTCACCGAGTTTTCTTGTTTGAACTGCAGGCATACACTGCGTATCTGACCGGAATGGTTGAGTTTGAGCTGCAGGAGTGGAAAAAAGCAATGGAAGCTTTCAACAAGTGCAAGTAAGGTTTTCATTTTTTTTCTATTCTTGTGAACAGAAAATGTGATATATTGACATAATTATGCTTTTTTTTTTTTTTGCTTATTGCCAGAACCATCTACGAGAAGCTTGCCAGTGCATTCACGGAGGAGTTGGTGGTACTTTACCGTCAGCGCGTGGATGAGATATCGCCCAACATCCGCTACTGTGCTTACAATATTGGTCAGTCATTGCCTGTCACGTATCTTTACATCAGGGGTCTCCAACCCAATCTTTTGACTGCTACTTTTGCACTGAAGCGAATACAGTAAAGATTATTCACTGGACTCACTTGCATACCGAAGGAAGGCTCAGGTTTTTCACTACATTTCTCCCTTTTTGCATCATCATCTGTGAGGGGCTGTTTGTACTAGTTGAGCAGGTTGGCCACTTCAAATGATGACTTTGGTTGTTTTTAATGGAAAAAAAATCTTCTGGCAGATTTGAGCTTTGAGTTCCAGTGCGAGGAATTTTAACTGTAATATAGTCTTAAGAGTGTTGACTTCTAAAGTAGCCTTATTTAGTCTGTACCTGTCAGTGTAATCACAGTAGACTGTAGTGTGTGCTGTTGTTTTAATATCCTCCTCAGAAAACATCAAAATTTGGCATTTCTAAAGGGTGAAAGATTTTATTCATGCCTTCACTATGTTCTATAACTATGCCGGGAATTGTGCCAGTACTACCAGTATAAATGCCTGCAGCTCTTTTTTTATGTCCCAGACAGACCAGTCAGCTTGAATCTGTAAATCATGAAAAGTCAAACTTTTCTGCTTCTTTGTTCAGGTGACCAGAATGCCATCAACGATTTGATGCAGATGAGACTTGCCGGTGGTGGTGGAGGCATGATGGCAGAAAAGCTGGAGGTGAGGAGGCCGGCCTTTATGTCCATAATGTATTATGCTTTTGGCATTCATACTTGCGCATTGTCGACTTGAAAGGCCCCAATTTTCTGGGACTCCACATTGAAGCGGTTCATCTCTGTTTTCCAGTCCCTAATCACTCAGGCCAGAACCAAGCAAGCTGCCACCATGAGTGAGGTGGAATGGCGGGGCCGGATTGTTCCCGTCAAGAACGACAAGGCCCGAGTCTTCTTGCTGGGCCTTGCTGACAATGAGGCTGCTATCGCTCAGGTCAGTCATTGCAAGTCCAAAAAGTCGCCTTGTTGCCGCAGAATCTTTTTAAATAGTCTAAAAACTCGTTTAAATGCAAAACCTGTCGTCCAAGATAGTGTACCTTGGCAGATCTTCCACAAGAGGGCATCAATATTTAATCTCTAATGACCCATGAGATGCATCCATGCTCTTTTTTCAGTGGGTGGCGCACTTCTCTTAGCTTTTTTTTTTTCCTCCACATCACTTGACTTGTTTGATTTGCGCCACGTGTCGCTCCTCCAGTCCCTGTAGCTGGAGGTTCAGCACACCCTGAGGTAACACCCATCACACCCAGAGCCACTCAGGTCTCTGGCATGCAGCCTTTCTTATCACACAACTGCATTCTGTGCATTTCTGCCACACACAAAGGCAGCACCACACCCAGCTGGTGTTCCTGTCTTCTTGTCTCTTTAAATATTTAAAGGCAGTTTTGTCCATCTTGCTGCAGAAGCAGGAGCAGCAGGTTTTCAGTGGTAGCTTTTTTTATTTTGCTTCCTTCTTGGTGTTGAACACTGAATTTTAAACTTGTCTGGTAACACCGCTGGCAAGTGCACAGTTTTTTCTCGATTGTCCTTCGAATCAGTTCTTTTTTTCTGAAGAGAGAATCAAGTTGAGCCAGCTCGGCGAGTCATTGCCAGGGTGTTGGTTCCAGTCGGTGGCAATTGGTATCATGAGCCCTCTGCAGTGATGTCAAAAGAGCAAGAACCAATGATTTTCAAGTGGAATTTTGTCGGAACATTCGAACTCTTTGTACCTCCCTAAGGAATTACTTTCCTCAGGTTGTCATTAGTTTTCCTCAGCCTGTGCTTGAAAGTTTTGAATAGTGCTTCTTTTCGACCTTTTTTGACCAATATATTAAATCTATGATTTTCGAATAATCCTGAGAAATTAGCTTGTGAATTTTGAGAAAATCTGTGTTGTTGAAGCCTAAGTAGTTACAAATAAATGACTTTGGCGTTGACATAGGACCAAAAAAAATTTTCATCTTCTTGTATCACTTAGATGCGACTGTGCAAAAGCCTCTTCAGTGATGCACAGGCCATAAAATAAAATAATTATCTTTTCTGCAATATGTTGAGTTTTGGTTGAAGTGTGGTGCAATCCAACTGTCTGGTGTACACTTCCCTGAGTGCATTTAGCTTAGCCTGGACCCCTTTTAAAGTGCAACTTATGTCCAAGTCCAACTCTCCTTACTCATGCATGTTTCCAATGTTGAATTCCTCCTCTCCATGATGCAGTCAGTCTCATCATGATGCTGCTCCGTTTTCAAGTTACTGCTTTATAAAGTTCTCCATCATCTGAAATTTCGGTGAACCAGAGGTTACAAAAGCGGAACCCAATGTGACGGAACATTGTGTCCTGTGCTCAGAACCCGCCCACCTTTTAGGTATACCGAGCCGCGGTTGAGACATGTCAGATCAAATCAGAGATGTACAGTAGTGCCTCAGTCATGCTAGTGAGTTCAGCATTTTGCATTGTTTACGATCTTAACCCCTGTGTTATTATGGTGTTGTGATGTTACGGTGACATCATAGACCACCACCTCCTCCTTCTCTGGTCCATGGAAGCAGGGTCGCTGCATATGTTAATCTGTAAACAGCAGTGTAAACAGCAGTGTAAACAGCAGTGTAAACAGCAGTGTATACAGCGCGCGGACAGGACGGTGTGCTGAGGAGAATGTGGGACTTTGGCTGCGAGTGATTTTAACTTCAAAGTGTGGAGTTCAGTGCAGCAACCAGCTCCTGTTTCATCTGGCTAGTGGTCAGCAATGGTGGCCTGAAGGTTTCCACCTGGCCAATCACGGCAGAGTAGGTGTGGCTAGGAGAATGAGATTTCAGCTGGCGGGAAACAAAGCTTTTGATGGGTGGGGCTGGGGCACATTTTCTAATGTAAATATTCAGACAGTTTTTACAAGCAGGAAGATAATGCTCTTTTCAGTTGGACTCCAATATCATTTTTATAAGTTCGTTTAATAGTTTGTCTTTAAATGATTAATGTTTATATACGGTATATTTCATTATTTTTCTCTTGACTACCTTGTCTGATTTTTCTCTTCCTCTTTCTTCACTTTATTGTTTTCCATCCTTCTTACATTCTCTTTGGATCTCAGCTTCAAGTTCACCTGTAATTTTCTAAATCACATTTGGAGGATAATGTTCTCTCCATAGTGTGTTTGATGGGAGAACCTTCTGCTTCTCCTTGATCTAATTTCTTCTCCTGCTCTCTTCCCCATCATGTTCTGGTTTTCCCTCCGCTCCTAAGATTACATTTAGGTTTTCCTAAATATGTTCTATTCATTCGAGTGTGGCAAAACTGCCTTAAGATGTTGTTGCCATCTATGTAAAATATTCAGAACTTTATTTTTTAGAAATGTGATGCTAATGTAGCGGATACATTGCAGAAAGAAGGGAGTGTTTGCATCAGAGTGGTGGTGAAAGATAAGCATGAGTGAGAAACATGTCAGCTTCAAATATTTGAGCCTTAAACCCGAGTGACTGTGTGCTGATGAGTTGTGTGGAGGAATGCTCCTACACCTTGCTGGGCCACATACTTTACCTCAAGTTGACACAGTTGCATTCTTCATCTGTAAAGTGAAGCTCTTCGTATGAATTTACTATGTCTCATTATTACATTTATGATAGTGTTTCCAGTGATAGCTGTGTCAGTGAAGTGTGCGTCTCAAAGTCATGGCTGTGCTTCAAGTTTCTTTTATGTTTTGCGAATAAGATAAGTTTCAACATTTTTTTTCCATTTGTCTTCACAAAGATACATGATTTACATTGAGTTTCATTGTGTTTTATCCAGGCAGCCAATGAGGAGACCAAAGAGCATCTATACGAGACTCTGCTGGCTGAGTGCAGAGACACCATCCAGTCTGTGAAGGAAGAGCTCAAGAGTGAAGCTGTATGTAGCTCCGCTCCACATGGCATCTCACTTCACTGTTGATATTGTCATCAAATGTTCTTTTTTTTCACTATAGAAGCGAGAGAGGAGCGCAGAGGGAGACAATGGAAAAGTGTCCAATATGCAGTTCCTGCACAGGTTGGTCGAGTGGCGAACAAAGACACTCCTTACACCATTTCTTTACTGAAATACATTTCTAACAAAAAAAATGATTCCTCGAAGATAAATAAACTTCTGCAAGAAAGTTGCCTCTCAAAATAGTATGCAGATTATCCTGATTTGATCTTCATGAATTCATGGCTGCCCAAAACAAGTTGGAAATGTTGAAATGCACCTCCTTGTTGGTCCATGTTTCCGGTTGTGGTTGACTTTCTTTTGTTTTCGGAGACATGAGCTCATGTCTGAGGCAGGTTATTTCAGCCCCTTTTAGTTGTGGAAGCTCCTTAACATGGGTAGCTACCTGTGACAAATCACTCTGGACCCCTCAGTGGAAACATGCCATTTGTAGTCTTGACTCCAACGATGGAATCTATGCCTGGACTCCTCAGTTTCCTTTCTAACAAGTTGGTCTCTTCTCTCAGTTACCTGACCTACATCAAGCTGTGCACTCTGGTGAAGAGGAATGAGAGTATGGCCCACACACTTCAGGCCAAGCTCAAGGAACCTGAAGTGGATGAGACCAAGAGGGGACCCCGTCCACAGGACCTTATCCGCCTCTACGACATCATCCTGCAGGTCTGAACTTTACATTTCTTCTTCATTCTGGTTGTTTACAAGGAAAGGAAGCAACCAAGATGTGGTTCCTCTTCAGAGTCTGGCTGAATTGGCCGTGCTGCAGGGCTTGGAGGAAGATCACACCTTTCAGAAGGAAGTGTCCCTCAAAACTCTGGTCTATAAGGCCTACAGGTTGGTTGTGGTCTGCTTCATATTGGTGATTTTAGGTTTTTAGGTTTTAAGTGAGCTTTCTTGAACCTTGTTTGTGTCACAGGTGTTTCTTCATCGCCCAGTCCTATGTGCTGGTGAAGAAGTGGAGTGAAGCTCTTGTGCTTTATGAGCGAGTGTTGAAGTATGCCAAGGACGTTCAGTCCAAGTCCAAGAACTTCAATAACAGCCTCAAGGTTGGTTCAACTTTAGTTATTACTTGAGTGAAATGTTTCATTTAAGCACAAACAAACTATTGTATAAATGAAGTCCTTGTGAATAAACAATTTCTCATTCTGGGAGTATATGGTGCGGCAGTCTGTTATTATTTGTCCTGCGTCTCCAGGATCTCCCTGATGTTCAGGACCTTATTGCTGAGGTCAATGCTGAAAAGTACTCCCTTCAAGCTGCTGCGATTTTAGGTGAGAGGGTTTCCTTCATGTGTACAGTGACTTCCCAAGCTGCACCATGGGATATATAAAGTCCTGAAATCTGTTACTATTCTAGATACTGAGGAGATGGCTGAAGTCCCTGCTCCACAGCAAGTGAAAGACAACAGGGTAAGATTTACACCCCAAAACACTCCTTCGAAAGTGGAGCGTTTTATATGAAATGCCGGAGTCAGACGTGAACATGACTGACTAGATCATCATTCTTCTCATCCCCCCTCTCCAGCCTTTGTGTGACCGCTTGGACACTTTCCATCTGGACTCCACTCTTGTTGGGAAGCAGCCCAATCTGGTTCAGTTCCCTCCGGATTTCCACCCAATTCCCTGCAAGCCCCTGTTCTTTGACCTGGCTCTGAACCACGCAGCGTTCCCACCGCTGGATGACAAAGTGGAGCAGAAGGGCAAGGGAGGTCTGACCGGCTACATCAAGGGCATCTTCGGCTTTGGCAGCTAAATCCAGTCCCAGACGTCTGCTACATTTCCTCAGATTTCAAGCTCAACAGTCAACCCTACTTGAACGGCTGTTTTGACTATCTTTAGTGCCTATAAAGCGAGATGATGGTTCTAAAGGTTGGGAGTTGGAAGTAGCGAATATCAATATGGGATGGGTCTCTAAACAGTCTGTGCCATCATTAGTATCGTGTACAAGACATCTGGCCCTCATTTCTTTTGTTTTTATTTTGGGGTGGATTAGCTTAATTTAAAATTCTCAATTGTTAAGAAATTTTTAAAAGAAGGCGTCATACTGCATCTGTCACTCTTCACTCTTAAAGACTGGATGCTCTTTATTATGGCAAATCTTTCTACTTAAACTGAACTGTCCTGTTAAGTGGAAAACCGCCAACAAGCACCATGCATTTTTGGGTCTGTCGTTTTCAAGAACACACAACAGGGAACTGGAGAATCATGGATGTTTGTTATCCCTAAATAGCTGCTGGGACCTTAATGTTGAAGAGTTGTCTTACAATTCCAATTAATAAAATACCTCTGCATGTTCAGTCAATTTTGACTTTTTTTTTCCTCAATGTAAAATCAAGAAACATGTTTAGATTACTGCAAAAAAAAGTACATTTAGATGGCTAACTTTTTCTGCCCCCTCTGTCATTTGGAAAGTGGCTGAAATGACCACAAACGCTATTTAATTGTGTAATACCAAGTGCGAAAGCTGAAGGAACTGTATGATTAATCTTGTTTTCTGTCCAATTATTAAAAATATTTTCACCAAAATATGTGAGCCATTTTCCTTTGGTCAGTTTTATCTGTCAGTGCTGCTGGTCTTTGCTGAAGTGAAGCAGGAAGCAGGTGTAAGTGTGTGACTGCGGCGGGTGTGTGGGTGCGTAGGATGCCTGAGCAGGGTGTGAGGACGCTCTCATTTACTCAGCGAATCAATTATATCAGGTATGAGTAACAACATAGGTGTGCTCAATCGCATGACATTATTATGCATTTTCAAAGTCAACACACTTGCAATATGTCCTGTCTTAAATTGGTCTTTCTTTGACACTCCACTGCTTGCATGCTTTTGTTACACCAAGAGTTTTCCACCCGGAAGAAGATATCACTGTGAAGGTTCAGTTAAACTGAATAGTCATTGGCTCTTCATATGGGAAGTGTTTTTTATTGTGATGTTTCTGTTCCTATTTGACATCCACAGAGTGAATGAGGGGAGAAACTCATCAATACGGTTAAAAATCTACACTATTTAATATAAAAATTGAAAAAGAAAATGGTTGAACTTTACTGAGAATGCAGGGTGGCAGAATTTGTAAGATGAAGTGAGACAACCTCATGTTGTTTTGACTTCCCCTCGTTTCCTCTGTTAGTCTGTTAGGAATTTGTTAACAGATTAGTTCAGCGGAGGTCTTTGTGTTTGCCTGCACAAAATCAAACCTGCGGATGTTTGTAATTCCACAGAGAAAGGAGCCTTTAACACTAGGAGACTAGGCCACATATCATGCTTCTTCACATGGGTTTATCTATTAAAGATTGTTGTTTTTATTTCATTTTTCATAGCAGTGTTTTGGGGTTTTTTTTCACTTTACAATAACAGGTCATAACAGACTCATGGAGTATTTATTCATGCTTTAATGTTAATGCTATTAATGCTAGATGAGGTTGTTGCTCAATATCAACTTTTGTTTCTAACAAAGTCGTCATTTTCCATTCATTCATTCCAAATATTACTCAAAACTGATGTGATTTGGGGAAAAAATGCCTGAAGCTACTGAAGCTAAATGGTTAGCTTGGAGCACCGGCTTCAGACATTTTAGCATTTAGCTAGCTCGCTGATCCTCTGGTGAAGGTTTACCTATCAAGCAGGTTGGTCTGAACTGTTTTTGTCAGTTTGTCTTGTTTTGTTTGCCAATATTTATGTGGGCGCCAAGTAAGTGTGACTTGTCTGGGCTTTGTTGAAGTGGTCGAAGCTGTGAATACTGCTAAAATGCTACATCTGCAAACAGTTTCAACTGCCAGGAAGAAACCCATTAAACCATGAGATCTTCCAAAGTTTTCCTCCAAACATTGTTGATATCTTTTCTGTTTTTCTTTATCCATAACTTTTACTGCAGTAGTCTTTGGATTGGATTGGATTTTGCACAACTTGGTGGCCTTAAGTTGTATTCAGAGAGTGCCATTTTGAATGTGCTCATCACATAAATGTTATGCAAACTGAAACAAGCCATTAAACAACAAATAAAGTTTTGTATTCTTTTCTCCAGCCATGTCATCTCTCTATCCTGGATCTGCCCTGCAGTCACGCTCCAGCTGGAACCCTCCTGACTGACACTTGATGCAGGCACAGCTGGGACGGCCCAGCTCCTTTTCCCTTCCGGTCCATTGGATTATTTGCTGTAGAAGTCGTCCCTCTGACCAGGCCTGTGCACAGTCCTTTTTGAGAGGCTGCAGCTCGGGGCAGGAAAAAAACGTTTGTGATTTTTCCTTCAGCACGCATATTGTTTCTGTTTGTAAACTTAAAACAAAAAAAGTAAACAGTCTTCGAAAGTGCGTGGGCAAAAACTGTCAAGCTGACACAGTATCTGTTCTTCCAGACAGGTGGACGCACCCATCAAAAGACTGTACGGATTAGAACAGTTCTCTCTCCATCAGAGAAAGCTGCTGGGTGGCATTCCATCCAGAATTGTTGGACGGCTGCTGAGAGACGCCTGCGTTCTCGATGACTCAGGTCCCTCAGTGCTACAAAGGAAATGATTGCACTAGTTAAATCATTTAGTCGTTGAAGATATTCCTGCAATATAGAAGGTATGGTGGGATACATTCTCTTTCAGCCAATGCTTGATGCAGACATGATTTGACCCACTCATAATAGCAAGTTAAACTGTATAAGCAGCAAAACAGAGTAAACTAGAAAAGCACCCAGAGAGCGCAAACCTCCGCCACGCCACGCCACGCCACGCCAGCAAAGACAAAGTGCCAAAATGACTTCTTTTTTTTTTTATCTAAATGCTATACTGGCATAAATGCCAAACATATTAAAGAATGCTTTAAAGAATTCCAGTGTATATACAGTAAGCTAGATCACCCCAAAATTAGCTATTATTCCTTGTCCGATTTCACATATTTCTGGAACATTTCATCCAATTTCCAGTTATTTTAAATATGGACAAACAGCATTTAAAACATGATCAAGATGACACATATTTTGTCTCTCTTTTTTTTTGGTCACAGGTGAAGAGCTCCATGATCCGAGCCACCAGGATGATCTTACTCCTTATTAAAGTGTGGACCCCAAGGTCAGTAGTCATGTTTGTCATGCTTGTTTGTTGTTACTATTATTGTCCATGTTGCCACTTCCTAATTATGTTACTGTCCAATCTTTTGAAACATTATCCAGTTTGTGAAATTAATAAGGGGACGTTTGAGTTAGCCTTGATAGTGATGTCTTTCTGATAGTGGAGACTATTTGCTAGTGTAGTCTACAGGGCGTCCAGTAAGTTAGGACGTAAGAGGGAAGGTAAGAAATACAACGTCAAATATCTTTATTGATTAGGTGATTAGGTTTTATTCAAACTCTTTGTTCCTTTTACAAAGTCATGCTACATCTATGAAAGAAAAAAAAGAACAGTTAATATTGAATTTAAATAAATGAAAAAATCACTAAGTCATTCTGTGTGTCCAGACTTTTTTCTCCCTCGGTAGATCAAGCATGGCTTTGTCAAAGGAAGATAGCGTTGCGCATGTACTCCAAGTTGTATTAATACTGAAGATAGTGTTTGCAGTTGTATTCTTACCTATGTATCCAGACCTAACCGACACAATGTAGTCCCATGTAGCACACACAGTTCTGGATTTGGACACAGTCACCCATCTCCAGGAATTTCTGTGAGTTCAAGTGGAAGCAGCTAGTTCTCTGTTAGCCCAGAGTGGTGTGGATAATTTGATTCTCTGTATTTGCAGCGTCGCAAGTGTGTTATCGCTCATTGGATGGATCACTAAACCCTCGTGAGCAGGAAACACAAGGGCTTATACATCGCTGCATGAACTTGAGTCTTCACTCTTGAAGCGTTCATCAACTGCCGCAGAAACAAGGCCAAATTATGCAAAGATTTTGTTCATCCTTCTCAATCACTGTCTTGTATTCATGACCAGGTCTATGAAAGAGTATCTGTATCTTGAGCCCCAAGTCACTGCGACCGCTCCAAGTGCCAGGGATGAAAGGAAGGGCAGGCCCGCGGGGGGAGGAAGGGAGAGTGTAGGAAACAGGTCAGTCCGGTCTGCCCCTCCAAGGTGGATGTCTACGCGGTGACACACCTGCCGACTGGTCTGGGAGGAGCTGTCGCTGAGTATGAGTGGCTTTTTGTGTCAGTAAACTTTGAGAAGGATCATTGGGAGGCGAGAGACAGAGAGGGCCACGGTAGACAACGAACAAGACGCAGTGAGAGAGAGACACACAAATCGACTTTGGTTTGGATCTGGGTTTGACCCCCACAAGACCTTCAGGATGTTTAGGAAAAAGGGAGCCAAGGACAGTACGCTCAAGTCGTCGGGCAAGGTCACAAAGTGAGTTTTAACCCCGCAGCCAGGTTTGAATGAGTGAACGTAAGCGAGGGGAGTGACACTCTATCTCTGTTCTGTCCTCCCATCCTCTCTTGTTCCCTCGGAGCACAGATCTATGTCGCGTTCCCTCTGTTCTCCTTCGGTGTCTGATGTGCTTTTCTCACTTGTTTGCTCTGTAAATTACAAGCCCCGATTTCATGTGAAGATTTGGGAATGGTGACTGTTATGTAAGATGAAGTTTAACCTGCCGACAAGGACCTGAAGTTTGTGTTGTAAACATGGGCTTGAAGAAAGAGAATGTGCTTTCAGGAAACAAGTGAAAGTCATGTTGAATGGGTTTCAGCTGTTTGGTTGTAGCTTCTCAGGTGAACATGCGAGATGATTACGATTGCTGGAGGGTTTTCTCTTGCGGGAGAGGCATTTACCAGTCTTCATTTAGTCTATATATCTATCTAACATCTGAGTCTGTCCTTAGGAGGTACATATTTTAGATGACTAGACTGGTCTCCAATGAGCTGCCCAACCAAAAGACGATTTGAATCAGATGTTTCCCATCTTTGTGTGAGAAGCAGGTTCCGGGTATCTGTCTCCACATGGTGTGATAAGAGCGACTGGTCGGTTCAGCTGGGCTGGTCTGGTTTCTCTTGAGTGGGCGTTGGCCCCCAGCGGTGATGAACAAAACCATGAATCAAATGATTAAAAGCATCAGGCAACAGAGTTTAGAATAATGACTCTTTCACCAGGCACCAACTCCCCCGGAATATACTGTTTTTATGTACTCAAGAAGTGGCATTGAATCTTAATGGTTAAGTTATGCAGCATTAAGGGTGTGTGTGAGGCAGCACGTGTATGAGAGCAGGTGCCACAACCCTTTTGACTGATGCGCAGGAGCCTCTTTATAGTTCTAATAATTATATAATGTTCCACATGACCACGGAAGCTATTGCTCCGCCTATCATTTGATGGTCTAAGAGTGGCATTGAAGGTTCACTGTATGAGATCTGGATTTGGTTTGTTATGACATAACATCTGAATCCACTTATTGAGCTCCAAAATTACAGATTAAAATTCACCAAGTGAAGACGAACCAGTTCTCGACATAGATTCATGACTGGCGTTGTTTCCCTCTCTTGTCATATATTACCTGCATCACCTGTCATGAGACAGAAAAATGGGGTGTTTGCAGCTCATACCTGTCTCTCCTGCTGAGTGAGCAGTAACAGGGAAGCCATTGTCACAGAACCAGATCAGTGATGCTACATTCCTCAGCTAACCTGCCATTAGCCAGGACCCACTTCCCCATGGCAACGTGACATCAGCTTGTTTTCTGCTGTGGTGCTCACGGGTAGTTGTGGTGTGGTCAGAGAATTGTGTAGTTTGTGTGTCACGCTTCTGGTTTATTTTTGCTGCTGCTGCTGTTTACAGCATATTTACCTATAAATGGATTAAAAATATATATGTTATTATCTGTCAAATGGATTGAAGCGCTGCAAAGCACATTCAAATTAAAATCCACTGACAAACCAAACAAAGAATAATTACATTTGCTAGTTTCTCTTTTAGTTTCATTATTGTTCCCCAGACCACACCGTCTGTACTCTCAATTTTTTTTTTGTCTGAATGTCTTTAAAGAGATTCTTTTGTTTGTTTTTATTCAATTAGTTAATGTGTATTTGGTAAAGAAGTTATTTCTGAAGAGGAAATATGGCACCCCAAATGCCTTGACACAAGTTGACCCCAAAATGTCTGTACTCATAATGTATGATTTTTCATACATTGTTCATGCATCAGGGCTCGAGTTTGCATCCAAAATACATGAAGGGGTCCTCAACACATGGCTGGGCATCTTTACACTATATAGTTTACTCCTGTATCTTTGTGTATAAAAGATCATGGAGCTGGTTCACGATTCATGATGAGATGGTGTCAACCAACACAGTGTACTTTTTCAGTATGTGCAGAGCTGTATTAACACAAAATGAAAGGTTTGAATGCAGGAATAGTAGATCATCAAAAGTCATGTGATTAAGGAAGATTTAAAAAATGGCAGAATATGACGGCGTCATTTGAGCCGCTGTCTGTATGAGGACCTGAAAAAATAAGAAAATAAAATTCAAAGTGAGTGATGGTGGTGTCGCTTTGTTGAGAGAGGTGCAAGCAGACCTTGTGTTTGTGATGCTGCTGTCTGAGGCGTCAGCAGGTGTAGCTGAACGTGGCTTTACAGGTGGGAGTAACAGTCACTCTGGAATGGTGATAATTCAAAGAACGTGTCGGGTGTGGTGCGGTGATGAATGAATCCTTCCAAACACTGTCCCAACACCAACTGTGCAGTAGCGAGCCCTGATGTGGAGCAAGATAATCTGTGTTTGATTTAATTTAATTTAACTTTTCAAAACTCCTGAGCTGTCGACACTTTTTCTCCACTTTAGGGACCAGAACAGCCATCTGGTCACGCTGATCAGCAAGATGCAAAACGATGCCGACACCGTGGAGAAGCACATTTTGCGGTCCGAGGAGCTAATGGCTGTGGTGAGAGAATTAAAGCGCCTACAGTGGAACCCCACCTGAGATCCTCTCTTCACCTGAATCATCACTCTCTCTTTGCTTGTCCATTTCTCCCTCCAAGGATGCTGAGAATGAGAAGAATGAGAAACCTTTCCTGCATCAGACAGAGATCTCAGACAGGCTGGGCGAGGCTGAGGGCCTGCTGAAGGTGCTTTTCCTGGATGTTGACACCATCAGGAAACTTAAGCATCCTCAGGCCAAAGAGATAGAAAATGAGTGAGTCCAATTTTTTTTTATTCTGCGTCCTAACATTTTTAAGAGATGAAACAAACATTCTGAAACCAGGCTAGCTGCAACATCTATACATGCAACAACTGTTGTCATTTTCATTTGATAGAGTTCTGCACAAGGCCCCAGAAATCCCAGCTTGTGCTTATGTTTCACTGAACTCAAGCAGCCACTTTTCTAGACAGGCCACGGTGCTTGCAGATCAGGTCCCAGGCAGTAGAAGATGTAGGTCCTTCACCAGAGATCCAGCTGAACATCATCTCCCAGTAACTGCTGTGGGTTTCAGTTTTTGGCATCCAAAAAAGAAATCACCCTCAGATATCAACTTCATTTCCCATTTGGACAAAGCATTGCATTTATTCATTTGTGCTGTTGTACACAGCCGGTGAGCTCCAATGGCTCTGTACTATAGGTAGAAGACATTAAGAAAAGATGTGTTTCATCATTGTTCCGTCCATTTCAGTGTCAGCCACCTCCATGAACGGTGGCTGAAGGACTGCGCCTTCTACAGAGACATCTATGAGCAGATAGATGACGTCTCTTTAATGCCCATCATCGACTGGGGGCCTGTATTCAACAAAAAGCAAGTATGTGTCTCATTCAGGTGCCAAGATTTCGGGACCTTGTTTCGTCATGAAATCACCAGTAAAATGTTAGTCAAAATGCATCTCATGCTCATGGTGTGTGTCAATAGCACCAGGTGGCTTCGGAGGAGTTCGGCCCGAGCATGGCTGACCTCGAGAAGCAAATCGCTGCTCATAACATTCTGCACAAAGAGGTGGAAGGTTATAAGTCTCAGCTGTGTTTGAGCTCAGCTGGCAGTAAGGTGAATACACAGACACACAAACACAAATATTTGGCCACATTCACGTGACTGACAACCTGATGTTCTTCACCCTCTAGGAAAAATATACTGAGCTTAAGAAACAGTACAACAAAATGCTGGTGAGTTGAAATGTATCAGATACATTGTAATATATTTCATAATCCCAGTTGTATATAGTTGCTTTTTCCTATCAAATTAGTAATGCATTGTTTGACATTAGAGATGCTACATCAGTAATGATAACAAAAGGTCATAACTATGTAATAACGTGGTTATTATGACTTAATCGATGTAACTGGGATGTTCTAAAACCTTTAACCATTTGCACTATTTATTGGCTGATAATACATCATTCATTCCTGGATGGTTATTTATTTTTAATTTGCTTTTGTGATAAATGTGTTGGACAGTTAAGACACAGTGTTTTCTTCTATCTCTTCAGGACAACTCCAAGTGGCGACATCACTACCTGACCAGCCTGTACGAGTACATGCACGGCTGCAACAAGGAGCTGAACTTCTTGGGTGAAGAGCAGAATAAGATCAAAAAGCAGGATTGGAGTGACCGAATGGTCGACCCACCTGATGTCCGCAGGCAGTATGAGGTGTGTTAGTGTGTACCGTGCCACTTTGGTGAAGGTCGGAAATTAATCCATGGGATTTAATCGAAACTAGAACTTCAAGAACAATAGCCTCCTGTCCCACGAGAGTGACGTGAACAAACTCCAGGATGAAGGAGACAGACTTATCGAGCTGAAGCATCCTGCCAGTGCAACAATCCAGGTGCGTCGCTACCTTCTGTGTGACGTGTCTTCAGCACAACTCACATTTACTGAGTCTATTGTATTTACAGGCTCAAAGAGATGCAGTGAGAGGCGAGTGGCAGAAGTTCCTCAACCTCTGCATTTGTCAAGAGACACATTTGGATAATGTGGAGGAGTACAAGAAGGTTATTCTCATGAACAATTCGCCACCTGTTTCCTGGATCCTGCATCCTGATTTTGTGTCTCGTTTCAGTACCAAATGGATGCAGAGCAACTGTCAGAGAACCTGACCAAACTCAACAACAGCCTGGATCCAAAGTCTCTGAGCAAGCAGAGCAATTCAGAGACACTTTTGCAGCTCAATGTAAGTTTAGAAATCTGTCTACAATTCGGCCTTTAAGTCATTTTAAGGTAAAGTATATTTGTCTAAACAGAACTGAATGATGGGATCAGAAACATTCTTATTTGCATGATAGTAGAGAAATCTTCTATCAATGCCTTATATTGGCTTTCAACAAGAATTAAAATGACCTTGTAAAACATTAGCTCTCATTTATAGACTAGACAGACAGTAACATGTCTTAGTTCACAGTTAATGTCAGCATGACCTGCACTTTGTTCCTCTCAGGCCCAGTATGGCCCCTGCCTCTCACCCTGTTTGGTTGATGTTGGTTTATCACCAGATGAGGTCACTCTAATGGAGCTTTTTAGCTAAGTCGGAGAAAGTTGAAGGTTGAAGAAACAAGCAGCTGTGATGGGTTCAACATGGTGGGCGGATCAGTGATGGTGAAGAAGAGGTTTAGAAGGTCTAGACAAGCGGTTTACCATGCATTTTCCATTTGGATAAACTATATATAAAAATCAAATCTGGATCAGGTTTGTGATTTTACATTCTTCCCCCAGCTGGAGGAGAAATCTGTGCAGGACGCGGAGAAGCAGCTGGCCGACCTTAGAAAGCGCAGCACCAGCATTGTGCCACTGAAGCTTCGCCGTAACGCCTCCAACCGACCAATCACGGTGGAGTCTCTGTGTGACTGGGACACCAGCAGGGTAGGAAACGCCACCCCATACTGGAATAAGACCATTTGGCTATCATTCTAATCTATCTGTTGAATTAAGGACTCCCTGTCCAGAGGCGAGAAGCTCACCTTAAAATCCAACTCTGACACTGAGAAGTGGAACGTCGTCGCTGCTGATGGAGCTACAAAAACCTTCCCTGGGGTTTGCTTCCAGATCCCCGCACCTGATCCTGACTCTATTGACCAGGTGGACCTGTAAGTCAAACTCAGCCCTTAAAGCCATTTTTGGTTTGCTTGGTTCAGTCACTGCATCTTTAACTTGCCCAGTTTGGGGAAAGAACTGGCTGACATCAAGAAGAGAAGAGCAACTCTGGAGGCCTCACTGAAAAATCACAAATCAGAAGCATCCCAAGCCCTTCAGTCAGGTGAGTCGCAGAGTCGGTCCAGATTAGCCTTTTAATTCAACCATTGCTTGTGGTGACACAAGACCCTCACATATGTCATTGACAGACATATAATCGGCATCAGGAATGCTGCTCCTATTATGACTGACTAATTGCAAATATACTGTATATTCTTTTCAATGATCTGTACTTTGCTGTTTTAGCGCCTGCGTCCTCTGCTCCAATGGATCCGAAAGCAACAGCTCTTGCTCAAGAGCTAAATAATGTGGACAAGGGTCTGACCAATGCAGAAGATGACTTGCTGAGCCTCCTCAGAGCTCCTCTCAGCCGCTCCGACCCCTCAGGAGATCTAGCCAAAAGGCTGCAGGACCAAGAGGTGACAAGCCCAGGGTCACAACTTACACAAATACTAAACGCTATCTGTAGTTCCTGGATAGAAGATTGTAATGAAAAATGCCCTCATTTGGTTTATTCCAGAAAGCAGCCAAGGCACTGCAAGACCTCGAGCGACAGAGGCTTGGAACTCAGGCCGGTCTGAAGTCACTGCCCAGCGGTGCCTCGTCCTCACTGCCCCTGCAGCTGAACAGTGCCAACAATAAAGCTGACAAGCTTGCCGCCCTCTCTGATCTCTACAAAAAGAAGTAAGCAGGTTGAGGAGCACAAAGCTAGGGAGATTTTCAATCAGGAAAGCTGTGGATTGACTGTCTTCCAAACTGATCCTCAACTGGTTTTTCTCTAAAATATTTTTCCCTTGTCATCGACTTCTAGAGCTAATGCTTCCCTCAACCTGGAGAGTCAGATTAACAAGGTGGACGGTATCGTCTCTGGGTTTGAGAAGAAGCTCAGTGAAGATGGCCCGATTCTGGATGGACCGAACACACTTCAAGCCGCCACAGACGACATACGAGTAATAATATTGATTCAAAATTCCGTTTTACCCTCAAAGTGCTTTGAATAATATCTAACTATTGTTGTCCGTATTCAGAATCAGAGTCGGTCTGTGGCCGCTGCGCAAGGAGACATGAAGAAACTGAGCCAGGACTTGGAGACCACAGAGCAGCTGTGCAGCTCCCTGCAGCAGGGATATCAAGAGTACTGTCCCGACATCCAGCGCCAGAGAACTGATGTGAAGACGCTGCAGAACCGATATGAGAATGTGTCCAATCAGCTAAAAGAGAGGTGAGAACAACGGCTGCTGTTAAAACACAAAATATTTAGCCTCAACACATGTATAATCATAGAATTATATTTGTAAATCTCTTGCTAAATGTGTGTGAACAGAATCTGATTTTTCTAAATGGATATTCTGTAGTATCGAAGCACATGTAATTAATGTAAACATTTCTCTAGAAAATATTGCAAGTTCATTATCATAGTGCCAAGTTGTCTTTTCATGGCTCCTGTGATGTCAACTTTCAATCATTTACAAACATTATAATGTAAGTATAGTAAGTAATCATTGTTTTTTCTTTCTAAGAAGTATAGTATTCCAGCTGCCTCCTTCTATTATGCAGTTGTATTATTTTCACTTCATTTCATAGTTTTATTTACAGCGTTACTTTCGTGTTTTATTCTTTCTATTCCACCATAATTTTATTTCTTTTTAATCATTTGATTTCATATATTCACAGTAGTTCCACCGTCACTAATTTTAAACCTGACTTGAACTGAAGACATGGAATGAGGAGAAACACTTGCACAGTTCTCAACTCTCTGTTGATTCTTCCAGAGAACTCATCCTGCAAGAGGCCGCAGCTAAAAATCAGGATTTCCAAAGTACATCCAGATCCCTCAACAACTTCCTGGACAACATGCCGAAAAGTCAGATCAATCCGAGCGACGGCCCGTCTCAAATCGCAGCTAAACAAAGCGCTCAAGAGGTGTGAATTACCCGGAACTATGAAGATGTTTGCCTCTAAAATAAAGAGTCCAATAATAATCTCTGTATATTCACATGCAGAGGGCGATGGAGGAGCTGAAGCGGAAGGGAGATGACATGGACAGAGTGGCTGACCTTTCTCAAGACCTGCAGGGTCTACTTAACGTATGACTTGAATTTAACTGTTTTCTTAACACGTGAACCTCATTGTTTCTTCCATGGTTGCAGCAATATGATTCCAACATTGAAAAATTCAACTGTACCATTGAGGACAATGGGGTGACTGCTCCCAAGAGGGCTTACACACCCACACTTGCAGAGGCTGTTCAGAAGCAGGTATTTCTTTCAATCCTTTCGTTAAGAAAAATGCCAATCAGTTCCATCCAGTGCTGTTCATGGGTTACCCATTTGTATTAAAGGAAAAGGACTTGGTCAACCATTATGCCGAGACAACTGCTGAGAGTGCACAACGCCAGAAGCAGATGTCCCTGGCCAAGAATCTGATTGACCAAGTAGGTAGCGGTGATGAGGAATAAAGCACTTTATTGTATATTACACTTACATGATATGCAGCAACGGAATGTTTTTTTTAGATAAATCAGCTATTTTGTTTGTTGTTTTTCTGTGGTAGAATGAAGAGAAGGTTCACATGGTGGAGCAGCAGCAAGTGCAGCAGCATCAAAATGCACAGAGGAGTTCCTTAGAGCTCAACAGCCTGCTGAAAGAGCTGGATGAAGAGAAGGAAAGGATGTCTCACACAGAGAACGACTTGAGAACCTTCAGAGAGCGGATGATGTCGCTGAAGAACCGCAGAGGGGTGGAGCGCATTGAGGAAAAAGAAGTGCTGCAGTACTATCGGGACCCAAAACTGGAGAGCGATCTAAGCGAGTTCCAGAGTAAACTGCATGAAGAGTCTCTGAAGCGTAGCACCATTCAGAGTGAGGTCGAGGTCTATAAGAACAAAATCATATCCCTAGAAGATACCATCAAAAACGCCCCCCCGAAACTGGCGACTAGGGAGGTCACAGAGTTCGAGAAAGATCCACAGTTGGACATCGAGGCGGCCAAGCTGAAGGATGAAATCGCTCGAGTGAGGGATGAAATTCGGGTGAGAGATTCCGAGCATATTCAAATGAAGACAGAAGTGTCCATTCTGCAGCAGAAGAGGCCGACGATCAAAGAGAGGATTGTGAAGAAAGAAGTGGTGAAAGTGGAGCAGGACCCAGAGATGCTGAAAGCGGTCCGATCGTTTGAGCTGGAAATATCGGATGAAGGCAACAAGAGCAAGCTGATCAACGACCAAATCTTCCAGACACGGAGTGAAATTAATGCCCTTGAAAGGTTGATTCCCTACATCCAGCCAAAGGTCATCACTAAGGAAGTCAAGAGTGTCGAGCAAGATCCCGAGCTCATCAATGAATCCAAGTCCCTGAAAACAAACCTGGAGACTGAGAAGGTTGAAAATGACTCCCTGTCTCGGGAAGTCATTGAGCTCCAAAGCCGCTACAGACAGGTTCAAGACATTAGACCGAAAGTTGAGGTGAAGGAAATCGTGAATGAGATTTACAGGATAGATCCAAACACGGAGATGGAAATCGTGCGTCTGCGGAAAGACATACAGGAGTCCAACAGCCAGCGCTTGAATTTGGACAGGGACTTGACAACCATCACGTCTGATCTGAACGTCATTCGTGCTCAGAAGCCAAAAGTCGAGGTCAAAGAAGTTCTCCAGGAGGTGGTTAAGGAGGAGCGAAGCCCTGAGAATGAGAGAGAGATCCAGAGGCTCAATGATCAGTTGTACCGCCTTAACAGTTCGTACAACTCCCTCAATGAGCAGGTGAGGGTTCTCAGAAATGACAGGGATCAGTGGAAAGCAGAGAAGTCCAAGATCGAAACCAAAGTCATTACAAAAGAGGTCGTCAAGTACGAGCCGGATCCTCTTTTGGAGAAAGAAGCAGAGCGTTTGAGAAGAAATGTGCGGGAGGAGGCCCAGTTGAGGCGCAGCCACGAAGAGATGTTGTTTGACCTGAAAAATAAGTACATTCTTTTGGAGCGACAGAAACCAGAGGAGAAGGTGGTGGTGCAGGAGGTGGTGCGGCTCCAGAAAGACCCGCGGCAGATTGCCGATCACGAGCGGCTCAGTAGAAGTCTCGATGAAGAAGTCAAAACCCGACGTCAGTTTGAGCTGGAGTTGCAGCAGCTCAGAACAAAAGTGGAAGACAAGCAGAGGGTTATTAAGGAGAATGAGGAGCACCAGAGGCTGATTCAAGCACAGTCTGAACTCCGAGAGATCAGGATGCGCATCACTCAGCTGGAAAACGCTCCACCTCCAGTGGAGGAGAGCATCGTTGTGGAGGAGGTGTTGAAGGTCGAGAGGGATCCAAAGCTGGAGAGAAAGACCATCGGCCTTCGATCGGAAATGGACAAGGAAACCAATGATATCCTGCGTATCCAGAGAGAAATACGTAACATCACTGCCAAGCTTGAAATACTGCAGAGAGAGAAGTCAAATGAACGGACAGTGTATAAGGAGATCGTCCGTGTAGAGAAGGACCAGGCTGTGGAGTCAGCGAGGGATCGTCTGAGAGAAGAGGTGTCTCAACAGAGATTCTCCCGACAGGATGTGGAGGATGAAATAAGACGCATCAAAGACCGAACAAATCAACTTGTCAACTCCAAGTCCAGCACTTCAAGGGAAGAGACGTCTCTCGTCTCCAACAGAGATGCTTTGCTGAGAGAAAAGGACAACCTGACTCGAGAGCTCAGGACCCTGGAGACCAAGAGGCAAGACATCAATATATCCTTCCAACAGCAGAGTCGGCTGATCAGCGAGAGATCTCAAATGAGCAGGCAGAGAAGCATGAAGATGGAGTCTGATGTGCAGCGCCTGGAAAGAGAGATCCTGGAGGAGAAAGACAGGATTCACCAGAGAGACAGCACTATTCGAGACCTCATTTTGAACTTGCAGAAGGAGGAGCAGGCGGAGACAAGAACCAAGGAGACCAACGTCTCCACCAAAATCACCATCCTGGATCCAGAAACTGGAAGAGACATGTCTCCGTATGACGCCTACCTGCAGGGTCTGATTGACCGCCAGCAGTACATTCATCTCCAGGAGCTTGAATGTGACTGGGAGGAGATCACTACCATGGGGCCTGATGGTGAGACCTCTGTCTTGCAGGATCGCAAGAGTGGCAAACAGTACTCCATCAAGGACGCGTTGAAGACAGGCAGAGTCAAAGAAAGCGATTATCAGACTTACAAATCTGGCAAAATGCCCATTTCCGAGTTTGCTCTGTTGGTAGCGGGTGAGAAGAATAAGGCGCCTGAATTCAACTCCATCAAACCAAAGACCTCATCAACAGTTAAATCCGCCCCCTCTGTGAATTCCACAGGGTCACAAATCCAGCCAGTCGCCGGGGTCATTGATACAAACACTGACACGTGTTACCCAATTCGCAGCGCCACCATGCGTAAACTGATCGATCCCACCACTGCCCAGAGGCTTTTGGAGGCCCAGGCTGCCACTGGGGGCATCATTGACATCAGCACGAGGGAAAGATACCCTGTGAACAAGGCCGCAACCAGAGGTCTCATTGAAGATAGTCAGCTCCAACGTCTACACAACGCTCAGAAGGCCTTCTCCGGAGTTGAAGACCCCGTGACCAGAGAGTGTTTGTCCGTGGGTGAAGCTGTTCAGAAAGGCTGGATGCCAAAGGAAACTGGCACTCGCTACATGGAAGCTCAGCACCTGACAGGGGGGCTGGTCAATCCGAAAACCGGTGCCAGAGTAGGCATTATGGATGCTCTTGCCTCAAAGATGATTGACAGCACGATGGTTAGAGAGCTGCAGTCTGAAAGATCCTACACCAAAGATATAGTGGATCCACTCACCAAAGAGAAGATCAACTACAAGCAAGCTCTTGATCGCTGTAAGAGAGACCCCATGTCAGGCCTGCCCATGCTGCCAGCTTCCTCCAAAGATTCAGGCTACAACTCAACCTACACCAGCAGATATGCAAGATTCTAAACACATTCACAGCAAAGTTTTGAGCTTCAACGATCAATGGAATGATGGATCATCTTAAAACCCCAAAAGAAGCAAACATTCTGACTCAGGAAAATGTCAACATCTGTCCGACCGAAGCAACAGCGGCTCTGTTATCTTTGTTTACCAAAATCTATATTACGTGGGGTTTTGTTTTATTTAAAGAACAACTTTATCATGAATATTATCGTGTTACTTGGAATAAAGGGACATGGTGCAATGCTGTTAACCAAGATTGATTTGATTCTGTATTACTTTTGGGTGATCATTGATGCTTTAAATTCAATCTTGTTTGATACTTTATGAAGAAGAAATATCAATAAACTTAAATTATAATTGATCACTGGAATGGCCTCCGTGAGTTTTATTGTCCGTCGCACTTCAACGTCAGATGTGAAGAAAACAGCCAAAGATGATCGGTGAAGGTGGGATGTGTTCCCTCCATGTTCTCCATATTCACAAGCCCGTGAGTAACAGACATGTTAATTTCATGTTAACTCATAGACGGAAGTTTCCCGATTGCTTGTAAATGGGCTTTGTAAATGTGTAAGGTTCATTAGATTGACGAAAGCTTCATCGTTCAGTAAGAGTTCGATGCTGGAAACCCACTGCTCATACTGTGAAGGAACTTCTTTACAGTACTGCCACCTGCTGTCCGATTGAGCTCATTGCGTTCAATGAGGATGCTGACTTAGATTGGCTTTAGTGCGACATGGATGTGAATATGATGATAAACAAAAGCAGTGTAAATCTCAAAGCAAAAATATTGGTACGTACAGAGCTTTTTCCACACACACATGAACATGAAACTAACCTGCTTACCCTTCCTGTTAGCAGCTGGAAACGTAAACTTCCAGACACTCCAACTGAACAGCATCGTATTTTCTCTGTCTAGATGTCGACATTCATAACTGCCTCATATTAGCAGACTCCATCTGGATCCTGAGGGTGAGAGATGATGGAGTACTTGAACCAAACCCAGTTCTGATAAACTTGGCTTTACAAGATGATGAAGTTGAAGGCACACATTTAACAAATCATTTCTTCATAAAATACAGGGGAAAATTAACACTTTATAATCTTTATTGAAGGTACTCTCAGAATGCCGCAGTCACTCATTGATCATTGATCGCTTAGGTATCAAAAGTCACTGAAATATCTGTTTAACCATCATCAAGTTTGCATTTCTTAACAGATTTTTCTTTTCTTTCTTCCCTCTCCTCAAAGAAAGCTCTCTGTTCAGTGATGGCTTTTTGAAGAAGAGCGACGTTTACACCATCAACACAGTTGAGCACGCGGGCTTGGACCACAACTCCAACTCCTGTGAGAGAAAGACCAAGTCAGGTAGTTGGTCTGAGAACGGTGGACTCTCAGATTTAAAATCCCTCAGAATGACCTCTCACCCTCAACTTCTTCCACCTCACCCAGCACCAGGTAGTGCGCGCCCATAATGGGATTGAAAGGCTCCACAAACTGAGTTTGGACGGTGACCGTGTGCTCCTCCGAAGCGTTGTGAGACGACAGCGTCGCCCTGGATTCCCCTGACTCATAGCTGGTTAACCTGCAGAGATGAGACAGTCAGCAGCAACATCACAGTCCTCACAGCAACTAGGAGATGGATGTGTCTGACGTTTGGAATCACACCACCACAAACTGCTAAAACAACACGACGATCAGTTCAAGACAAAGCATCAAAGGAATCATTTTCATTCCTCGTGTTCATTGGTTGACATTTGTGGTGACAGGAAGTAGAAGATGGACAACCCTCACCTGCCAAAAGTTCGCAAAGATGTTCCTTCGGTCACTCTCCCCGACTTCACCTCCCATGGAAAGTGAAATACCGCAGCTGCTGGAAGCATTAGGACCAACGCTTTTCAATAGCTGACTTGGTTAATATAATATCAGGTAACCGAAGGAACGTCGCTACCGGTTTGTGTCACGTGACGCGATGCCGTCTTCCGCGTCGCCTCCGCTACGTCACGGGGAGGCCGTGTTTGTGGTAGCGGCTGAGCTGAGGTGGAAATACATCTCCTAAGGACACCATCACCGTCTTTCTACGTGCATGCATTGTTGAACTCTCCTGAAAAAATGAATCCCGACATCGTGAAAGAGCGCAAAGCCGCCACCTTTGATGTGGAGAAACTTACCCACATACTGGACGGCGGCCCGGAGAAGACCAAGAGAAGACGGGAAATAGGTGAGTTATACCAGCCTGAATTGTGACACACATGTCGAGCCTGTCATGCTGCTGATCTATTTGATAAGAATCACCACATTTAGTCGCAGTATGGTTCTAAAAATACGAACATAGTTGCTGTAAACGAAGCTAACTTTAAGCGTCCGCCGTCGCAAGTAGTCCCTCCAACCATCGTAACCACATGCACTTGTTTGCTCTGTTAATACCTTCATTATTATTTTTAATACCACCAAAGATATCTGTCAATGTTCACTTCAATGCAAACAGCAAAAACATTTGCCATTTCTTTCGGAGCCACAGATGCAAAGACCTTTAACATGAATATCTTCATGTGACAAGACTAGACTTTGACCTGTAATGACCGTAAACAGCGCAGCGCATGTCATTCTGTTGTTTATTTCATTGCAGTTAAGAATTATAATTTATGTTTACGTATATAGTTATGTGTGTTATTTTTAAATATCCGAAATATCTTCATGGATCGATTTAAAATAGAGTGTCCGTTTCAGTTCTCAGCTAAAGTGATATAGAACAACACACAATAAAAGGTATGAAAATAGAGAGAATTTACACTTATAAATCTAAATTCAGCCATTCAACAATCCTTTTCTGAGCCACGAAGAGCTGCATTATTTAGTCTAGTCTTTTTTGCTGACAATATTTCTAACTGAAATACATATTCCAATCCAGAATCCTTAGTACTCAGCGATCCAGACTTCAAAGGAGAAGATCCAAACTTCCTCTCCCGCAGTGAACGCTATGACCAGGCTGTTCGGAGGAGCGCTCAGATGATCCTGAAGATGAGAGAGTATGGCATAGCTGATCCTGATGAGATCTACTACTATAAGAGGTACGGTAAATGTTCCAGGCGGAAAAATCTGTAGATGAGGTCAACCTGTTGTTAGGTGGCTACCATATTTTTCTAAGACTTTTTAGAGGTCTTATAAGATGACTTTTGCTGGGGACAGTCTTTAAAATCTTTGCTCTGAGCAACTTGATTTAGTGCTGCAGTCGACACTGTTTTTCAATGGGCCTGCAGCTTTTGTCCACATACCTTGCCAGTAAGTGGACGTTTCCCTTTTTTGCTGCATTTGCAGTCTTTCTTTTGAGCTATAACTAACCACTTTTTTGATGGGACAAAGCTGGCATGGACCTTTTTGGCACAGTGATTTTGGAGTTTCTTAATGCAGTCGTGCGAATCCTGTGATGCTCATGGCTATTTTCCTGTGGCAAACTGCACCAGCATAACTTTATTTGACAACATTAAAAGTCTGTTTTCTTTGCTAAAGCTGCGTCCAACTGTCATTTTCTTTGGACTACAGAATTGTCAGTCATCCCATTTTGATTCACCTGTTGTCATTCATGGCAGTGACTCCGCACCTGTCTGTGCCTCTTCAGTAGTGACACAAATACATTCAAGACATCAGTCAGATACACGATCTAATCAAATAAAAGTTTGAGCCTTTCTAGAACAAACACTTGTAGAAATACATGCCTCAATGTGAGTGTGTGTAACAAACAAAGTTGCTGTGATTTAGATGATGAACAACATCAAACAAATGGATTTAGATGATGATACATGTGTATAGATGTGTGTCCTCAGTGAAATAACCTTATAATCCAAGCTTGAATTTGGAGGGTAAAGGGGAATCTTTCCAGTCCAGCAGCTTCAGTCGGAGCAAAGTTCAAGTCAAGATTAAACTGTGCAACAGGCTATGCAGTGTGATGTAATATGTGATCTATTCAAATATTAACCTTTCAAGCTACTTTGTAAACTTTGGGCTTGATTTTAACTTCAGGACCAGTGATTACAACAGCTAACTGTCCCTTCATCTGTGGGGCTGTTGATAAATAGAATAATGACAAATTTTGATTGGACTTTGAGGCAAACAGTAGATTACACAGCTTTGTCCTGACTTGTCAAAGTTAACAGTCGACCATTTAGATTCTCACAGTAGGTAGTGGTGATCTGCAACCATTTTATGTCCGTTGACGTAACATCCAAAGTTGATAAGAGGAGTTTATTATCAAGTATCATCTCTTAACTTGACCCTACAAAGAAACATCATGGCCTTCATATTATCTGTTTTTAATGTTTCTCTAATTTTACTTTTCTTTATTGCATTTTATATCACCCCTTCGATAATCAGTGTATGAGATATTAACCATGGTAACCAGCTGTAAAGATGTAGAGCGACGCATAGAAGCTTGCAGTGCCTCTTTGGCAACATACTAACATCAGTCGCTGAACTTGTTGTCGCTTGTTGATCATCTCTCCTTCTCCCAACCAGCCTGGTTCAAAGCCACCATGTGGAGCCTGTGGGTCTCCACTTTGTTATGTTCATCCCGACCCTGCTGCATCTGTGTGACTCTGAGCAGGCCGAGAGATGGATTCCCATGGCTCAGTCCCTCCAGATTTGGGGCACCTACGCCCAAACTGAAATGGGTCACGGTCAGTTCTGGTCTCAGCCCTTGACAGACTTCCATCTGATACTGGAGTGGAAAGAATAGTCTTCTGAAGAGCTCTGTTCAAATGTGGTCAGAGTGGCTTTTCTAAATATAATGTGTTTGACAGTGTATTAACATCATATCATACTGGGGTGAAAGTTTGCAACAAAGTGCAACCCAGATGACACACAAAATTAGCAAATGCCCAAGTCTTTGCTGGGAATCCTTCGTAAAACAACTCTGGGTTTGGTGCGAACCAGGGTCTCTCTGTGCTGATGATTCATATAATATCCATGTTGATGATTTAAGGCACTTACAAAGCTACAGTTGTTTGTCTTCACAACATACTAATATCAGCAGTTTAACACCGTCATCCTTCCCTCTTTCAACCAGAATGGTTCTAGGCAACAATCCGGAGCCTGCAGGTCTCCACTACTCAATGTTCCTCCCCACCCTCTACCGTCAATGTGCCCCTGAGCAGGCCAAGAAATGGATTCCATTGGCCGAGTCTGTCCAGATTTTGGGCACCTATGCCCAAACTGAACTGGGTCACGGTCAGTTCTGATCTCAGCTCTCTATGTGGAGGCTTGTAATGAAGGCTTGAGGGATATGACTTATTGACTCTCAGGCTCTTCCAAAGTGAGCAAATAAAGTTTTAAGACAGAATTCGGCTTCTCTTGACAGATTATATCCTCGGCGGCTTGATATCCCATAATAGGAAGCTTGAATCAATGCTTCTTTGATTACCTCTTTCTGTCTCAATAATAACTTGCTCACATATTAAGATTATTTTTTGATCAACTCTTGGCAAAATATGAATTAGAAATGTACTACAATCACGTCCGTCACAGTAGCTCAGTCTCTAGGTCTCTGTGTCTCAGTATAAAAGTAGCTTGAGGAGTTTCTGTCTGTCATGCACCAGAAGGTGCTTGTGCAGAGAATGTTGTCGGTCAGCTCTCCATGAGGCTGCATTCTTGGTGCGAACTGAATGCCCCCGTATAAACTGAGCTGCTCAGAAAGTGGGCCAAGCATCTATTGTGAGAGACTTCACTGGGACACGTGATCCAACCTTTATTCATGCTTTAACCTGACTTTTTATGACTCGTGAGTGAGGTTCTGATGTGGTGAACCTGATATGGTGATGAGACGTGTTGAGAATCTCTGCATAAATCGGTCATGTGTTGTGTCACGACAACAGACAGCCGCAGCCTGCTTGACCTCCCAAACAACTGTGCGTTCTCATGTTTGTATTCACAACATTCATGCTTCTCCATGTGTTAGCAAGATGATGTGTCATCTACTGAACAATATACTGAAGTGTTAAAGAACAATGTTCATCAACTTCAGTTTAAAAAAAAACAATGTGGCATCTACACAAACTCTCACTTTCATTGACTCAGTTTTGGCTACTCATTACGTAATTGAAACTGATGCCAAAAAATGTGGTTCATGTAACCTTCACAGTATCATCATTTTTGTTGTTCTTGTCGCCCTTTCAACGGAAATATTTGGAAGGAGTGAGGTGGCCATTTTGCCTCTGCCTTTATTAAACTCAAAATCAATCTTTATTGAGGAGACAGATTCCTGTGATGAGGAGAACTTTTACACTGCTGCTGACTCTCTACACATTGGTTGTGTGTCTCAGCAATACTGTAGCCCTGCAGTGACATCACCCGCTGCCCTCCTATGTTCGCTATTGTCTTTACAATATTGGCGCTCCAAAGGAATACAGTTGTTTTGAGAACCAGTCTGGACATAAGCCTCACAACAAAACGTGTACTGACAAAACATTCAGGCTTGTCATTAAGCGAGTTATATCGAGGCAGATTTTTGAACTTTGGTTTTTGCTGCTCAGTCCTTCAAAGGGAATCTCCTGACTGATGACTATTCTAATGTCAAAGTGATTCATTGCATATTTCTGGTTGCTTGAAATGCTCACAAGCTATTTCGATTTCTCTTTTGTCACCTCTGGCTTCCCATGATTTGTTTTCTGTCCTACCAACATTGTTGTCATTCCCATACTGGTTTTGCTTTGAATCAATTTTCTGTCCAAATTTTTTTCCTCGTTTTGGCATCACCACATGGTTTCCCTTCCCATTTGCCCCTCTCTTGCGTGGCCTAGCTGTGTGCAGACAGACAGGCCAGAGGCGCTGGACCTCCATCTGGGGATGTTCCTGCCCACTCTGCTCAACCAGGCCACACCAGAGCAAATGGACCATTTCTTCATGCCAGCCTGGAACTTAAAGATCATCGGAACCTATGCTCAGACTGAGATGGGCCACGGTAAAGCACCGTAGCGAGGAAGTTTAGGTCTTCATTTCAGTGCTTCACGTAAGAGTTTGGGTCTAGCGAAAGACTTAACCCTCACCTTTTTAGTCATTGAAATTTAGAGTGAAATACAACTATAAGTATGAAGTTGACAAGTTCTCCAACATCTGCATGTATTTTCATATTTCATGTATAATGTTTGCTGTTTCATGTGTTTATTCTTTTGAAGGACATTAATTCTTCAGTCAGCAGGACCTGGTTTCCTTTGGGACCCAGCTTATGGCTTGTGGCAGGCAAACTCGCTTTATATGCTAAATTCTGATACTTCTGCTGAAAAATCACTGGCACATGTTATACATCTGTCAAACACATACAAAAAATCAAATTGGTTTTGGCATTTATGCGGATGGCCTCTTGTTTGATCACATGGAATGTCAATTTTTGTCATGCTAATTCAGTTCAACCCAAAGTTCATCTCCTGCTGGTGCTGTCGTATAGGTACTCACCTCCGGGGGCTAGAGACGACTGCCACTTACGATCCATCCACACAGCAGTTCGTCCTCAACAGTCCCACTGTCAGCTCCATCAAGTGGTGGCCCGGAGGACGTGAGTGTCTCAGTGTTATGAAGAACAGAAAGTTTTATTATTGATAGTGAAGGAGTGTCTCGTACCACTTTCTCTCATTATTAGTTGGTAAAACATCCAACCACGCCATTGTCCTTGCTCAGCTATACACTTTGGGCAACTGCCATGGCCTCCACGCTTTCATTGTCCCCCTCCGTGACCTGGACACACACCAACCTCTCCCAGGTGACCAAATGCGCATCTGTTTAAGAGCTTGTTTATCATTTCCCAAAGATTTTATTTATTCTGTTTTGCAGGTGTTGTTATTGGAGATATTGGACCAAAGTTTGGTTTCAGCGAAGTCGACAACGGTTATTTAAAACTGGATAACGTGCGGATTCCAAGGGAGAATATGCTGATGAAGTATTCCAAGGTAACATGTCCTTAATGCTTTGTTTAAATATGTATCAATACTCACGTAGTGCCTCTTCAAACAAACCCTTAAGGAAACTAATATTTAAGTAGCTTTGCGGTTTGTTTATTAAAATGAACATTGTGCAGTTATGTTCTGGATTCGACTTTAATCTTATCACGTGTTTTTATGTCCACAAGGTGGAGCCTGACGGCAGCTATGTGAAACCGCCCAGTGACAAACTCACCTACGGAACCATGGTTTTTATCCGCTCCATGATCGTTGGCGAGTCAGCCCGGGCCCTCTCTAAGGCTTGCACCATAGCCATCCGCTACAGTACTGTTCGGCATCAGTCAGAGATCCGCCCTGGGTCCGTCATCACACACACCTTCTGTTGCACGAAGGGACAATGTTTTGTGAGATTTTAAATATGTGCTTGTGCCTCATCTACAGTGAACCAGAGCCCCAGATCCTGGACTATCAGACGCAGCAGCACAAGCTCTTCCCGCTGCTGGCTACAGCTTATGCCTTCACCTTTGTCGGCCAGTACATGAGGCAGATGTACAACCGCATCATTGGAGACATCCAGCAGGGTGACTTCAGTGAGATGCCCGAGGTAATGATTCCAGATTCAGACTCACTGATTTTAGCTCTGACTTTGTACCAAATGTGAGATTGCACAAGTATATAGGTGAAAAAAATGGGTAGAAATCAAGATATGTTCAGATCAGAATGATGTATCTCATAAATTGAGCAAAGTTCTATAACTATATTTTTGTTTTGAAGTCTACTCATGTATTTTATTTTAATTAAAAAATACTCATGCCTATGTTTCCCAAAATTTAAATGTAAAATTTAGTAAGTTAAGGAACTCTTGCAAAACTGACCCACTTCCCATAATGCACTACAATACAGTTGACAATGTAAATTACAGTTAAAGTAGATACAGGATTGAAACAAATTAATGCCGCCGTGAGGGTGGGCAAGACAGTTTCTTCTTACGCCAGTCACAAGCACGGATAAATGCAGAGGGTTGTGTCAGGAAGGGCATCTGACATAAAAACTTGCCAAACTATCCAACTTGCATGATGCTGCAGACTGCAAGGTACCACACGTCACATCATCCACATTTGTCCACCAGTGTAGATCAGGACGTGGCAAAGATTTGTAAGGCTGAAGTGAGAATGGAATTGAAGAGGAGGAAGAATGAGTTGTGGGAAAGAGTAGTGGAATGTAGACTAAGGGCAGAGTTTAGAAAAAAGGAGCACCACAGATGCAGTGTTTGCTTTGAGCATCTTCAGGGAGAAGTCAGAAGGAGCTGCATTGTGTCTTTGTGGACCTGGAGAAAGCATACGACAGAGTGCCAAGACTCTGTCGTATGCTTTCTCCTGCAGCACACACTGAGGTGTGCTGCAGGTGTAACAGGATTTCAAGGTGGAGGTGGGACTGCACCAAGGCTCGGCTCTGAGCCCCTTCTTGTTTGCCAATGGTGATGGACAGGTTGACAGATGAGGTTAGACAAGAAGCCCAGTGGACGATGATGACATTGTGATCTGTGGTGAGAGCAGGGAGCAAGTTGAAGATAAGCTAGAGAGGTGGAGATTTGCCTTAGAAAGGAGAGGAATGAAGGTTAGCCGCATTAAGATGGAATACATGTGTGTGAATGTGAGGGAGCCAAGTGGACAGGTGAAGTTACAGGATGTTGAGATAAAAACGCAGGGGATTTTAAGTACTTAGGCTCAACTGTCCGGGGCAATGGAGAGTGTGACAAAGAGGTGAGGAAGCGGGTGCAGGCAGGATGGAATCATTGGAGAAAAGTGTCAGGTGTGATGTGTGACAAAAGGGTGTCGGCAAGGATGAAAGGGAAAGTGTACAAATGGTGGCACTGAGGAAAAGACAGGAGGCAGAGATGAAGATGCTGAGGTCCTCTCTGGGAGTGACCAGAATGCATAGGATCAGGACCTGTATATCAGAGGGACAGCACGCCAGGTGTTTAGGAGACAAAGTCAGAGAGGCTAGATGGAGATGGTTTGGACATGTACAGAGGAGAGAGAGCCAGTACATTGGTAGGAAGATGTTGAGATTGGAACTGCCAGGCAGAAGGTGGAGAGGAAGGCCAAAGAGGAGATTTATGGAGGTGGTGAACATGAGATTTGTAGGTTTGAGAGAAGAGGAAGCAGAGGGCTGGATTCAAACAAATTGGTTCTGCTGCTTAAATCTACTCAGTTAAAAGGTGGTATTTTCTGAGAGCAAGTTTGACACCTTCTGATGCAGTCCATACTTCCACATTGATGAAAACGATTTTGCTATGTTTTGAAGACTTCTTTCCAACGGTAACTTGTGCTCATCTTCCAGCTGCACGCTCTGTCAGCGGGCCTGAAGGCCTTCACCACTTGGACGTCCAACTCCGGGATCGAGGTTTGTCGGATGTCCTGCGGTGGTCACGGATATTCTCAAAGCAGTGGTTTCCCCGACATCTATGTCAATTTCACTCCAACTTGCACTTACGAGGGAGAAAACACAGTCATGATGCTGCAGACTGCAAGGTACCACACATCACATCATCCACATTTGTCCACTAACTTTAGATGAATTTACTGACTGAAGTTGAGGTCGGTGTCAACAAATGACTTGTGGGGCCTTTGATAAACTAAGAGGTGCAGGAGGGATGAAGATATGAGTTCAGATAAAGCGCAATTGAATGTTCAGATTGTAGTTTCTACCTGTGTATTTATTATAATTAAACTAAGACTCAAGTTTGTTGGTCTTGTTGCTGGTCGAAATATTTTTTCCCTTGGCAGGTCTGTGACAAGTCCCAGGAACAAGATCATTTTTTAAAGATGTTTTTTATGTTTTGTTGGCTACATTGTCACAGTTAGCTTTTCTCAACATGCTGGAGTATTGTTTGACGGCATTCCCTAAAAAATAATTCATATATGTTGTGATCACAGACCTGTGTTATTCCTGGGACTGTTCTACCTTAGGCGTAATAATCCTTCTGCCTTCTACCACTCAGGTACCTGGTGAAGAGCTACCGTCAGGTCAAAGCGGGTCAGCAGCTCAGAGGAATCGTGTCCTACCTGAATGAAGCTGAACACCGGAGAGTCCAGCCGCAGTCTGTCGCTGCCCGACCCACCGTGGTGGACATCAACGACCTGTCCAGTCTGGTAGAGGTGTACAAGCTGCGAGCCGCCATGTAAGAGACAGCACTTGTTTGTAATTTCAAGTATGGACTCAACAAATACAATGGATTAAAAGTCATTTAGATGACTCACAATAGCTAGACAACTATCCATCCAGGAGTCCGCTATTCAAAAAATATTAAATAACCCCTTCATTGCTGCAACAATACACTGGTTATGTAGATATGTTTTGATTTCATAGATGTAGAATTGACAAAGAAAATGTTTAGTAGTTTAGTTTAGTAGTTACACAATATGACTGTTAATATTAAAAACTGTTAAAATTGTTAAGACAAAAACATGACTGGATATTTCAACTTTATCACATGGTAAGAGCACTAAAATGACAATAATTGAAGTGAGCTGATGAATTTAAACTTGAAACTAGTCTACTTGGTTTTATGGCAGTTATTAAGTTGAGGTGTTTTTCACTAGTGTGATTAGGATTATGCAGCCTGATGGTCTTTCTCTTTACGACTTAGTGCCTCCCAAACTAGCTGTCTAACTAAAGTTAAATAAAGAAATTATTCATTTTCAAACAAAGCACAGTATGCCTTTCTTTGCTTGAATCGTTGGATAGCTTCCATTTTCTTCTTTCAGGAAGCATTTAATTTTTTAAATTGCAAGTTAAAGTGTGAATACAAAAAATAATCTTGCCACAAAAACTTGACTCCATTCATTCAGTTACATCATGGTCCTAAATTTGAAAGCTAGGAGTCTTGCTGCTACTTAAACAGGATTGAGTTACAGTTTTCTAAACCATTACTTTGGAAAATTCAGGTTAAGTTGAAGCATTTCCTACCCAGTTGTATCTTAACCAGTCGAGACAAAACTCCTTTCTCTGTCTTCTGTGAATATAATTCAACATTTCCACCCATTAAAGTTTGGACCAAATGCTAGATTCATTTGTTTTGGTCTTGTTATTGTTGCTCATAATAGTCGCCTCAGACTGCTAAGTGTCCTCTCAGAGCCATTAACGTTAAAATCAGTCTTTTCTGCAGAGCACTTCAGAGACAACCTAGATTGTTACTGCGGTTTGAAGCTCATTCATATTTCATTTTTAAAAATGGGGGACATTAAACCATTACTGTTCAGTGGTTTTACTTTGAGAGAGACCTTATATTCTGTTCTGGTGTGTTGGTGTTGATTGTTTCTCCCTTTCATGTGTTCTGTTATTTCAGTTTAGTAGAAATGGCAGCGAAGAGCATTCAACAAGAACTGCAGCGCAGGAAGAGTCAAGAAGATGCCTGGAACAACAGCTCCATCGACCTGGTCAGAGCCTCAGATGTAAGTGGTCAACCACCAAAATACATGTGTGCTCCTGCTGGGGTTGGTCACCAGTAGAATAGTGTTGCTCAGGGCTCTGAAATCCTTTATTTAAAGGTTCACATGGAACTTGTTTGCAGGCTCATTGCCACTATGTTGTGGTGAAGCTCTTCGCAGAGAAGCTGACTGAAGTTGGAGTGACAGCCATACACTCAGTGCTGTCCACCTTGGCTCTGCTCTATGCTCTGCACGGCATCTCCAACAACTCTGGTGACTTCCTGCAGGTGAGAAGTCATGTTCCTTTATCATACTCAAAAGAGCGCTGTTCACCAACACCCCCACTGATTCTCTTCTGAATTCTAGGCAGGCCTCCTCACTGTTCCACAACTGCACCTGATTTCGGTTCGCATAAAGGAGCTGCTGTCTCAGCTGAGACCTAACGCTGTCGCTCTGACCGACGCCTTCGACTACCATGATCGGAAACTCAACTCAGTCCTTGGAAGATATGATGGGAATGTCTACGAGAACATGTTCGAATGGGCTCGCAAGTCTCCCCTCAACGCCACAGAGGTCAGTAGAGACAGGGTCTCTAAGTCCTAGCTTGTTTGGAAGATACCACTTGACCAGACTGTTTTTTTGGCTCAGACTTTTCCAGTTGCCTCTGACATGATCTAACATTTAAGTTAACATATCCCCTCAAGGTTTTTGACGTCTACGAGACTTACGTCTGACTTTTTCACTCGGGCTGCTCAAAACGATTGAGTTAGCTTCTCAGTGGTTAAGCTCCTGTTTGTTAAAAAGAACTAAAATAATATATATTTATTATGTTTTTGTCTGTTATTTAATGAAAAAAAATCCAAAAATCTGTGTTCCATTTTATTATTACTATTTCTGCACAACGACCAATAGAGGTCCCAGGTGGAAATCTCTTAGTGATTTAGTGGCTCAGTCAAAAAAAGATTAATATTGAAAACAGAAACAATTGAGCTTGTCAGAATTCTCTTACTTTTGTGCTTTTAAAGACTGTTTCTGTAAATAAAATGATCTCTTTTAACCTTTTATTATCTATTAAACTGCACTTTACTTGAACTATATACCTTTTAAGTGTAAGAATTCCACTTTTAATTGACATTGAAAAACCTTTGTATTAGGCCTTTTTTTCTGTAACTTTGACGACCTCAAATTTACGTAACCTTTTTCAGTATGGGCCCTTCAATCCAGTACAGGCAGAGTGCCATCATAAGTGTGGTCATAGTGCCTGCAAAGCGGATGCAGACAACAGACGGCGGCGTTGCAGCCGCAGCAAATTCACAACTGGCGCTGGAAGATCTCTAATGATGTGTCCTCTGAGTCATGACTTTAATGCTTGTAGCGAGCAATCTGGCGTGTGCACCAAAGCTTGCTCTGAAGAGGTTGCAGTTGACATTTGAAGCCACGCAACCGGTTATATATGAACTGTGCTGAACAGTTCATTTCCAAAAGTGGCAACGTAACACAACAGTGGTCCCCATGTTACATACTCTTGCACTGTAGGAATCTTTCTAGTTGGTTTAGACCAGAGGTGCAACACACACACTGTACCAGCTGACACAAACAACGCCAGACTGACTACAACTGATTACAATGTTCAGAGACCTGATTCACAAGTCTGTTTGTGATAGTTGGGTTGGCACAAAAGCCTGCACCACCCTGGCCCTTTGAGGACCGGTTTGCCCACCTCTGATTTAAATCCATCCTCCCCACAGAGTTGGCATTTACTCAGACAGAAGAGTGGCGTCACCGGTGAAAAACACATGATAAGGGATTATCTTCTCTGCACTACCGGAGTCTGTCGCTGAAATCAATTTTTGGTTGAACCTTGTTCTTATTTATTTGTTTTACCTCTTATTTGGAAGGTTAAATTCTAAATTTCCATGAAGAAAAAATGTTCCATGTGTGTCCCTTGCTGTACTGAAAATGTACTGAACCAAAGTATTTACCGTTACACCCTTATTATTATTATTATTATTATTATTATTATTGGTGAAGAAATTAACTCTGAATGTCTCTGAATTCTCTCAGGTCCACGAGTCTTTCCACAAGTATCTGAAGCCACTGAGGTCCAAACTGTGAGCTGATCCACCGCCGTTCCCAAATCCCTGCCCACGACAGAACTGGACTTCTTATTACTGACACTACTTTAGGACCAGAGAGAACTAGTTTGTCAAATGTATTACTGAGGTCACTGTTTTTGGAATCAAGACTATTGAGCAAAGTAAAAAGTCGCCTCCGAGGGCTTGACAAGATAACAGTAACACTCATTTTGTGCGATTTAAAAAGGTAAAATAACAGTTTGTAAACACATTGGCCGTGTTAGTTTTGAACTGCAACAGCAGCCCAGTAGCTGGTGTGACGTCTCCACAGAAATACTTCAATCATCTAATGGAACTTAGCCCATCAAAACATTTTTTGTTCGTCTGCAGTTGTACGAAAAGTTGTCTGACACTCGAGCTGACAGTTGCGCAAGTGGCTCAGACATGGGGGTGGAGGGTTGTGAAAGTGCAGTTGTAATTGTGGTAGACATGTTTGAAGGTCATAAATGAATTTGTCAGTCTCCACACACTGCACTCACCCTGGGCTGTTTGCTCCTTTCTGACTTCTCATTTTACTTTAAAAAAAAAACAGAATTGCCTTTCAAGTTTGTGAATGCTGTTGAAAAGCCTCTCTGCCTATATATATGTTAGGTTGGACTGAAATTTGCGACAGGTTAGCAAAACCAAATTTGTTATTAATCCTTATGTTGTTTTTTTTTTGTTTTATCATTTTTTCTACTAGTACAAATGTTTTTGTACTAGTAAGAAGTTGGAAGTGAGGAGTGGTTTTACCCAACAGAAACAGAAACTCTGTTCCGTTTGAGCTGGGAGTTTTGTGATTGCAAGTGACAAGAACAACTCCACTTCGCCTTTTTTGTATATAACAACACAACAACACAAAACCACCGACTTGCTTTTACTTGGTGTGTTTTCATAATTTTTTTGGTGTCGACAGGTTGTCAGTGATGGTGCCATCATGCTGCAAGTGGGTGATGCATTTGTCCTCCATACACTCACTGAAGATGTTTTTAGCTTAGCAGCAGAAACGCTTGCAACTGTTGCTCCTTTATCAGCAGCCCACACTGCATTATCTTCGGTCGACAAGTTAGAATCACATGTGCTACTTTAATTCACAGTGGCCTCTAAATTTCTCCTGCTTTACTGTCATGAGTTTTGCTCTTTTTCTCTGCTCGGTATGACTGAAAACCCTCAAATCTCTTGTTAAAATAAATTCTTTTTACTAGACGGGACAACTTATCGATCATTTTTGACATGCTGATCTCCTTTTGCACTTAAACCATGACAATATTTGTGATAAATAAAAACATATTTTAGCTACAACTGACGAGAATGTAATCTATATTTCTAAAGTCCTAATAAGGGTGGGATGTGTGTCTGTAGTTGAATGTGCGCCTGAGGAAGAAGATGTCCTTCGGTTTGTCCACGCATTTTGATAATTCCGTCTTCAATGGTCAGTACTTTGTAATAACACGCTCTTAACTGTTCAGTGACCTAATTTGTATGACTGTTGATTTGTTGTTATTCTGTATGTAAAGTGAGATGAAAATGTTTTTTTTTTTCATTATCTAACCTTTAATTAAATATCTAAGCATTATGTCAAGTGTGATTCCTCAAGTGATGTCATGAATCAGTGTCATGTTATAGGCAAAAACCCTGACTTTGCTTCTCTTCACTTGTTACATGCATTGTTTCTCCAGAGCAAAGGTGGGCACTTTAGTTTCCTAAGGGGCCACATTCACGATAGGGGCCATCAAGCCAAAAACACTGAAGGACAGAATCTTGTGACTTAAATTATATATTTTTTTAAATTAAGAAAGAATGCAGGGGTCCAAGAGGAGTGCAGTTACAGCATGACATAAATAGAGTTTTGGATAATATATTTGATTTTATAGAAAGATTATCAATATAAATAATGGAAAAAAATAAGTGGTCAATATCTTGGAACCAAAACTCGGGGTTAAATATGTAAATGCGATTTTAAAAAGGCTAATATTTATTTCTATTTATTTTGAGGGACAAAAGCACAGCTAAAATTAACATTACACATTTAAAGAAATCTACCGAAAAAGTAAGGAGAACGGTTTTATTGAGAATTCAATCCGGACTGCGATTTGCCCATTTTTTTCCATATACAGTATATATTTTTTCCATTAAAAAAAAGATATATATCTCTCTCTCTCAGAGAGAGAGAAAGATGAACAATGTAGAGAAAATACCCAGGTGAAGTGTTGGGAACTCGACACCCTCCAGTGCAGGGCGGGTTGGACGCGGTCCAGCGAGACCTTTGGGCGGGTAGGAAGAGTCGTAAGCTCCGCCCCCGCTTCTCCTGGAGCTGGAGGATGTTCAAGGAGAGAAAGAGGGAAGTGGTCTCGGACCGACGAACCCAGTAGCCGTCAACAGAATGCGTGTGTGTGGGAGCAGGATTTCTCTCTGATGTATGACGAGCTGCGCTTCTCTTCTCGCAGGTGAGTTGAATTAGCGTCTGACTCGGAAGTTTATTAGCGCTGTTTTTTGTCCCAACGTGTCCATTCAGTAGAATTGTAAACAGACGCGTTGCTTGGATTCAGCTCAATAGGCGTGAAGGTGTTTGAAAATTGCCTGAGAAGTTGAATTCAGTAGGTTAGCGTAGCTGGTAACAGTGAACCGCACGTTCGCTGAGAGGACCGGCGCGAGTCTCAGCAAGCCCTTTGTTGCTTCATCCCTGGGGCTCAAGCGGTCGAGCGCACTGTTTGATTCCACCCCACACCGTCATTAAAAGACACATGTGAAGTTCGTTTTAGTCCCCGATCGCTGAGAAATTCATTTAAAGCGGCAACCGTTCCCTCTTGGGGTTTTAGGAACCGACGCGAGTTTGTAAACACCAGTTTTGTGAAGAAGATACAGATTTTCAGTTGGAGTTTCGTGTCAAATGTGGACCATCAACTGTTCGGTCCTGACTCCGAAATGCATTAAAAGTGAGCGGTGAACATTAGTTTTACACGTTTATGTGATCGTGGCTGACACGTAGAATGACGTGCCACCGAATATCTGACCTTAAATACATGTATAAATAACCAATTTCAGAGAAAGCTTACATGGATGTCTGTAAACTGTCCAGTCAGAGGAGGTTGCTTTAAACATGTTTTCACGTTTAGTAAACTTTATTTTTTCATAACCCCTCTATCATTAAGGTTTATCCAGAGTGCAGTCTGTCAGAATAAATAAATAAAAGTGACGACCCACTTGGCGATACCGATGGAATCATTTGACAGTAAAGCTGAGTACATAAGTTACAGCAAAGTTTCGTTGAGCATGGCTTCATGTTTTATGTAGCACTTTTCACTGCATTGCAGCACGCGCTTGGAAATCATTCCATCAGGACCAGTTTAGTGAGAAACAAAGTGCATCAGGTGAACCTCACTTACCCCTGATAACCCCACACTGAGGGACTATTTTCCTGTGTGTGTCATCTTTGGAAGAGCTGAATGATTACACCTGTTTCACCAATCTGTTTTTTTTTCTCCCAAGTGTGTGGTGATGATATTCACATTTAGGTACCACAAACTACACAACAGCTACTTCAACACATCTCCTAGTGTCTTCAGTGATGCTCTTCACACTGTTTGTTCGCTAACAAAATGAAAAAAAAAAACAGCCACTTGGAACTGCGACATGGGAATTGGACAGTGCCACTTGTTACTGTTCTTAGGGGAAACATTTGCTCGACTGAAGGGCCGCTATCATTACATTTTTTTTTTTTTTTTACAAATTAAATACTTTGACAACTGACAATTGTACATTGAGAAAGTACTGGGTCGCAGGGCTGTCAAACTCCTTTATGCTAGAGATTTGAAAAGTTGAAGCCATTCCTGAACACAGAATATAGAAGTGTAAAAAAGTTGACTGACGTCAACTAAAGGTTAAAAGGAATGGCAGTGCCTCGAAGTACACAAATAATACTACTCAAATCAAGTTGTACAACATCAGGGTGGAAGTGCAGTGCAGTGACGGGCCAACGGTTTGCTGCTTGAAGTGCACTGAACAATGACTTCTGTGTTTTTATCCTGAAGTGTTGTTAAACTTTCCCTCCATTGCCGTCTCATGTAGTGCCCTTCATCATGGATGTTTTGGTGACCCTTGCAAGTGATGGTGCCATGAAAAATCCTCCCTGCAAATTAAATTTAAAGTGCTATTAATCCAGGTTGATCTCTAAAAGTTTTAGCTTTAACTTGCCCTTGCAGTGAACTTAAGGTAGTTTTTGGAGAAATTTAAATTCACATTAAATTGAATTTTAAGCCATATATATACACATTTAAAGCCACCAAAATGATTTTAGTTTGACCCAGTTGAGAGAAATGTAACACCTTACACAGAAAGGTTTGTAGGTATCATTGTTCAGTGCCAGTCCACATAAACACCTGATCGAGATAATGAAATGTGAAGCATAAGAGTCAACTCAACTGCTTTATTTACCAGGACGGACGATACATGCACACAGTGCTGAGGTAGTGGAGGAGTAGCTCTCCCTGATCCTATCAATGGCACAAGAACAGTGGCCCACTTACTTTAGTTTCCTTTGCAACTGAAGCATCAAGGGAAGGGAAAACCCAGACATGAGTGAAAACCCTGAAAATGGGAGTAAAAAAAACTTTCATTTCCCTTATATGCACTTGTATTTTCCCCTTTTGCCTCTTGAGACTTCAGAGCATGTGCATGATGCTGGGAAAGAATGCATCATAGAGGTCTGTGCCAACTCTTTTTAAAATGTCACGATTGTACAAAGTCTAATTTGTATTTGAGCCCTGCTCGCTAAAGAAAATGGAATTGTCTAGTGCGTGGCATCCAAAAACTACAAATGTCTGATTGTACTCTGTCTGGCAGTGCAGTGGAGTGAGAGCAGACTGTCTGCTTGGTTCCACGCTAACAGCAAAGCAGCACCAGCTGACGGAAATCTCCCCATCCAGGCTTCTCTCCCACATATCTGTGCACATCAAAAGCTAAAGCAACATTTATTCACTCATCAATAGCAGATAACATTGTGAAATGTCTGGTTTTATTTGACAGTAGACGAGACGTCTTGCTAGAATGTGACTAAGAAGAAGTGTGACTGTGGCGTTGCCATGGAATGAAGCAGAAAAGTGCTGTGCAAGTCTGAGCGTGCAGAGAACCGTGAGAAAATCTACGTCTTTGGAGGCAGTTGTGCGCGAACAAGACGTTGACCGACTTCACTGAAACCTGGCCACACTTTCGCACTTCCTGGTGATAGAGTGATTGATAGAATAGATAGAATTGTGTGAATAAAAAAGAAAAAAAAACAATCAAAGCTTCTACCTCTATGTTCCATTGCACAGCTGTTGATGGAAGCAGAACAAACAGGTTATAAGGTCAAGGTTTTGTCAGAAGGCAAACGGATCTATAAAAATGTTGACTGAATTACGCTGCTTCGGTACGTCACAAATTCCGTGGCATCTGTGGTTGATGGCAGTGAATGGCGTGATTACGAAAGCGCGTGGAGGAAGTGAAGCATTGCTCAAACTTAAGGTGCACTGCTGCATCACGGCTGTTGCAGAAATCCAGCTGGTCACAAGGTGTTGGTCACAGTGTCGGGGGAAGTGTCAGATGGGTGCTGACATTCATCCATTTATGGAACTGGGGTCATGGTCTAAGGTTAATCTGGGGGCAGGATAACCGCTATTCTATCGTTTTTCTGGTGTGACTTCTGTGACATCACTTCAGTGTTTCACTTCCAGTGGTTTGATCTTCAACTATAGTGACTTTGTTCTCATGATCATGGTGTTGCTGTTTCTGATGAAACATGCTCTTCCCTCATGCATCCCTCTCTCATCGATGTCTGCTAGTGTCTTCGTAAGGATCTAAAACGGAGTAATGCTTTAAGCGACCCAGCACTTACAAACTTAAATAAAGTTGTGGGAGTAGTTATATGACCCAAGGAATTGAAATTGCAATGTCCACTTGATGTGTGCGACTGACTCACTTACTAATATCCTTAGACCTTGGTAAGGAAAGTTGAACACTGTGAGGGACATCCCTTTCAGACCCTGAATGGACGCCCCCTCTCATGCTGACTGAAGTTGTTTCTCTGACTTGAGTACTGCTATTTTTCTCATGTGTGCGACTGTGCAAAGAGGAAGTGCTTTTTTTGATGGACTCCATGGTCAGTTTCTGTCGGTTTACTTGTTTTACTATTTTTAAATTCACAGACCGGAGTCTCTCTGATATGCTGGTGAAACAGTTGGACATGTTTGTAGATCAAGCCAGTGACTGTAGACCTGGATTACAGAGGATGGTGCATTCAAATCTATTTGTCGATGAGTTTTACTGCAGCAGAAGCTTTTTGATGCTTTGGTTGGGTGTTTGAGACTGTGAAATAACTCAGATGATAATACACAACGCTGCTGTGGAGGAGGTTTTTTTGCCAACCCCTACGCAGGATTGGACTGAAACCAAACACTCTGGTCTTCCATGGCTTGTAATTTCAGATAACTGTGTCTGGCGGTTCAGCGATCACATTTGAAGTGAGAGGTTGTGTCGGGCTGTGCTGAATGTTTACACCGCCATCTTTCAGTTGGTCAGGAAGGCTTGAAATGGAAATCTCTGTTTGTTAACCAAGTAGAAAGCCGTAATGAGCAGTCATCCACTGGGAGAAGACACAAACAGCCAAACAAGATGAGGCCCAGCTGCGCAGGAACCATGGTCACATGTTCTCTGGGGAGACATGAGCGCCCCGGCCACTGTCCACGTGGGTCATTGAGAGTTGTTACTGTGCATTGTTATCTTGTTTGACCCAATTAAGTGTAAAACTGTGGCCTATTTTTCCATGTGGAATAGTAGAAATTTTCAGTTTCTTTAGAACCAGATCATCCTGTGCAATAATACTGTCAAAAGCGTGTATTGCATGGCTTAGTCGTGTTCTTTTAATGCCCCAAATACTAAATCTCAGATGCACTGTGCTGGACCCTGTAATGAAATATGTAATATTTACATTATATCTATCCATCGTGCTCTTGACACATTTCACGTTACTTATTTTTAGCCTCCATTGCTGTTGGGTGAATGTCTTGACAATAAACAATGATGCATCGATTTCTCATGAGCTACTTTTTCTAACCACATGAGTGATTCATCAGTTTAACTACGGCTGTTTGTGTTGTCATCCAATCTGCTGCAACAATGACATTACCTTCGCTTGATTTGACAATTCAAACTTTTTCATTTTTCATTTTTTTCGACACAACAAACGACGACAATACAATTATACACAAAAACAATAACTCCTCCCCGCGTCCATTCTCCCACCCACCCCAGGACCAAGCACAAAAACCAAAAATAATAATCATTAATAAATAAAATTATTCAAATAATAATAATTACAAGTTAGTAAATACATAATTATACTCATAATGATAAAATAAGATAGATCCACTGTTTTGCCAATTCAAAGACTTGACTTTATCAATAAATGGACACCAAACTTTATAGAACTTTTGTGAAGTGGCACATTCTTGACTTCATACATTTGATGTAGTTGCTACTCCATACGAAGTGGATGGTGGACACATAAATGCATGCAACATTCAAGGGCTTTTGCATATCAAAGTTTTGGATTACACTGAGTTTGAGAAGCGTTGAGGAGATTGGGATTGTATGATTTTGAGTGTACAATAATGGAGAGCGGATTCTGAAGATGAATATTCACACTCTATGTTCAGTTTTGTAGTGAGATAAAAAGATGTGGAAAGAAATAGAAGGTCTGCGTGTCAGAGTTTTGGGGGCGGGGGGAAGTTTTTTCCATGTGCTTCAGTGCTTCGTTCTTTTCTCTTATTTTAATTTTAACTAATACTTAGACTGCTTGTTGACAAGTCTTGAAGTCAAAGCTGCACTGTGATTTCTATTTTTACACTTCAATAGTTAGTCATGGTATTTATCAATGGTGCCATGGTCTCATCATTGCATGGCAAACCGTGCCTTTACAGGATGCTTTATGCAAGATTTGCCATCAGTCCACATTCATTCTGAGAGACAGCAAAGTGGACGGTGGTCAAAGGATATCTTTCCAGCTCTGGAGCTCTCTGTCCATTAGATAAAAGCTTTACAGATTCATTACCAAAATGGGTGGGTTCCAGCGCCCCCCTCCCTCCCTCCTATTTGTTTCAAAACCTCAAACCTCTGGGGACTGCGTTGGAAATGTCTTTTTGCATGGGAAATCTAGCAGACTGAGGGTAGTTCTGAGCAAAACAGTTAGTGGTGGTGGAGAGCGTCCGAGACAGATAGAAAATATATGGAGCTGTGTGGTGGAAACTAGGTTGTTGGCTGCCGGTGTCAGGTTTCCTTGCAGCCGCCATTCTTGACACACATACACCAAAGGCTTAGCATTGATTTTTATCCACCGCAGTGGACTGCATCAGAGCTTTCAAGACTATCATTCCAGAATGGGTGTGTTGGCTGGAGATTGTGTCATTAGGGTGATCTGTGTTCCTGCACTTCCTTACTGTCATCAGAAATACTTCATGCAGTGACACATTCTCGGCACCAAGAATAGACTGTTTTGCTGGCTCCCATTAGTGACGACAGGAGTAAACAACCTTGGTCATAAAATTCTCTCTGTATCTGTAAACTGTAAACGTCGGTCAATTCACTAGTTCACTTCTAGCTGGCTCAGCACAAAAAATCAAACTGTTATTATTTCAGTGTAATATTACTAACACCTCCAAATGCTTATTTCATTTATAATAAAATACAATGAACTTATTGGCATCGTACTAAAACAACTGAGTAGAATGAGAAACATAAACAGCAGCTCAGTTACACCCGTACATATAAATACAAATAATGAAAAGAAAGTTTTGTTTACATTTTGTGTACACACATTTTTTCGTCTTTATTGCATTATTTTTTGTGTTGAGGCTGGATATGGCAGTGGGCTGGGGAAGACTGCATCATTTTTTGTTGAAAGTATGATGTTTCAGAATTTAAAAAGGTTTTTATATTCATGCAGAATTATCAAGTGTAAATTAACCACATTGTTTGCAGCAAACAACATCCATTTATATAAGTAAAGGCATCCAAATATACAAAGGAATTGTATTCCTTTTTACTGGTGTTTTGCCTTTTTCCACTGATTCAGCATCAAGCAACGTGATGTTTTTTTTGTTGCCCCCTGATTTTTATCTGTTTTTCCTCACAGTAAACTAAATCTGCCTCTCTTGACAATTGTTGATCAAAGCTGTATTTGTTGAACTTAAGCATACTTTGAATATTATCCTTCCACTCCAATAAGGCATTTTTCATTAAATTTAAAAAAAAGTTTCACCTCTACCTCTTTACCAACTCGTGTTAAAAATAGTGTAAAAAAAATATGATAAATGTATAAATTCACTTAAAAAAATGTACAGAATATGCATTTCGCTTAGTGGTTTGAAACCGAAGGATGATTTATATCACGTCCAGTATTGATTCATATCGACTACTGACCACCTGGGAGGACACATGTTGTTATTGATCTCGCCACTGTGATGTCATCTGCTACACACCAGCACTCGGGCAGCACTTTTTCGTTTGTGGTCTGAAGACCTTGACCAACATTGATTTTCAAATGTCTTTACCTTTATTCAGTGGATCAGTATGATTCAATGGATCATTCTAGGCCGTCTGCAGTGTTGCTCTATCCCCCAATTGTGTTGACCTCCCCAGATTCTTACCCAGATAGTAGTTTAATCCACTTGGTTACAAAAATACATTCATTAAAAGAATAAATAAAGTCTGCCATATGTATGGCAGGTGCTTGCTGGTTCCAGTTTTGCCAAGAAATCCTATGGACTTTGAGATGCTTCCAAAAGTTCACTCAGGGTCTCCTCCAGATAGTGGGGTCAGGGGGGAAAAATAGAGGGGAGAGCTTCTCAACCTGTCACTTAGCTTACCTCAGGAAATGTCTTCTGGCTTGCTGCTTCCTCAACGGATGCAAGTGTGTTGTAAACGGACGCCCACACCCAATCGTGGGTGTTTGTTCAATAAGTGCCTCCTTGTTACACAGCCTGTCTCCAAAAGGCTCATCTGTGTGCTGCGGCGTCACTCCTTGAGAATAAGCAATGGAGAATAATGTTATTTCAAGCCTACGTTTCCATTCAGGGATGGGGTAAACACAATCTTAGGAACCCGGTTGAGGTGACTGACCTCTTGTTTGGGTGCTACCTTCATCCTTGAATGATGTGATGCTTTCTCCTGTCTTTTTTCATAGCGATAATTTGGTGTGTATGTATTCCCCACCACAAGTGCTACCACGTTTTTCAATGTAACTGTCTGATAGATGACCACCACCTGGCAACACCATTGTCTCACATTACCGGAAGTTCCTGTCTGTAGTGATTTCTTCTTCTTCTTGTGAAAGCGTTGAATAATCTTGCCGCTATCTTGACCAAGCAAGAAGCTGGAGTTTTCATATAATTGTGTTGTGTTTCAGCTCTGTTAAGAAAGATCTGATTGGTCTACCTACGTATCCAGCTCATGCCTGTCTCTCTGAATGAATGTTGATTTTTCTCTGCAGCGCTGTGTCAGGATGTCATCCGAGGAGGGAGGGGAACCACCTACACAGAAGGTCCAATCAGATAGCCGTCTGAAGAGCAAGAAACCTGCCAGCCTTGTCATAGCTATCCCTACACCTGAGGAGATCATGGCTGCCAAACAGGTACGCAGTAGTCTGAGCCTTTCTGGAGTGTCAACAGCAAATATTTTGCTTCGAGGCAGAGATGTGCCAAACACATCAAGACCCTTCTACATACTGTACGCATAAGCAGGAACATAGCACATGAGACACTTCTATATTTTAATATTAAGTGATCTTCCACCATGGCATGAGACTGTGTTTGCTAAGATTGAAGTGAGGGGTTGTTGAGAAGAAAGCACAGAGATGAACTTTCAAACTTTAATGTGTCGCCGATGAGAAGTTGAAAGGAACGTGCATCTATATAGGCCAACCAGCCACTGTTAAGTACGGGACAGCAGTGTGGCCAAAACATTAATACGCTGTAGATGCATCTGCTTCTTGAATCTGGAGTCGGCCTGAAGCACTCGCCGTGTCCAACCAGTACGTGCCGTCACTTGGAGGCTGAATTACAGGACGACTGGGTTCCTTCTGGCCTGCTCTGCTTTGATTTGGTGGCTATGTCAAGTCAGTTTCCAGTGAATATTAAACTCTCTCATAAACTCTTTCTCAGCATTAAGCATTGTTAAATTTAGTTGCAACATCTCTGCGTGAGTTTTTGAATCACATTAATAACTCACAAATGATGGATGCCCCCACCTGATGTCCAACAATAAAAGGTCAATCTGAACTTCATACTACGTTTGTCTTGCTGTGAATATTTTCCCTCGTATCGGCCCAGGTGTTGTTCAGCAGTCAAAGAAGCACTTTGAGCAGTTGGCGAGAAGTTTATGGCCACATTTGCCTCCGAATAGCTCCCATGCTCAGAACAGCTGTTGCATTCCAAATGAAGTTGTGTTTCAGCAGAGTTTAATGGTGCGCGGTGCAATTGCTGTTCCAAAATTGGAGTTGGGTTTTACATGTGGTGCGTGTTTGTCCTTGCACTTTGGTCAACACCAGCTACACCTCAAGAAACTGTAGTTTTCTAGTGATGTGCTCAATCCACTTTTCAATTCTTTGTCTGTATAAGTGCCACATATTGAGGATGTATTGCCCACCAAACTCCCGTCTTCATATTGAATTCAATATAAAGAGAGCTGCTCCCTGTGATGCATCCCATGTTTCATGGAGTCACTCAGGTCTGCAAGACCAGCAATATGACTCTGTGCCTGGTAATGTCGGGTAATTTAATCCTTCGTCCTCCTCCTGTCTCTTCTGCCGAATGGATTTTTGTTTATTCTTGTCGTTTGATGCTTAATGAAATTATTCCCATTCAATTACGTCAGTTAGCGTGCAGGCAGTCTTTCAATATTAATATCCCTTCTGCTAATGAGAAGACTGCTGAGTTATATATATATATATATATATATATATATATATATATATATATATATATATATATATATATATATATATATATATATATATATATATATATATATAGCTAGCCAGGTGTTTTATTATTATATATATTATATATTATTATATTATATATTATATATTATTATTTTAATTAATATTCTTGCATTTCATTTACTCTTGACTGACAGCCACTTCGACCGTCCCTGAAAAAAAGTGATGGGGGTCAAGCAGCCAGTTCTGTGTCAGAGAGCGTCACTGGAGGCGGAGATGTAGGCTTCGCTGCCGGAGAGAGGAGAGCCAAGTTCAGGAGACAAACATCCCTGTCGCAAAGCATCCGGAAGTAAGTACACGTGAAATGAGGGGTGTTTTTATCAGTGACAGAGATGAACATGGTGCCTGACTTATTTTGAGGAATTTAGTAAACATTTGGGTGTAAACATTAGTATACTGTCACCTTGTTAATATTACAGTCCTGAACATGGTGGCTCTGAATTGAAGGTGTGAGACCAGTGTGGTGACAAATGACTGTTGGGGATGCGTCCTATATCAATAAACCTTTTCTTGTTTTCCCGTAGAAACACAGCAGAGTGGTTTGGTGTTGGAGACGGCTGCGAGACTAAGCAGCAGGTGTGGCACAGGAAGAGCTTGCGCCACTGCAGTCAGCGCTATGGCAGACTGAAGGCCCAGTACAGAGAGCCTGAGACTGCCACCAGCAGTGAGCCGGGCATGGACTCACCAGCAGCACACCTGATGCCCAAGGTGATTTTGCTGCCTGAAGATATCGCCTAAATTAAAACCATGTTTTTAAAAAGCGCCTTATGAGTGAACATGCTGTGTTGAAAGAAAATGATAGTTCTCTCTTTGCTTTTTATACTCTCTCCCAACATAAGACACATTATCAACAACAATATCTTGTCCATAAATTGATGTATTATGTTGCTCTAATCCTGAAGGACACATGCTTTGATATTATTAAGCTTAAAATCTATATTGCTAATGAAGTGGTTGTTAAGTTTCATGATCTCTTGCTGTTACTGCATGACCTTTGTTCCTTCACACCTTCACTACAATCTCCGGTCTCTAGATTGTGGATCCCCTGGCACGCGGACGGGCATTCCGCTGCCAAGATGAGGTGGACAACCGCTCCCCCAGGACGCCACAAACAGCAAACACCGGTATGGTCACGCCGGGGTTCACCTCCCTCAGCTCCGTGACCAGCCAGCGCTCGACTCATGGCCGCTTTCCTCGCCGTAAAAGGGAATCTGTTGCACGAATGAGCATCCGAGCTGCTTCAAACATCCTGAAGGTGAATGAGTTTGGTCTGAATGTCCCTTTTTTATTCCCACTGTACCTCCTCGTCTAAATCCAGATCACTGTCGACTAGTGTTTTCGAAGTGGTGAATTAAATCAGCATGTTGCGGTGTTTGTTGTCAGGGTCGTAGCGGCTTGGCGGGCTCCCTCAATAGTCGTAGTTTTCCCAGAAGAAGCTTTGCCAGGCCCAGCTGGCTGGAGGACGACGTCGTGGATGGTGGAGATCCAGCTGAGTCACTCTTCTTCAGTAAGGTCAGTCAGCATGTTGAGCTTCTAACTACTGAGGATCAAATAGACTGTAAGTGAGTCACTTCTTCGGAACGGCCTGCTCTGCCTTGTTCTCCGACATTGCTACCACTGCTTCCTCTCTGGTGTCTCCCAAATTTGTTTCTCACCTCCCAGTTGGCAACTTGTCCTCTAACTGGTTTCACTTTGCTTTAGTTTTAGCGTCGCTCCATTGACAACCGGCCCACTTTAGAATTGGTTATAATTCTTTCTTTTAAATTCTCTCTTTATCTGACTCTATTCTTATTCTGGGCGATCTTATTCTGATGCTGGATCTCTCACACTGCCAGCGGTTTGCTGTTCTGTCACATGAGTCAAATATTAATCTCTAACAGTGCCCAGCTTTTGCCTTGGAGTTAGCGCTACTTTCCACCATCAGGTCTGTGTTTTTGACTGGCGCATTATCTAAAGTAAACATGAGCCGGGCTTTGTTTGATCCTCCTTCTCCTTTAATATTTCTCTGAACTCTTACCCTCTTTTTCTCCACTCTACAGGTCGATGTCCATGATGAGTTGTACTCGATGGCAGATGATGTTTTTGAGACGCCCCCCATGTCCGCTGCTTTTGCTCTAAGTGACCTGATGGACCAGAAACCGTCAAACCTGTAAGGGAGAACATAAAAATGAATCATCAAACATCAGCTCCCAAAGATGTACCCTTTTACATCTTACATCTTAAAGCTTTTGGGGTCCTTTATAACCTGGCATGACGTGACCAATAATAAGACTCAATCTCAGTCTTGGCCTTCGAAGTCTTAGGCATAGTCTCCAGATCCTCTGGTCTTGGTCTCAACAGTGTTAGTCTCGGGTTTGGTGGCCTCAACTGTGACAATAGATAAAGTACCAAATGAATGAAGTAACATACAAGTGTATAAATGATCCGAACATGTCAGGATCACGACTACCATCAATGTCTTTTTTTTTCCTGTGATCCAGCAAGGACATGTCACGGACACCAAAGACGCCAACGTCAGTGCCTGAGAAAAAGCTTCCTCGCCGTGGCGGTCGTATTGCCTCCCAAGTGAAACACTTTGCCTTCGATAAACACAAGCGATACTATGGAATGGGCGTCGTGGGAGGTTTTCTCAACCGCCATTACAGACGCAGCCTGAGCAGCAACGTCCGCAAACAGTTGGATGACTTCAGCAGCCACAGGTTTGAATAATATGAACCCAAATTTCCCAATAGTATGCAAGAGTACTGTGATTTATAGCAATTACTTTTGGTTTAAGGCCCTACTTCACCTATTGGATTACGTTTGTCCACATTGTGATCACGCTGCTCGCCATCTGCACGTATGGCATTGCTCCTCCTGGGTTTTCACAGCATTCAAAAACTGAGCTGGTGAGTTTGTACCTTGAACAGTATTGAGGACATTTCCCCACGCAAAGTGGAGTAAAATATTTCTTTCATGCATCGTGTGTAACGCCATCCTCCAACTCTGTACTCTGTCGCCCTCTACAGGTGCTAAAGAATAAAGGCATTTATGAGAGTGTCAAGTATGTGCAGCAGCAGAATTTCTGGATCGGCCCAAGTTCAGTGAGTATTCCAGTCTTATCACAGTAGTACACAGTAGTACTGGTCTGCAGTGATTCATACATCAGAAAATCTATGTAGTATATTAAGGCTTCCTTTTCTCTCTCCACTAGAAAGACCTAATTCACCTGGGTGCCAAGTTCTCTCCATGCATTCGTCAGGACCAACAAATTGTCAAACTGATTCAAGACGCCAAAAATCGAGAGAGAGAGTCGGCCTGCTGCATTCAGAATGACAACTCCGGATGTGTGCAGACGCTCCGCTCCGACTGTTCTGTATGTACCTGACCTGCAACTTTGCTCTTTGGTTGCTGTCTTGTGTGTCAGAAGTTCAATCAATAACACATGCATGTTCACTTAAATACGCCTTTGATCCCAAGACTCGGCCATACTGGACAAGACAGAAATGTTAATGTAAAAAGCCACGATGAACAAAACTGTATTAGTGAGACCTCTGTTCATGCGGGGAACAACAGAGTAGTCAGAAAGTTCAGCAGTTTTAAGTTGAGCTGTATCATGCTGCTTCTGCGTTCATGATCCTTCTATCTTATCAAATATTAAAATGCAAGTAGTCGCAATTCACGAATGACAACATTTCTGGTTAAGCCGATTTTCCCAGCGATAACTTTAGTATGAGCACTTTTTACCTGATGAGAACAGAGTGGCAGCCAGTACAAAGTCTCTCTTTCCAAGGGTGTTGTAGGCCCCTAAATTCAACTCCTTACTGTCATTTCTCTTTCAACGTCTGTGAAGTCAATTTCAGGAGAAACTTTTTTTCTTCGTGATAGCCACAGCGACATTCCTGTTAGTCATCATTCTTGTTCTTGCTCAGGAAACACTTGCCACTTTCATGAAATGGGACAACGAGCATGTGGGCATCATCAGGTCCTCTGGTTCTGTCTGTCACCAAGATCCCAGGTAGGTTCTGGAGTCACCTGTGTGGCCTCTCTTTGTTGGCGGGAGTGGGTTGACATTTTCCATTTGGCTCCAGATTGTGTGAAGAACCGGCTTCTACAGAACTTCACACATGGCCAGATGACATCACCCAGTGGCCGGTAAGGTTCATGAGTTCTGCTGTAGACACACACACACACAGTGGGACTCTTTTTATAATGTCTTTACCATGACATTCCAGGTCTGTACTTCTCCTAAGAAGTGGAAACACACTGGCTACAGGCACATGGACTGTAAAATTAAGGCACGGCCCTGCTGCATTGGAACCAAAGGAAGGTGAGATGTGTGTGTGCTTTACTCTTACAATACTGATGCTACATTTGAGCTTTTCACCCAAAGGTGTGAGATAACAACCAGGGAGTACTGCACCTTCATGCACGGACACTTCCACGAGGACGCGACCCTCTGCTCTCAGGTTGGCTTTGCTTCATGAATGCATTGCACTGCGTGTGTCTGATCTCGCTGTTAACCATTCGCAGGTGCACTGTCTGGCCGACGTCTGTGGCTTGCTACCGTTTCTCAATCCTGAAGTTCCTGATCAGTTCTACCGTCTTTGGCTTTCTCTGTTTCTTCATGCTGGGTAAGACACAAATTCAGACAGTTTAACGCCAGATGCCAGGCCATACAGAGAATTTAGAATGTTATGGTTTATGGTTTTCTGGTTTCCTCACACACAGCTCATGAAGTCTTGTTAATGGTTTCCTGTGCAGCGACCGCCAACCTTTCGCTTTCCACCTACAGCCCTTTAATGAAGAGCTGTGTCTCAACAGAGGGAGTCTGAGATCTGTCTGAGAGCCCAGCAGAGCCCTAAGCAAATATCACATTGTTACGTATTTAATTACCAATAAACACAATGAGTGATTTTTGAATAATATGAATCCAAAGAAAAAAATCAGTTTTTTATTACTTACATTTTTTGTGTTTTTACTCAATATTGCTTTGTATTATTATATAAACATTTTTTCTAATTTACCGTATTCAGTCGCTATTTTTTTCTCATGCTCTGAACCCTGCAGCTTAAACAATGCTGTGGGCAGTACATGGATTTTATGGATAGTTATGAGTAAATGAGCTTCATCCAGCCAAGATATTGAGCCTCATCGCATCAGACCAATGAAATTACGGGTGTTTTATTTACATTAATAACTCAATGTGCTGTTTCAGCCCATGTGTATTCCTGGTCGGCCTCTTCTTCAGAGCTGCAGCTGAGACTGGCTGCAGAGGCAAAGCTGCGCTCTGATGTGATGTGGCAAATTGTATTGGCAGCATGATGCACTTGCAGGACATACCTGAGTTTGTTTTCATCATGTCTCGATGCTGGACCTCTTCAGAAGTGGTGTATCCTCCTGCATTCCCTTTGATACCTGTCAGTGTTTCTCAAGTGAAAATGTGACTGGTCAGAGAACAGAACACCACACCTGCTGCTGTTCAGCCCATCGCTGTGGTTCACGACAATATCTGCCTGTAACATGCCTCTTGCAACAACCTTGACATTGATCAACATCTTCACTTCCAAGAGCCGAAACAAGAATGCTTCGTGCACACCATCATTTCCACCCACATCAGCACATTTTTCGTGTGCAATCTGTTAGTGTACATGGATTTTGTTGTTTTGATGGAATGACTTCATTGTTCGTGGTTGTTTGCACACATTTCCAAGGTTAGTGTTCCATCTGAAAACAGATTTGCATACGTCATCATCTCTCATGCGGCCTTGTCTCCTCTGGTAATACAAGCTGTGGGTGAACATATAGTTCATGTGCCACTGGCTGGTGCGTGTGCAGTAGTTCTGCTCAGTCACTTGTGCACTGAAATGACTTATTGGTCTCAGGTTATCAAACGCTTAAGAGATGAAGCTGCGATGCTCGTGAGCGTTTCACTCGCATGAATGCAGTCAAAGTAATTAGCGTTAATTCCAAGCACGTGCAGGAAATCCCTCAGCGCCACGATTTCAAATAAGCTGTGCACTGTGTGTAGAAATGCAATTTTGTGGTAAGCAAGCTAGTCATGGCGGTTTTTTTTTGTCTGTCTTCTGTGATTGTAGGCTGCTGCAGTGCGTTGTGTCTGTGGTCTTCCAGATGACCGTAATGAGAGACCTGGAGAAGCTGGCGGGGTGGGTGCGCATCGCCATCATCTACCTCCTCAGCGGCATCACTGGAAACCTGGCCTCCGCCATCATCCTGCCCTACAGAGCTGAGGTGGGTTCTTTACGTTCCCCAGATAGTTTTCACAATTGTTATATGGGTTTTCTGTATAAAGGTCCACTCATTTTTTTTTTCAGATCAGGTGTCCGGATGATTTGTCATTTATATATATATATCCAAAGATAAATTCGTCTTCAGCTCAGAAAATGTCTGCCGGTCTTCTTTATCTTGTCTGTTCTTATTTTCACATACAGCAGTTTTAAACATGACCAAGTCACCTTGTCTCTGGTCAGCTTGATTCCGATGGGTCGTACTTCGGTTGTACACGCCCTCTGTGGGGTGTTGTAAGTGAAAATGTTTGGTTACAATACAATGTGAACTCGTGACCTGTTCCCAATTTGTGTGTGTGCAGGAATTTCCTGTAGCATCCATGTTTCAAAAGTCACTTTTGGATAGAAAATCTTTTTCATGTCTTTCAATGAATCCATCACACTTTTATTTAACTATTCTAATGAATGTTCTGTCGCGTCGGCGTGACGCCCTGCTGACAATCTAATAGCTTTTGCTCGTGTGATGGTCTGAGCTGTTAAGCCCCTGAAGAGTGGGCAGTTGCTGAAGCTCTCTTGTATTGCATGAAGGTTTCATCATACGAGGTGTCAGAGCCAATGAGACCTTTTGAGTATCATTAAGCCACTGCAATTCTTCATGAGATTCTGACAGACAGGATTTTCCTGGTGCATTCAGTGTCTGCTCATAACACCGAGGTTTTCCTCCAGCTCCGTTCAATCTGCTTAAGCTGAGCTCACTTACTAGAGGAGATTCTCTGGCTGCCCCTTTTTTAAGCAGCGACACGGAAAGTGCAGTTGAAGAGTCGACCTTCCAGCCGGTTGAATTGAAGCGTTTAAAGCTGGGTATATTTGGTGCAAAACTGTGAGCATTAGGGGTCGATTAAATACCAGTGCATGAACGAAATGTTAAGCTCTTGTGGAGGGAACAGTTTGGCTTACCTACTTTCACCTGGCACGCCTGTGTGTGTAAAGTCCAATCACTCCATCCAGAGTTTTCCTCATGACTTTGTTATTGGGGGTTGTGTTGCTCCCAGAAGTAAGTAGAAGCTGTAATTCAACCTTTATCGATTTAAAATCTGCTACAGTTGTTCTGAAGTTTCCTGGGAAAGTTGGAGAAATGGTGAGGTCTTTCAGTGGTAATGTGATCACCATCTGATAAACTGGCTGTCTTGGATGGCTGTGCTCCAGTTCTTTAGCCGGGTGACTGACACACTAAACTACTTCTTCAAATACTCGATACTTAATTCATGTTCTTTTGGTTGTGGGTGAGCTAAGTTCCTGTGTAGTTGACGTGTGGTGGAGAAGTCATTTTACTTTGTCCTGAAAATTAGTGTCTGCTTTGGCACATTGTTTATCGCTAAATATAGTTCATGTTCAAGTACTATCAGTCTCATGTATTGGCACCGAGAATGACGTCCCTTGACGTG